>NC_060248.1:114340212-114651138 GCF_921293095.1 Ischnura elegans | reverse complement strand
TGTAAGTCGGCATCCCTGGACGTAGGACGACAGATCGAAAAATGGAAAAACATGGGACTCTTATATTACTATTTTTCAACCTCTATTGCAATTGTCAATTATATAATAAAAAGTTGAACGAGTCCATCCTTATAATGAGAGCAATACGGTTGTCATTTTGTTGGCTGTGAATTCATACTTTCTGTTTCTATTGAAATACTTTTTATTTGATTTGACAGCCTTGATGCTAAATTACTGTGGAGTTTCTTGATTTCCTCTCACCCACGATTGGAAGAAAAATTATCATCCTAAATCGAGCTTACTGAAATCAGCTGATTATAATGAGAGATAATGAAATGCTTGTGTTCTATGTTTTCATCCATTCATCACAATCCCTAATGGCTGCTAACAGAGACAATTTCAAGGGGATTTCATAAAGCAGATCCAAGTCCATCCTATAGAAACTTTATTAATGTTGCCACTACGGACACATTTCTGTCTGTTTTCAAAAATGCCCTCAGAGTTTGGATGAGTGCAAGGTGATCCATTTACAAATTTATGTACTCCCATTATTATTACAGATAAGTATTTTCCTGTCATGCCGTAAATGCTCCGTCAATACAACACTTACAGTGATAAATGAAGCATGCATCATTTTAAACGTTGAATCACCGCCTTTCTGCAAAAAATACAATCTCAAATTTCACTATTTACCCATAAATATGACTTTAGCATTTTGATTTTTCCATGTTGATTACTCGCTCAAAGAATAGCAACTTCACACATTTCTTTTATTCTAAACTTCAAAAAAAGGTTTAAAAACCCATTAAATCCATAACTAAACCAAAGAAATGTGACATAAGCAGGCAAAAATATTAAAAATAAAATCTGAGAAGTAGGAAGGTCAGACTCTTCAGAGAGCCGGATTGTACTAGCTAGAAACAATTTTTCAGCATGGACAGTTGTATGTTGCATTTTCTAGAGTTAGCACTTTCTGTGATAGAATGTTTGTGTTAAAGAAACTCAAGACAAGTTACAGACTACAACATTATCACTTCTAATATTGTTTTGATAAAGGTTTTGTAAATTGCAAGCCATTATTCAGCAACAGACGTCATGATTGTTGCTACTGGTACCAAACTCTCACCTGTATTGTATTCATATGTTTTGTATATTTTTTGCAAGAAAACAAGTGTAACGAAACTACTTTACAATGGACCTTCTTTATTTAAAACTCAATTCCACCTTTTCCTCAACATGCTTACACCCTGATAATATGAAAGTGCAAAATTTTTGCACTGATTACCTAGTTCCCTTTATTTGCAATAGAATATTGAGGAGGTAGGATTGAAAAGTTATGACTTCAATAAATCAATCACAAATATAAATTTCAGTTCATCATCATCATCATCACTGGTCAACAATCCTAGGATAGGTTTGACGCAGCTCTCCACTCAGTTCTCCTATCAGCTAATCTTTTCACTCCTACGTTTTTCTTCTCTTTCACATCTCTCTTTACTTGTTCCATATATTTTGTTCGAGGTCTTCCTTTTCCATTCTTGCCTTCCACCTGTCCTTCGACGATTGTCTTCATCAGGCCATCATGTCTCAAGATGTGGCCTATAAGGTTGTTCCGTCTTCTTCTTAAGGTTTTCATGAGGCTTCTCTTCTCTCCTACCCTTCTTAGGACTTCCTCGTTACTAACTCGGTCGATCCATTTGATTTTCATCATTCTTCTGTAGCACCACATTTCAAAGGCCTCTATCCTTGCTTTCTCCGCTGCGGTCATTGTCCATGCCTCACCTCCGTATAGGAGCATACTCCAGATGTAGGTTCTTAAAAATTGTTTCTTTACTTCTATATTTAAGTTTCCCGCTGTAAGCAGGTCTCTCTTTTGGTGGAATGCTCTCTTCGCCTGGGCTATTCTGCTGATAATTTCTTTCTTGCTTCTCCCGTCACTAGTTATCTTGCTTCCCAAATAACAGAATTCATCCACCTCTATCACTTTTTGCCTCCCTATTTTAATGTTGGTCTTGACTTCTTCTCTTCTGCTGCATACTAATATCTTGGTTTTCTTCGTGCTTATTTTCAGTTTATATTTACACATTACCCTACCCATATTAACCAGAATATGTACATACTTTTCAAATCCTTCTCTGTTTCTGCTTTAACTGCTATGTCATCGGCAAATCTTAGCATGCTAATTTTTTCTCCATGGATATTCACTCCCAATGCCATTTCTTTGATTTCATTCATGGCTTTCTCAATGTAAACGTTAAAAATTACAGGTGATAATGCACAGCCTTGTCTCACTCCTTTCCTAATTCTTCAAATTTCAGTTAGTAGCTCTAATAATATAGTTTTTTTCACCGTGACATCCAGATTATTCTGCCATCAGAAATACTAGTGGTGACTTCATTATACTCATTGACAAGTAATGTAGGCCACAACACCTCCGGTAGTAACTGGAGAATCCTCAAGATTATCCTTATGCATTTGTAGACAAATTTTTCATCATGCTACTAAACTGTCTGCTTGTTACCTCTCATTAGCGTTGTGATGCTTGCTAACAGAATCACTTGTACTTCAGATCTGTACAAACACCTTTGTAGTAGTCTTATAATATATAAGTAAAGTAAGTCTTATAATATATAAGTAAAATGCATAAGGCAAGGAGCTGAACATAAAACTTGACAGGTTAAATGATGATATCATAAATAATTAAATGATGATTTAGACTCAATGAAAATAACAAGAGATGAGATAAGGGGAATTAGTTGTCGATAAAATTGAAATTTTGATAAAAAAAGGGATTTTGATTGTACTCATTACTAGAATTAGTAACAGACAATTAATTGTTGCAAAATAGAGGAGTGGGAGAGCAATATGTTACTCTTTGGGTGATAAGTTGCCCCAAAGAAGTTGAGAACCACATTAAAGAATATTAAAACACATTTCAGAAACTTCACTTGATGTGCATCCAATTTTTAATTAAAACACGATCAGGAAATTAGCATTTACAGGGCACTTGCAGTATATGCAGCCAATGACTTCAGAAAAATCAAAGCATTATTAGTAAACACTGATAACCAGTGCAGTTTAATATGAAATGGTATCAATAAATAACTCTTTAAATAATAATTTTTCATTAGAAAATGTAGTAGCAAATAACCAGGCCAGCACAAGTATTAACATATGCATAGATTACACCTGATTTACATGAATATGCTCCATCTGATTGTCGAATCAAACGAATTCCAAATCCACCTAAGCAATAGGTATCTTATCTGTAAAAGAGAGGATTTCCATGTACATATGTTCAATGTCCTCATATTTTCTCACTTGTGACAGCTAGTAACAATTATGTATCTAGGTTTAAATTACTAGCCGAACTGAACAGAGAAGTAAAAAGAGAACCAAAAAAAGAAATCCTACTGGAATTATAATGCTGTCGATCACTTCCATCCCCATAACAAAACAATCTGACAGACCATAACATGAGGCTTCATTGCTATGATAATTACTGAACTTACATCATGTACCCAGAGTGTGTGCATTAAATTCACTTTGATAAACTTGGTATTTCCGAAGTTCAAGAAAATGAAGGGTGCAGTGAAAAAAATTATTTCCTAGGGAGTCTCAACCATCTTTGCAAGACAAAGAATCCATATTTTCAGGGAACCGCCACACAATGACACGGTCAGAGTCGTCAGCAACAGCAACAGTCTGCACACTATATTGAAGAGAAAAGGTTAACAACAATGAATAAAGCAAGTATGGTTTCACCTACAGTAAGACTAATTTTCAAATGCAAAAAATAGATATGGTATCATTCATGAACTATGAATCAATCAATGATAATAGATATGATAAGTATTGTAAGATTTTAATATCTGATATATACTAAGGTTTGCAAACATACTTGACTTCAAATAGATATGGAGTGTGGTTACCATGGGGTCACATTCAATATCATTCCTCAATAGGTATCTGGCCTAGTAGTCGAGTTTCAAGTCATCTTTCAACCAACAATGGAGGTATGGCCAAACCTTACAAAAGGAGAGGTTTATACTCACCAATGTATTTTTAAATTAATGGGTAGAATGAAAATGATTTGCTTTGAAAGAATGTAAACGTAATAAATGTTTACAGTATTAACATCTACATATGATATCTTTCACCTTGTTGTTGCCTTGCCTTGTTCTTTCAGCTGGCAAACTGTAATTCACTACAGTAGACTCTCGATTATCTGGCTGCGGTATATCCGGGTAGCGGATTATTCATGTATAATTTTCACTCTCACTCAATATTTTCCACGATCTTTATTTAAAAAATCAAACCGAATGCAAAATCACCGGAATTACTGCATTTTAATGCTAGGATATACCGGACTTTTTACTTCGATTTGGATCCCCTTCGTAAAATGGAAGCAATTGCTATTCACGGAAGCTCTGTGTTCCTGTTTTCCAAACCTTGCAGTGCGCGACCGGGCTCCATGATCACGGATACACGTCCCGCAGCAGTTGCAACCTGGGCAACTTGTACAAGAGGTAACCACGTGGCTTGGTGCCTGAAAATGTAGTTTCTGACGTTGCGCAGTGGTTTTGAAGCATTCATGCAAACCACTATGATCACACAGCCACGGATGCGTGGTTTTCGAAACCAGGTCTCATATGGAGCGGTAATAATACGAGTGCCACCATGTTATCGCCGCTAAAAAGATTGCGGACTGGCGAAGAAAGCTCTCGATGAATCCGACAAGCACTCTAAAATAACAGAATAACTGCATAAATAATAATCTGGAGAGTGCTGTACATGAATATGACCCTCACATGAAATGATACTTTCGTTTTTTACTAGAGTAGAATTTTAAACAAAAGATTACATTCAACTCAAGACAATTTACACCCTGGTAGGTGTAACCAACCCAGATGGGAAACGAGCCTTCTACCTCCGGTTCAGCAGGTTAGGATACTACCCTGACACCACTGAGTGGCTAGAATCATGGTTACATGGTAGTACACTGCCCTTCTATGTGGCCATGTTCAATCATAAAAGTTGGCAACTTTTTCTTGTCAAGACATTAAAAAAAGGGTGCAGTGAACTCACCTACGAGGATTATATAAGGCAACTTTGACTTTGTATTTTGAGTCATTCCCCACCAAAGGTAGCATTGGCTTTATGGGCTCCTTGCTTAAATCATATAAATATAGATTGGGATCTTCTCCCCAGCATAGAAGCACATTTGATATGGAAGGAGACCATGATAATCCTTTAACCATTCCCCCATCACACTGAATTATGTGAAGTGGTGATGCCTGGAAAGAAATGGACTTAATTAATGATATTTATATTAAGAGTAATAAAATTATTTATGGTTACTATGTCAGTAGGTTCCCATCAAGGAGGTTGTAAATATATAAGGGTGCTGCTTCCAAGTTTTTGGTGTGGTCAAAGTTCCACCACATTAGTTTGACAATTTTTGGACTTAGTCTCCGACTGATATGTTGAGGTGGCTAAGTTTTGTTCCCAAAAAGAACTACAGTGCAACCTCGATAAAACGAGACCCCACGGTGCACCAATGAACACTTGCTATAGCGAATTGTCACTTTACAGGAGGTGTGGCAAAAATTAGCCAATATACCGGTGCGAACAGTTATACAGGAACAGGAGTGGTGCAGCGACAGATAAAATTCTATCCGATAAACGTAAGTATAAATCCAGACGAAAGGCGATTTTTTTTGCATCACTAAATTTCCTTACTCAAACTATGACTAACTATTCAAACAATTTATAAGCGCCACACTGAATGAAAATCATGCAAAGCATTGTGTTGTCAATCATTATGCCAATGCACAACCAATGAAGCCATTTTTCTATGCACTTAATTAGCGCAATTACGTAATCATTCTATAATTTTGGTATTTTCCATTGAAAATTCAAAATTTAACAGATAAAACTGTATCGCGGTTACTTAACGCCTCAAATGTTTCCATTGGTGTATGTTTATTATTCCTGTAGGTTAAGCGGCAGTGAAGTGAAATAACATATTGCATTTGTTTCTACAGTTTACCACATAAATTTGAGCACTCCATTAACTTCATTTTTAACAGATTGCTAGCAATTACAGAGATTAAGGAATCTTGGTGTAAGTTTTTCCGGCGGTGAAACCCTCGCTATGGCGAGAGCCAACACCAAAAGGGCCTCGTTAAAACGAATTTTTTAACATGCTTATTAGAGGGTCAATCTACGGTGAATCGACTATATCTCGTAATAGCGGGTGTCTCGCTATAACCCGTACTCGCTTTAACGAGGTTCTACTGTACATTAAAAGAAAAATGCTACCATAATCATTAGTATTTCGCCAGTGATTGTCGTACGATTTTCCCATCATTCATGATACTTTTAGTAATGTATAAACTCTGTATCTGTTAGCCACTTTACTAGTGGTGATATCCTAGAAAATATACTTTATTACTGTAATTGTTAATTTCCGTTGACTAAAATAAATTTAAGTACCAGTATAAATGTAGATAAGTGAATAGTTTACCCTCGTAAAATTTTATTTTCAGCTGAGCTGATTGTAGAACGTAACCGTGGTGATTGATAGTAATTTTTCCCTGGGAAAAGATGTTTGAGTCATAAAGTCGCGAAGCCTACCAATGAAGTAAGAAGAAAAGGTTTACATTGTGCGTTCCATAGTTTATTTTGCTGTATTAACGAGTTATGACCAAAAATTTCACCAAATAGTAAGCATTGACCCTGATGGGATTGTCAATGTTTTGGTCAAAGTGGGCGTGGCTTGGCCTGCCCAAGCACCCCCATTCCGGCCACACTTCGCTCCACGCTCGAAACCAGTGGGGCCCCCTCCAGATATTTACAACCTCCTTGGTTCACATGGACTGTAGAAAATTAAAAATAAGTTGAACAATCATATGCTTCACCTCTGAAAAAGAGCCAAAGAATATGTACATTTATAATTTCATGGATGTATCATAAGATGATCTTTGATAGATTCAACGATTATGAATGATTTAATGAACCAATGTCAAAACTTATCCACTCACATATTTTTATGACATTTTGTTCTCATATTCTCCCTAAATCAGGTGGAGTGACTGTCAGCTTGAACAGGCTGCGTCACTTTGAAATGCAACCTATTTGACGATTGCAGTTCACATAGTATGTTGTGTACATTACCATATGTTCAGCATTATAAATAAAATATTGCTACATTGCAACCTTCCATTTTCTCCATACCATTCCTTGAAACCCATGAAATCTTAGTACAGTTGAGGACTTCAGATCTGGAATCCAGAAACCTGGAAAACCAGACATTCGGAATGTTTGAAAATTCCTCTGGTTAGTGTTTCGACTTGTCACCTCGTGGCACCACTCTCCGAGCCTTGTTCTGGGACGAGTAGGAAGTTCACACATGCTATGTACGAACATACGCTAACAACCTAGGCAGGGACATATAGGGACCTCAAATATTGAGCACAAGAGCCTGAATGCATTTATAAATTAATTAATTAACAAAATATGCCATGAAGACCAGAATTCCAGAAAAATCAGAAATGCAGAAACTCTTTGGTCCCAAGCTTTCCAGATTTGAGGTCCTCAACTGTACTACTTATTTAAAGTGTTGGATAATTTACTTTACGATTGGTATAATTTAGAGATGGGTCGAATAGCAGATTTCTCGAATTCGAATATCGAATTCGAATATTAAATCATTGCTCGAATATTCGAATACCTCGAATTTCGAATACCTCGAATACTAAATGATGAATGCTGGAAGGTTTGACTCGGTTGCCTATGCAGCAGGCAACACAAGATTTTGGGGAGTAATTTTGATTTACTTTAAAGGATTCGAACAGGAATTTAGCTGATTAATGAATATTTTAATTTTATGGAAACAATTGGGCATATAATTAATTCAACTAACATCGCTTTACCCCCACTGCTGCTGCCAAGTGCTAGCTGACAATCTGAGGCATTTTGCAACATACAAGCTCTTTTCCACCGGATTTTCTTCAATTATTTTCAGTCCATCTTTGGGAGTTCTCACGAGATAAGAAGATGAATTGGAATTGCTATCAGGGAGAAACCAAATATTCTGAGAAAATATCCCTTTGTCTGGGACTGTAACAATAAAGATTTATAGCACCACTCATGAATTGTAACTTGATGTATGTTTTCGGAAAAAAATACCGCATCAACTTCCGAGAAGCTCTGCTGCTCACATCGAGTTTCGCCAGAATGCTAAGTCTCCGTCGTATTTTGACATTTATTTCTTTGCGTAAAATGCTTAAATAAACTCAGAAATACGTCGTGTTTGGTCTTATTCTTTTTGAAATTACGCGCACATTACTAATATTTCAATTCAATAAAGGTGTGACATCAATTGACGAAAGTCATTCTTAGACACCTTTTGTGCTAATAGATGACTCATGCAGCGGTTGACCTCCACAGAAATGGGGAACTTCGAAGCTGGCAGGAAAAAAAAGGTCAGTGGGGGAGAAAAGGGAGGGCCCGAAACACGTTTCTATTGTTCTCGTGTAACTTGGTATTTTTTCGAAGCTAAGGTCTTCGTAATATGATCCCTGCACGAGCTGTGACCTTTTTTATATTTCGAGGAAGAGGAAAGCCTCAGAGGGGGGCTAGTGCTGAATGGAGAGGGATAGCGGATCTTGGGAAATGCGCTAATGTAAGTATCCCACGGTACTCACACAGCAGTTGACCTCCAGAAATGGGGAACTTCGAAGCAGGTAGCCAGAAAAAGGTCAGTGGGTGAGAAAAGGGGGGAGGGCGTGAAACACGTTTTTATTGTTCTCGTAACTCGATATTTTTTTCGAAGCAGGGGTCTTCGTAATGCGATCTCTGCGCGAGCTGGGACCTTTTGTTTGATATCGGAGAAGAGGAAAGCTTCAGAGTGGGTGAAGCGAGTGCTGAATGGAGGGGGATAGCGGATCGTGGGAAATGCCCTAAGGTTGCTATCCCACGGCACTGAGGTTCTCCTGGTGGGGGGAATCCGGGATTTTCGGATTTTTTCACCCGACCATTTTCGGTTCCCCTCGTCGAACTCTTTTCACCGCTAAAATCCACGAATTTGATGTAATTCGTCAACTTGCGTAAAACGGCGCTGCGAGCACTAAATGACTACAGTTCTCCACATTTTTCCGAGTCAACTACCAACGACGTGCGTGCGACAGTGTATGACGCGTAATTCAAAGTATTCGAGGTATTCGAGGCGGTACTTTTCGCATAACTATTCGAAACCTCGAATATCGAATACTTTCTAATATTCGAGGTATTCGAGTATTCGCGGATACTATTCGCACATCTCTAGTATAATTACATTCTCTTCCAAATATTACTGAAATCGAATAATATTTATAATTGTAGCCATGGGCTTCATGGTAAAAAAGGAAAACTTCAAGCAGAAATACATTAACACCACTTATAGAAACTGTAAAGATGACATCAAAGCTGGCAGAATGGAATTATTAATGCATGCCAAATGTTTTAAAATGTGTAAAAAATACTGCTATATCACTCAAATAGTAATACTTGTGAGGACAATAGTAGAAGCAAAGTTTCGCTACGCAGGTATACTTTATGGGAGTAATTGTCTTGATCTTTCAAGGAAAAAGTTTTCCCATGTGCTTTCGGCCATCATTAAATTTTCACACCACCGCTGAGTCCTACATTTTGCATTTTAGTGCTATCTTATAGTTTTACTGTGTACCCGCATTTATGTTTGAATTTTTGCTTGTGGCAACCAGTATGATTAGGCAAACTCATTGAAAAAGTCAAAAGCTGCAGAATCTCTGCCAAGCCTGCTAACTAGCAAAATTGGACCAAAGGTGCAGAAATGGAGTGTTTATCTAATTCCAGAAAATTTTTATTATCCCATGCTTCATAATTTAATTTATTTTTATGGGAATACATGCATATCAAGTTTCTTCAGTTATTATAAATAACTTCTGTTCAAAAAAATTTGCACACAGTCAAGCCTTATTTCTATTTTTATTACTGTGGATTAAAAATTAACATAGATTTTCTGACTGTGACATCCATATCTCAATCAGTAAGAACAGTACAAACTCTATTAAAACTTATGAGGAATTCACAATGCACAAGTTAAGACTACTTTTTTATGCATAAAACATGCGTTACAAGGAAGGGCATAAAATAGGTGTTAAAATAGGGGATTGAAATTTTTCAAACATCATAACTCCCTTTGTCCCCAAAAAAATCCATTAAAATATGTATGGAAAAATTTATATTATCAAACACTTTTGTCCAATGGTATTTCTCAACTGTATAATCAGAGACAAATGGAATACTTATACGTAAAGAAATGATGGCTACACATTACGTGAAACATTGTTAACATATGAATTATTAATCAATCGCCTTCGAGATATCTACAAACAAATAACCATATAAGTTAGGCCATACCTGATTTAGATTATAGCAATGTATTTCACCGTCTGAACTGCAAGAAACAAATATATTTTGTTGATTTGGAGAGCACTGAGCATCACAAATACGACTGCTGTGGTTTTCATAGAAACTAATCACAGGATCAATCATGCCAATATCAGGATCACTTCCTGAAAGGAGAAAAAGATGAAAATTTTCGTTAGTAAGAAATGGTTTGATACTGCAAAAATAAGACACACAAAGATTTACGTCAATGTTAAAATTGGCTATGTTGTAAATACGATTTCATGGAGTACAAATATAAAATAAGCTCTTATAAATTTTTTTTTTTTAAAACCAGCCTTTATATTTAGATTACAGGGGATGAGCAACGTTTATATATGACACAAAGCAAAAAAACTCAGTGACCCCGAAAAACCAAAAGTGACGTATTAAAAAAGTCACTATATTTATTAAATTTTCAGTGAATGGTAAGCCCCCTATGTTTCAAAATGCCACCCCTATGCTTTTAAATGCCTACTATGTGGATATGCCTAAAGTGGATAACTTTTACTGTGGTCGCAAAACACGAAAATCGACCATTTGGAACTTCTTAGATCAAAAACATGTTTTGGGGGGCTATAGGTTGACTGGGGGGTGGTTAAAGGGGGGTTGGAGAGAAAAAGTTATATTTTCATGTATTGTCATCGGAAATGAAGAAGTGTGCAAAATTTCAGCGTTTTTGCTTCACAGGAAGTGAGTCAAATTTGAGTTACAAGATTTGTACCAGACAAACAAACAGACAGGTTGGTGAGTTGATATAAAGGCTGGAAAAAAACAATGCAGTCATTCACAATGACTAGGAATCTTACACGTAATCGAAGCTCGGTCTGAGAAGTGCATAAAATAGCTATAAAAATGCACTACATTGAGCACTGACTAGGTATATTCCAAGGCGATTTAGCTTATGAATTCAAGCAGTTGTTTTTACTTTGTTTACATAATGTTGGAAACAAGTTGAGGATCCATTTACACATGTGATTGCTTATTAATCAATTATTTTTCCCAAGATATCCTCTAGGGCAATCATTTTACTTTTGCTGAAGTGTTCCAGTTAACAAGTTCAGCCCTAGTTTCCGAGAGCCAGAAATCAGGCTGACTAATGTAAGAAAATTGGTAATGACTTGTCAGTGCCAAGGGGTCTTCGTTCAATGACCATCTTTCGCCGACGGTTCTTTTCTATGTACTACGCCTATCACAGTGGGCTCTCCCTACTTCTTAGTACAGGTAGTGCCGCTTCTATGTACATACTTGGATTTATTTAATGAATCTCCAGCTTCAATCAGAAGAAAAGTTGGGATGTTTTCAGAGTTTGGTCCACATTTGCATGGAGTTATGTACATATTTGATTTTGTATACATATTTTTTAATAATTACTAGTCATACATTTAATTTTTGCTTTTTTTGTTCTAGTCGTTGTTACTTTCATAATCAGTTGAATTTTGTAAAATGTCAATTTCCGGAATCCGTGATCTCTCAGACACGGGTGCAGTTTTCCACAACCAGGTACAGTAGAATCCTGATTTAACGTTTTTCAGGGGGGACAAAATTTAAAACACTAAATGAGGACCAGCCTTTTTTCAAGTTTTAGGGTCTGTAATGATATGAATGGCTTTATATTAATAAATAATATATTTTTAAGTCACTAATAGGTGCCACACAGTGGAGTAGCCAGGAATGTCATTTGGAGGGTCTAAAACCAGGGTGTGGGGGAAAATTTTTAAAAGTTAGAAAATAGAGGGTTTTAAACTAATTTTAACACTTTTTATAATGGAAACAACTTCATTTTTCAGAGAAATCTTTTGTAAACACATGAACTTTCAACATTTTGTTTTCATTAATGAAGAAGCAAAGTAATTGAGTTTTCATAATTGGGTGTGGGGGGAAGTTCGGACCCCACCCCCTCATCACTAGTGCCATATACGGCAAAAAATTCATTGATAAAATGTTCTTATCCCACTAAGACGGTTTCATAACAACTTTCAGGAGAGAGCTAATAAACTTGGGCAGTAAAATAAAGTAATGAGTGGATTATATTTTAATAAAATTATTAAATTAAAGGAATTTCCATGCAGAATATTACTATGAACTTGATTCCATTTTTACTCATTTTTCAGTGGCTTTGATGAATTAAAAAAAACTTATTCTATGTTTAATAGTGATATGTTGCTGACCATAGCAAGTCTAAAATCATATAATATGTATAATTCCCCAAAAAATCCTCATCATTGCATCATTATAGAAAAGTGAAATAAAGAGACAGTAGAAGATCCTTAATCTGTAATTCTATATTCACTACGGAATATCTATTTAACGGAAGGTAATTTGGAATTTTGCCAACTTAATGTATTGTGTTGCTTCAGTGAATGAGGGCCAAATGAGCCGTTAAAAATCCTCACATTTTGCACATATTGGATTCTGAGATCATCCAAAATAAAAGTATCTTATTTCGAGTATGCATACAAGTCAAAAGTGATTAACATATATGGTAACACCAGATTTGTTGTCATATATCCATGGCCTCATGCAGGTTGAAAGGAGCCAGGAGAAGTTGCTTGTTCAGCGTGCTGATCAGCTTGTTTCTCGCTAGTTATTAATAAAACATGGTTGAACCTTGAGTAACAATTAGCTAACTCTGCACAGTGAAAAGATTTCATCTTCAACAGAACTTGAGCTAAAATGAAAAATTGTCTCTGCCTCTGGAGTTTGGCAATTTCATCAGAGTTACCATGCCAAAGTCAACCACCAAGGAATTCCTGCTAGATTTTCGTATTTTTCCATGCTCATCAATTTTACCATTATTATGCAGTGTTTTTTCCAGAGCGATTTATTTAGAGTCATGGACTGTGATACAGTCGTCAAAACTCTGATTGCCATTCTCTTTTGACATGTAAACAGTAGCTGATCTTTGAATCGACATTGATTACAGCCATCCGCACGTCGCGAATGGGCTGCGGGATATCTTAATACATGTACTTTCCCCAGAGAAAGAATGCTCTCACCCACCATCATGTCAGGGAAAACACTTCCTCGGTTCTTTTAAGGTTCATCTATATAAACTAATCTTGGAATGGATTATAGAAAGAATCTTTGGATAAACTGCACAAATAATATTGGGCCTCCTCTTTCAAAGGGAAAATAGCAGACAAAATAAATATTGATCTAACAATGCACTTCCTGTAGAGATCAGAGATGAAAGTTGAAAGGTGCGTAAGCCATTTGTGAAAAACATTCCCAAGAAAACCATCATAGTAGCACCCTAGGAGAACAACTCGTGTCATTACATAGTCGTCACGTAATCATCGAAGTCAAGTTCAAGAAGTGATAGATGAGGTCGTTACAGGTTATTAAGAGATGACTTAACTCCATTAGATTGAATTTGAAACAGAATGTGTTTGGATAAGAAGGGGAGTGAAGACAAATAACCCGGGTTGCAAATTGAAGGTCCCAGCACCACATTTGTGAGAGAATGTTGATGAAGAAGCATTCCCGGGTAGATTCAATCGACTCTTGCTAAAATTTCATGAGAATTTTATTGTTGTTGAGCAGAAATTCAAAGATTTCGATAATCATTTGAATAAACCATAATGAAAAAACATTAAATCAGGCTAAAATATCTTGCGGACAATTTTTTATGACCTTAAATGCAGAAAAAAGCAGAATGCAGAAACACTAAATGAGGATAATTTTTACATTGCTCGCATAGGGAATGAATCGCAACCCTAAAAATTAACACTAGATACAGAAAAACATTTAATTCAAAAACCTTAAATCTGGATCCGACTGTACATATTACATGGAGCAATAGGAATACGAGTAATATCACGTTATCGCCACTTAAGAGATCGCGGTCGGGAGACGAAAGCTTTAACTGATTCCGGAAAGCGATCTGAAATGACAGACAATGTGAGCAGTTAAGAATTGATTGTTTGATTTGCCTAAATAATGAAAATTACAAGAAATTACACTGAAAGTTTGGATTATTTGTGATTTCTTATTATTCATGCCGGCTCTCCCCATCATTAGCCTGGATAATCGGGAGTATACTGTACTATTAAAATGATAGCAGTGAATAATGGCTACCCGGAAAAATTGATTGTCAAACTATACCAGAATAAATTGTCCAAAATAAGAAGATGCGGTATGTAACTTAATGGTAACGAAATTTTGTATCCTTTCCAATCCCCCCCTCCTAAACCGTCCTTTCTTACACACCTAAAAGAAAACAAACCTTTCTCCAACCTTGCCTCCCCTACTACCACAGATGACTATGTTTTCCCAGATTCACTGGCCTTCCCCTTTTCCCTATCATCCGACCCACGTGCCGCCAGCTCTCCTCAGATCGTTTTTTCTGAGATTTTATGAAATAATTTTGTGTGTGACTGTTTATTCTCAGTCTTCTGAGTGTCTGTACCAGACGATGACGTGCCACATCGAAACCCAGGTCTTAGATTAGGTAAACATTTAATTGGAATTACAAAGTTTTCTTTACTTTTCATTATATTTTATTTCACTTGTGCCAATGGAAAAAATGCTGACGAAAGCAGCCTCCCCTCAACCCTCTACATTCTGCGGCAGCTTAGAGACACAAATCTGGCCCAAATTATGTTTTATGCAGAGTTCAGCGAAATGCTGGAGGAAGAGGACTCCAACATGGATCTTTTTGCCAGTGCCTCTGAGGGTAGTAGCTCGAAGGAATATTACGGCGACCACCCTGGAGGTAACAGTGAAGCCCTTGCGGGTCCCACAGCTACACTCCTTGCACCGCTTTCCCCTCCCCTTTGGCTCCTGGACAATGGACATGGAATAAACCTGACAAACCTGAAATTCCCTTCCCTTGACGCCAAGAAATTCAGCCCGCTTTTAGACGAGACGACTCTCTGCCACGCTGTAGGCCGTGCTGTGAACGGCGGCCCAGTCCCAGCCAGCGGCCGTGTTTAACACGTTGCGGACCGGTCACGGAGATCTCCGTGTTTTGCGTGCCAAACACTGTGGACCGGCCGCGGAGATTTCCGTGTTTTCACATGTGATAATAAAACTTACTCTGCTTCTTTTAATATTAGTTACTTATGTTCGCCATTGCTTCTTGTGTATTTCAGAATGTGCTTTCATCGATTTAGATTTGTTTTATACCAATTGAATTATAAATTTATTAATATTTTCTCGATGAACGTAATCCACTTTTAGAGATTACTAATGTAGAGGAACAAAATGTTACTAAGCCGTAACCTGTGAAAAAAACTCGATTAAACATTCATTTCTCTATAACAGCAACTCTCTAAATTCTACAATGTTCTGAAATTAGGAATTATTATATTTTAGATGATAAGGAATAATTTTGGTTGGATTTCTTTGATCCTTTTCATTTGGCTCTAACAAAATCTATTGCCGGTAATTCTCTCATCGCCTACTTTGCACCATACATTATAATGTATGGAGCAAAGTAATTAATGCATATTTCACCTATGGGTGCATTAGGCTGTCTTTTACACGCGCCATGGTCTGGATTCTCACAAGACATCCTATATCCAGCGCTCAACGTAAACACATCAACGAGTCTCGAGGGCCAAGGACTATGAGGGTCATTTCGGCGTGACCCTATCTTTCGGTCCTTGATAGAAAAGGACCAGATGGCCACAACGCTTATCTTTGTTTGTATCTAATGTTTCCCTTTGCTTAGAACGCACATTAGTCTCCTTTGGGACGTTCTTGAGTTCTTTTCTCTCTTCGTTAGAGATCTGAAGTCACGTTGTTTAGTGAGGAATCATTTCCTTGGATGAAAGTTGGTGTACGTTTACCCTATGAAAGTGCATGCATACGAAGCCTACGTAAATTTCATTAATTTCCAGCAATAATTCCTACGTATTTTGCCAACCGAAAAATTATTCCAAAAACAATAAGACCTTATCTATAGTAATGGCGTCAACTAGTGGTGGTGCTTGCGGAATGACGGAGAAGGATATATATGAAGAACTTTGTGTTGATGCATTATCAGACGTGCCAGATGATTGTGTAGACGAGTGTGAGAGCTCAGATAGTGAAATTGATTTTGATATTGGTGGAAGACAACCTAAAAGAAAAGCTGCACAGTTAGTTTACACTGATGATAGTGACTCGGATGCAAGTGATAGCGATGGTAGCTTAGTGAAAGACACCTCGGTGACATGAAATAAAATTGACCTTCCAAGAAGTTTGGAAGATTTTCAGGGAGTGGCAGGAATCATCAATGCTCCTGATAATTGTGAATGTGTTTTAGAAGTGGCAAAAATGTTTTTTGGGGATGATCTTCTCGAAATGATGTGTAATGAGACCAATTTGTATCGAATGCAGAACGAAGGCAGATACAAGAAAACTGGAGAAAAGTCAGAAAACTGGGAAGTGGAAAAATATAACGGTGGGAGAGATGAAAGTTTTTTTAGCAATCATAATTTTGATGGGAAAAGTCAGGAAAGATTCAATCAAGGAATATTGGAGCACTGATGAATTTATCAATACACCCATTTTTAGTAATTTGCTCAGCAGGAACTGATTTGAACAAATTTGGAATTCTTGGCATTTCAATGATAACGAATCAAATTCTGAATCTTCCGATAGGTTACATATAATTAGACCAATACTATCATATTTCTTAGAAAAATTTAAAACTGTGTATATGCCTAAACGTGATCTCTCCCTAGACGAAGGAGTAATACCTTGGAGGGGAAGATTGAGATTTAGAACATAAAATCCAGGGAAATTGGTGAAGTACGGATTATTGGGGCGAATGGTGTGTGAGAGTGAAAGTGGTTATATTTGCAACATAGAAATATATACAGCTGGAGGAATAAAATTAGAGGAAACCATATTGACCCTTATATATCCGTATTTACACCGTTGGCATCATGTGTTCCAAGATAATTATTACAATAGCGTACAAATAGCTGAAAATCTTCTAGCAAAAAAAACTCGAGTTCGTGGAACCATCCGTTCCAACAGGGGGCTTCTGAATTTAGGCATGAAATAAAAAGTATGAAGAAAGGTGACTACACATTCTGTAGACGGGGGAAGTTCTGCTGCTTGCGTGGAAGGACAAGAGGGAGGTGAGGATGATTTCCACAATCCATAACTCGAGTGTGGGCAAAGGAAAGCGAAACAGATGGACGGGACAGATACAGAAAAAACCGATTTGTATTTTGGAGTACAATAAGTACATGGGAGATGTAGATAAAGCTGATATGTCCTTGGCTTACTTTTCAGTACTAAGAAAAACTATGAAGTGGACAAAAAAAGTGGTGTTGCGGTTGATCAATTGTGCCCTATTTAATTCTTTTGTGGTATACAAAACATTGAACACTTCTACCCGTTTCACCTTCAAAAAATTTGTTTTGGAAGTAGCCAAGGGCTGGGCTAAATGTGAGGAGGGAGGAAGTGCGTCTTCCAGCGATGATGACACAGAGGGCGGGATAGAAAGGCCAACTCAGCAAGCGCCTCGGCAGGATAACCCGGCAAGGCTAGTAGGGGGAATGATGAAACACACACTAGAGAAGATAGTGGGGTATGGGAAGAGGAAATATCCATCGCGGATGTGTCGAGTTTGTTCTGCTAATAAACTTGGGAAGGAAACTCGGTATATCTGTGGATTCTGCAAGTTTCCCCTACACAAAGGATCATGTTTCACCATATACCATACAAAAACTAAGTACTAACACCTCTGGTAAGTAAAATGCTTCAAATTTTATTAAAATACGTTAAAAAGTAAACATTTTATGAGGGTTTTCGTGTATCAGTGTCATTTAGGTTAAAGCTCCTTTAAATGCCCGGTCCTACCCGATGAGATTGGAATTAAATACCCGGTCCGCAACGTGTTAAGTTAACGATATTGCTACATTAGACCCACACTCAAGGTTGTCCTGCAACAAGTTATCCAATAACACTGTGTAATGCATCACGGTGAGTCACCAGAATTACTGCTCGGCATTGACGCATACTGGGCGCGTGAGTTTGTATTTCCGCTCTTCTGTGGCTGTGTTAAACTTCTTTCCGCACATTTTTAATTCGTAATATCTGATTCGTCAGATGAGAAAGCGTCCCATGTTCCAAATGCTGCTAAAAGGGGGCCCAGAGAAATGGGCATAAAACTTTTTAATAATTTGCCTGCTGATCTTAAAAATGTGAATGATGATATTATGTTTAAAAACAAGTTGAAAAAACTTTTACTGAGAAAAATGTTTTATTCAGTTGAGGAATATCTAGATGATGCTCTTTAAAACTTTAATGTAAATATACTGTTTGTTATGTAAGATTTCACTTTTTCCCGGCGTATGATGGCGGTGAATTCTTCTCAGGTTTCCATCTGGGTGAGCTCCATCTCCATCGCTGCCGACGTTTCGATAGAATCCTTTTCTATCGTCATCAGGGCCAATGACGATAGAAAAGGATTCTATCGAAACGTCGGCAGCGATGGAGATGGAGCTCACCCGGATGGAAACCCGAGAAGAATTCACCGCCATACTGTTTGTTATGTTGGTATCTATATGTATGTATATATTGTATGATTTGGCGTGCCTTATATCTGAGCCATTATTTAATATACTAAATCGCTGGGCAAATAAAATAATAATAATACTAAATTACACGTTATATTACCTGCTATCACTTTGGTGGAGAGTGTGGAGCATCGAAAAAGTCCCCCACCATCAACAGCAACAATGAAAGTGGATGAGTCATTATGAACAAAGCTGAATGTTGTAATAGGAAGAAGTTCATCAAGTGAATGAGTGATGGATTTTCCTTTTCTCAAATGGGAAAGATGATTTCCAGTGATTCCAAATCTGAAAAAAAACATCAATATGTATCATCACAGAGAGAGGAGTAACCAGAGTACTCACTGCACAGTAAAATAGTGTAAGGGGGCATCCAATAATTATGTGAGGTGTTTATTGGGGGGGGGGGGGGGGGAAATCAAGCCAATTCTCACACAATCTCATGTTGGGCATGGGGGGGTCCTGGTAAGTATCACATAATTTTATTTTTCCGCAAGAAACAGTATAGAATTGCAATCTTAGTCATCTTAAATACTAGTCTTAACTAATCTAGTAAAAATAACTATAAAAATAGTTCTTTGAATCAATCTGATGCAATGAAGCATAGATAAACGTATTTACAGCACACTCCCGATTATCCGGGCTAATAATTGGGAGAGGAGGCACGAATAATCGGAAAACACGAATAATCCAAACACTCACTCAATTTTCTTGTAATGTTCATAAATTACGTAAATCGAGCAATGAATAATTACTTATACACTTATTCTGTTATTTTAGAGTGCTTCCCGGACTTACTGAGAGCTTTCTTTGCCTTATGGCGATCTTTTTAGCGGCGATGACGTGATTGTACTCGTATGCCTATAGCTCCATATAAGACCTGGCTTCGAAAAGCATGCATCCTTAGCTGTGTGATCATGGATAGAGAAAAGATGATAGCACAAATTCTTAAAACACTACACAACTTTGGAAATTACACTGTCAGGCACCACACCACATAGTCGCGTCTCGCACAAGTTGCCCGGGTCGCAACTGCCAAGGGATGCCAATCCGTGATCACGGAGTGCGGTTGTGCACTGCAAGTAGGGGATTCCATTAATGAAAATAATTCCTTTTTACTATTCTAATAGAAATAATAAGCCTGGTGTAGACTAGTATTAAAATGCAGTAATTCTGGTGATTTTGCGTGGGATTTTACTTTTTATAAAGATCACAGACAACACTGAAAGAGAGTGAAATAACAGTGCATGGATAATTTGCAACACGAATAAGCCGCAGCCAGATAATCGGGAGTCTGCTGTACCCTGGAAATAAGCATTTTGAATATTCTCGCGCGATATTAGAGGGGGAAGTGGTTGAGCAAATCTCACGACATCTCGCTATTGTTATTACTTTTGTGTATTACTCGCCTCAAAAATCGCCAAAATCACCTCACGTAATCAATGGGTGCCCCATAATGCAAAATGGAGCGAGTTCCACAGCTGAAACATAAACAGCTTACTGCTGAGTCCACTGTTAAATATGCTTCTTACAGCCTATTATTAAGGCTGTTTTACACGGGGTGCATAATTGCACAATGAGGTATGTATGAAGGTGCAGTCAAAACTGCAGTTTGTAAAGGCCGTTTTGCACAGGGCACATACTTGCACAATCTGACATGTGTGCTAAGGCGCAGTCAAAATTGTGTCGTGTAAAGTGGTGGTTTGCTAGAACTCATGCAAGAATGCATGAACGTAAGATGGCAAAATAGCCCCTGTTCTAATTTCGTTCTTGCATTTGTGGAATTCAATGCCATTTTAGAACTTTATGCTGCTCTAACCTGAGTAATGCCCTGCCCCGTGTAAAATGGCCTTAAAGTGGCGAATTGCCACAATGCATGGATGTGAGATGGAAAATAGCCCCTGTTCTTATTTTTTTGAGAGATTGATGTAGTTTTAACCTGCACAATTACATGCCCCGTGTAAAACAGATTTTATAGTCTAATTTAGGTCCTCAATGAAAGATTGTCCAATATATTCAACTTTTCCATTGAATGAGTCAAAAAACATTAAGTTGTCAAAAAATGCTATGGTGACAAAATTGTTAGCTAAAATTATGATATTATATGGTACAAAATAGTATAAACTGCTACCTCCCACCAAATAAACTTAGGCGTTAAGATACAACCATCACCCATCTTGGTTATTTACCAAAAAAGAAAGGACATCATAAATTATATATTTTCGGGCATCATCCACCTCCATCCAAAAAATTGTTTTTGGGCACTTAATGTGAGTGAAGAAAAATTATCTTTGGAAACTGGAAAATTGAATTTCTTAAAAAGAAATGGAAAAGTCTGAATTCAAAGCAATGACATTCTACAGGGGTTTTCATGTTAAATTAAACAACTCATAAAATAATACATAAAGAAGAGAAAGAAAATAGACCAAGAACTTGGATCGGTGATTCAAAATTAAAAAATAATTAACCCTTAGGCTGTGGGAATGTTTAAGAACCGTCTGCATAGTGAGTGCAGGGAAAACGTTTTTTAACGTTTGACCAGATTTTCTCACCACTGGCAGCATTCTCGTAAGATTTTATTGCCATCCTTTCTGCGGTTGCTTGAACTCGGCCAAACCTAATGGAATAGAGCACAAAGGCGTCTATCGAGGACTGGGTACCCTCACCACGGGGAGCACTACCCGGATTATTCCTTCTTCGAGAAAGAGTTCCCTGCTCTCCGCGGTACATTCATGATGAAAACAATTTCAAGAAATCCTTGGATTTCCTAGGAATTTATTTATCTTGCTGTTGTCCATTAGCTGGGGAAACTTATTTGAACGCATTGGTCTCTCTTTCTTATACTATTGGTGGTAGGTCTTCTGTCCATGCATAATTACCAAGGACATATTATATTCACGGTCTGTTGTCAGGGGGTAGGGTGGACAGTCCCAGATCATGAGGGTCCACTACCTGCAAGAAACACGCCCGGGGTCGACGAAAAATATCTTTCCCACTCATGTACTGCACACAGTGGCAGCAAAATTTTGACACTCCCGCAGCTAAAGGGTTAAGGCCTCAGATAGGCCATTCATCCAACTTTGTGATCATGATATTAAAAGAAAGTAGAGCTAGAGAAATAAAAAACAGAGGCAAAAATGGATGGATAAAAATATAAACATCATAATAAACAGCTTATATGGTTACCCTTGACCACGCCGTAAACCTCCAGTTCGACTAGCAAGTCTCCAAAGAATCAACCTGCCATCAAGAGAAGCCGTAGCAAGGACCACTCTGGTTGGACCAGACTCAGAACTCTTAAATGGATCACTGATCCACTCAGCTTTGATGATTGCATCTTCATGCCCCCCGCCAATGGTTTCTGAAGATCCTAGCAAACAATCCTCCTCCCACTGCAAATTCCACACCAAAACCTCACCTGAAATAATAATGCATTGACATATAACATTTACAGCTCATAACAACATGCCCTGCTCCATTTAAATTAAAATTTGCTATTTTTTTAATCTTTCTCAGATTGCTTTTACAAAAATTTAATTGCTCAAAATGTACCCTAAAACAATTATTTTGAATGATTTCAGTGGAATGAGTTGGCAACGACAAATAATTCTTTTTTAAAGCCCCCAAAAGAATACATTATGACTGAACTCTCAGTTATAACAAATTCTTTTGGGTACCTCCAGGTAACAAAAAAAAACATTGTTTGCAAGTAAAGAAGAGAGACACAAGTAATATCCACTCCCGGCTACCATGGCTGTAATGTGGATGGGGACCATGAATTAGTTATTGGAAAGTGCAGTATTAAAATTCAACATTAGATATATTCACCATGAACGTTGGATCTGGTAAAGCTTACCACGACATACACAGTAAACAGACTCATAGCAGAGATGAGTGAAAGAAAAACTGAGAGGAAGTTAAAAAAGGATTTGCCATTGCCACCAAAGGAAAACATATTTTGAAGAAGGAAACAAATGTATAAAAAGTAAGATTACAGAAGTAGTAAATGAAAGGAGTAAGTCATGTCGAAAAATAGAAAATGTGAACTTTAAAAATAGACTGAGGGAAATTGTGGAATAGGGTAGTTTCATCAAAGAAAATGAAAGGCATTGATTGCGAATCGTTACCCACCATTAGTGTATTCAGATTATTTTGATATCCCAGTTTAGATGAATGGCAATGGTCAATTTCAGCCACATTTGAAAAAGGCCAGATTGATGTCACTCCACGTGACATCACAGGGAACTAGTTTCTATATGTGTAGATAGGAGTTTTACATCGTCTGAGATTACCAATGCACGCATGAGGCACAGAGCTCAGGGAAACATCTGTTAATAATCGCCTATTAAAACTGCCTATGGTCGGAAAGTTTCCTTTGTTTGATAAGGTATTAATAATCCTTATGAAGCCAAGCGCTACCAGCTAGCAGCCTGCATTGCAGCAGCGTACATATCCTTGCCCCAAGGTCACCTCACATGGTGGCAACGGGAACCAGAATGACATCACATGGGCTTTCCCCAGCATTTATTCTTAGCCGCTGCATTTTCGCGCACTTGAAAATTTTCACTTTTCATTTAATCGCGAAAAATAGATATTGTCATTTAAAAATCTAAAAGCGTGAAATGCGTACTCCAGGAGTAATAATCCTTTGATTTAGACAATAAAAAAAAATAGGAAACCACCCTATTAAGAGTTTGATACTCCAAACAACGGAAGAGAAGGTGCTTAAGGAGATAGTGAGAGAAAGGCCAAGGTAACAGCAGGTCAATAGTTCAAAATAACTGATGGGGACTGAGAGCTATTGGCAGTTCAAGAGGTCCACAGAAAACAGGACCCCATGGTTACAGCAACAAGGTGTAGCCTTTAGATAAGGATGATTAAATGTGCTTTGGCATCCAAGACAGTGGTTATATGCCTGATGGAAAACAAAACTGGATTGAAATCTATTCATGTTGGATCAAGAGTAAGAAAATGATTCTTTATTATTAAAAAGTATTGCATACATGAGTAATTATGCATAAACAATAAAATTTACAATTTTTTCAAAATCATGGAACTCGTGGAAGCAATTACCCTTCGATTTTCCCTTATCTGTTGGAAAATAAATAAAAATGGAGATGTGACTCTCACGGAAGGTTTGATTTGGATTGGTGATGGTAGACGTACGTTACCCCAGACCAGGCCACACTTCTGTGAATTGCACTTAGTAAGGGTATGGGGACCAGTTTCTTTCCCTGAGCCACCTCGCATTTTGAGGATTTCTGTTCAGGGTATCCAGAGGTTTCATCGAGAATTTGAAGACATTACCCTTCAATCAGAATCCTAACAATACCCGATAGGCCTTCATGTTCTGGCCGTGCATTAGCTTTCATCAAATACCCTTCTTTACATATGACAGAACCATTATATTATATGTATTGACTCATTCAAAGGGGTTCCCATCCCCCCAAATGGTAACATTGTAAAACTCCAAATGTAACAACTCTCCCAACTTTTCCCACTATGTAGTATGAATTTTAAATTTCTCCCCCAAAATATTTCCCCAAGGTGAAATCAGATATAAATCTGTCTTACCACTGTATAATCCAGCTGCAATTATAGAAGATTCGCTAGGGTGACCACAAATGCATGTTACACAGGACTTGGTTTCAAGAGTTTGACTCGGATTGGTGGTGGAAAAGTTTGGCCTGAAAGATTATAGATTAAATTTATCCCAAAGCTAATAGAATTCACTAAATGGAGTCACCAAACGTTTTCATAAAACGACTAAATAAAAAATATCAATACCCACCTATCAATATTGAATATCAGAATTTTGCTCCTATGATCACACCAACCATCGTGGTGACTGGATCCATAGCCTAAGGCAATCACAGCACCGCTACAACTCCAAATCAATGAACTCAGCTTACACTGAAATAAAATGGGTGCAATTATTTAGTTCCCTACACTGAAGTTGTAGAATAACGCGCATGAATAAGTATGTACCTCAATAGGCAAGCCACACGACGGCTGAATTGTATGAAGCTTTTTAATGCTATTGCCATCTTCAGATTCTTTTACAGAATACCTGTCAAATGCCCGACTATTATGAGCTTTATCTAGCTCCTCCAATACTTTAGGGCATATTCGAGATAAAAACGAAGCTAGTTTTGATTCGTCATATGGAACTCTTCGAGGTCCACAGGTGATAGTTGGGTCGGTTTGCGTCTGAAAAGCAGATTGGAATGAATTAAAAAATTACCTATGCTGGGATTAATGGTTATAACCGACTGAGAGAAAATTAATAAATGATGATTTACCGCACCTCGACAGTAGAAACACTATGAACTTGTACTCCTTCATTGCCGAACTCACAGGGCACTGTTTGAACTTCACCATTAACCTGAGAACTGAGAAGCACGAGAAATTAAGGAACCATCAGAAGCAATACGGGAAACATTGTAGGGCTGCAGTATACCCATCATTTTCCTTGGCCGATTGAATAGAAACGACTTCTGCTGTTTCTTCTTCAAACATTTTAGGATCTAAACTGAAGAACAATTACAATCGTAAGACATTGATCAGCATACACTAATGTTTCTCAAATTTTGAGCTGACCATGAATGAGTTGAATAAAAAAGAAGTGTATATTACTCTAACAGTAAAATGATTAGGCAAATCCGACGGAGAATTAGTTTTAAGTTGACCGATACAGAGAACCCTAACAAATCCAAAACAAACCGCCCCGATATCTCGATCAACTTCGAATTTCGCTAGTCATTTTGCCACAATAGGGGGTGGGGAGCCGATGGGTGATTAGACATGGCCAGTCAATGGGTAGTGTTTTAGTTGGTTTGGTTATTTGTTTTTACTTTCGTGGAGGAAGAGTTGTGTCTTCGTCATATCAGCATGGCACCGCATAAGTTACCAACTCTTTACAATCTATGCCTGCGTACTATTGTTCACAAGGCGGAGCACTGGCTCCCAAAAGAGCCTCTTAATAGATACGATTATCATCCTAGTCCTTTCGACAGCCTTCGTAAGTACTTTATGATACTATGGCCTCAAATTCTTCAAGTTGAGGAATTCTGTGTTACTTTATGCTTCTATTACAGCCACCGCATTGGCTCAAGATCTTCTGGAAGCTTATGAACGAATAAATGGTATGCCAACGCTGACGAAGTACTGGCAAGAGCAAGCTCGCTGGCGCATGTTCATAACCTGCAAAATCATGAAAATAATAATCACAGAATACATGGATAAAAATACATTAATCCACATCTCCAATAGTTGTCATGTATGTATATTTATGGCTCTTTATGTCGCATGCATTACGCAATTGGACTCCCTGAAATGAACCATTTTTTAAATTTCAGAATTTGAAACATTTGGAGATAAGGAATGTTGAAGAAACTCTGCAGTATTTAAAAATTATTTCTCCTTGCCTTTCTACTTTAATTGTTTTGGATCTACATATGTCAACCGTTTCGAATGTTGCCCTTAAATATATTCGCGATCATTGTGGGAACCTCAAGTGAGTTTGATTCTTTTCTTTCTTCTACATACTATTTCGTTGAACAATAATTTGTTCATATGTTTGGCCTGAATTGTTGTAATATTTCAACTGTCTTCGCTTTATTAATGCATTCGTATCATTATTTACAGGGTTCTTCGTCTTAAATCATGTTATGTTACGGATAGGGCTGTTGCAAGCCTAAAAAGGGTGAATACTTTAGTAGAATTAGATCTTAGTGAGACTGAAGTAACACATTCTGGATTGGCGCAGATTCTGAAAAGGAATCCGCAAATTCAAATTCTTCATCACCTTGAGGTAGTCAGAGCGTTAAATAAAATGCATAAAAAACTATGGAAGAAACGTACATACTTGCACACCATACCATCTTTGCCAAGGTAAGAAAATGATGACTAAGTATGAATGATTGAATTCTTGCCATTTGTAAACCTTATTTAAAGTGTAATAATGGAAGGCTGTTATAAAACAACTATTTTCTTGGTATCATCACTGGGCTGCATAGATTTAATTACCTTAGAAAAGTATACAAAATCGATGCTCTGGAATGCTGAATTATAGGGATCATTACAATTATTGTTGTGCATGATGATGTTTCTCTCAAATAAGCTCTTTCCTTCAAATTAAGTATGTTTCTAGGTTGATTGGAGGATTTATGTTCAAATGTTTGATCGATAATCCTCTAACTTCACACCTTAGAAGTCTTTTGTTGCACAATTTGGTCTACTTAAACTCAGAAAAAGTAATAGATCGATTTTCTTTTTGTAGGTACCAGCTGAGGGAATTAGGCTTCAATTGTAACAAAGAAACTCAATATGACCTCCCTGTGACCATTACAACATGTCCATTCCTTGAAAGAGTGTCAGTTGAATTTGACGTTCGTACTGCAAGTCCAGCTGCTCTTAGACCACTATCATCACTTCGTCATATCAAAGAACTTCACGTTTTGTGTGTGTCTTCTTTCATTGGACCGGTGCCTGCAGATGCAGGACGAGGTGGTAATGCCTCCAACTCATCATCCAATAGTTTGCAAACTCATGTACCTGTGACAGTCTTTGAAGGCAGCATTTTACCCACAATCCAAGTACGTGGGCATCAAATCACAGCTATAACTCTCGAGGGAGTCTCGGGAGTGGACCTGAAGCTACTGGAGAGCTCTTGCCCTTCATTATTTTCACTTGGCCTCTACTACAACTCTTACATCAAGACAAACCAAGATGATCATAAGTTGATGTTCCCTAGACTCAGGAGGCTAGCATTTGGCTCAGGTGGCAGTGGCTCTGAAGGGAAATGTGAAGATTTCACTGCTGCCAGGCTGGAGATGCTACTGTCGAGCGTTAAGTCTCTGGAGGAGTTGTCCCTCTCGGGATCACCTCTCTACTCCGATTCTCTCTTTGTTCGGGTGTTTGCCGCCAACCAGTTCCTCAACCTTCGCCGCTTGGAGTTGGAGCACTGCAACGTCTCGCAGCAGGTGGTGGAGTGGTTCCTGGGAGGGAACTGCAATAACAATGCTCCCGATGGCGGAAGGATCTCCCAGTGTCAGTCCTTGTCAGAGGTGAGCGTCTGCGGTCATTGGGTGCATGAGCAGGCTGCAGCTGCCTTAAGCTTCATTTTGAAAGAGAAATTAGATGTCCGTCTCGAGGCTTATGTATTCACATTTGCCAAAGTGAAGAAGCGAACCGTGCGTTTCAAGCAATATGTCAATTTCATTGGGTGATTTGACTGGAAACTATCTCATTTGTCACCAAAAAACTATTCAGAAAGTTCCTAGCCATGGAGGCATAGTGTTATTGTTTATTTTTTTATATTTTCCCCCGTAACGTTACTCTTGGCAGGATATGCATGTTAGGATGCAGTGGGTTTACTGAGTAAATGAATGGGATTTTAATCAAAACTTACTGCCTCTCAAATTTATTTGGGGTTGCTGGATTGTAGACTGATAGGAGTCTCTCTGAAAGAAAAAAAAATTGTACCAATCGTTGGTGAAGCGGGAAGCCTTGTTTCAAAAAAGGGGAATATGCTAATCAATGAAAAGTAATTGGCATCATGTTTTTTGGCTCTTTGCATAATGTGTTCATCAGTTAGTATTAAAGCAATGTTCATATTACGTTTAAAATTGAGGTTTAGATTATCCATGCATACATATTGAGGATTATTGGAGGTCATAGGCTTTTTTTGAGGCAGCCTGTATGAAATTACATTTAATCTTTGAAATCTCTTTAAAAATAAGACCTCACTGCACTAAAATCACAAATCAATGATCTGCAAACAAATGTAGCTGCAGGGAAATAAATTATGTGTGATATACCATTTATTATAGTGAGCAAGTGTTCTAAATAATGTGATCATGACTATAATTACCTGAAATATTTTGATTGGTAACATTTTTGTGTGCCTTGTATGTCCTTATCATAATCTATGCAATATTCCTCTGTTATTTTTTTGTTGGTTTTCCTAATGCTCTATGGAATGTTGAATGGAGAAGGAGTCAAAGGTTCCTAGCATTTAAAACATATCTCATGCAGTTGGCATTTTTCATAGCTTATTGGTTGTTAGTTATCTCTCATCACTCTGCTTTCACTGATCAACGAAATGAATATAGCACAGTTGAGTGTCAAATTTATGATGAATACTTGAAGATTGAAGCTAATGACCTAATGTGCTGTGAAACATTGCTTCATCTAAGAATCATGCCCAAAAAATTGAGATAACTGTCTGTGACATATATGTGTCAGGATTGATTAGCTGATAAACATTAAAGCTTAAATTAGTATTATTGGCTTTCAAAAATTCATTTTTTAAGGTGATAATACATATTCCAATTTGCATGTAGCTTTAAAGATTATGTGCAAGCTAACAAATGCTGGGATTTTGTTTAAATGCTAACCAGTTTCCTAGTCAAGTAAGAATTTAATGAGAATTTATGTTAATTACCATCAGCTTAAGCAATAATTTCATGCTATGATGTTTAAAACTAGATCTATATTCCATACTAGTCACTTTCATGGGTATATGACACTAAGTGTGAGCATTTTTGTGGATTTTTTTTGTTTAAAAGTGTGTGTTGAAGTTTTCTATACAGTCCATCCTTCAGTTGTGTTTTTAAATATTTACTCTTGATTTTTATTTTTATGACATATTTTGTCTTTTATTTTGTCATGATTTGCTAATGGTGACAGATTTTCCTATGTGAATTTTAGAGCCCAGGGCATGATTCGTTTTATAGGAATATTTTTCCTTGACAACCAATGTGATTTTTTATAACCATCAATTTAATTAATATAGATTTTAATGGAGGTGCCGTCATCAAAAGTACCCTGTGATGACTTATTATGGTGGACCTTGAAATTCGTTGGTTTGAAATAACTCGTCATCAAACAATTAGCCATTAATAAACACCTTGGTGGCTTTTCTTGAAGATTAATGGTGGCATGTTTACTTAGGTCAGGTAATATTTATATTCTTAGAGAAATAAAATGTACAGGTATTAAATGGTGTTATGCTTTCATTCATGTCTTTAAAAAAGTAATTGCAGCCATCTTAAATAACTCTAATTGAAAACCGTCAAGAAATGTTTCAGTAATTGTGAGCAACACTTCAAGTAGTGATGAGAAAAAGCAGGTAGAGTCAGTGGTACCAAGAATAAAGCCATGCCATGGTGCATAGTGATGTCCGACGCGGTTGCACCGGAAACATGGAGAAATTGGTGCGAGTAATCTGCCTCTCTGTACTCCCAAAAATTGCAGGGGAGATTAGTCCTGAATACTTTGCTCCTCCACTTCTTTGTGGGCATAGCTATAATGTGTCGCTTTAAGAAGGGTGTATTTTAAAGAGAAATAAATTAAAATCAGGAATAAGTTGTTCGGTAAGTGTTACTTACCAAAAAAAGGATCTAAAGTAGGATTAAGGAACCTTTTCTAAACAAAATGACACCAATTTATGAAATACTCTCTCAGTACAGACAATTCATAAGGGAAAACCTTAGATAGACGTTTGTGAAAGCACCAAAAAAACAAGGTCACTTGGTTTCGATTTGACTTGAAACCCTATGACAGCAATCTAATAAGGTGCTTTGGAACTTATTGTTACTACCTCCAATGGAAGGTGAATCACACAGTCATTGCTGAATAAAAAATGAGCATCAAAATGTAAATTGGGTGATAACTGTCAGTTAATTTCACAAGGTTATCTAAGTGATGAAGTACTTTGATTGTTGTCAACTGTGGCATGTTCTATGGAGGTGCAAAAAATGAATTCAAGTATCCGTGGGTTAATTGACTGTGGCACTATTGGCATTTTTATTCTCCTTATTTTTAGCTCAGCAATGACTCTGTGATGTGTCTGTGTTGGAGTTACATGGTATGAAAGTGTTGTATGAGATCACTCACGCACACAAGTTTCAAGTGAACTTGAAACAAAGCTAACTTGATGTTTGGCTTTTTCGGAAACAGCTCATGTAAAAGAACCTCAGATTTGCAAAATCTCCATTTTATGGATAAATGAAGTATGGAAGGGCTGAGGAATAGTTACTGGAAAGATAGTTGATAATCCAGTGGTCAGGTGATTTATCATCAGATCACTATGCTGTGTTTGAATTAGCCTCATTGCCAGTGTTAAGCTCATTAAGTAATAATTGAGCAATACTCATAGTTATGACAGTCAATGAAATGCTATCGTTGGGTAAAGATCATAGCTACCCTATGTGTTTGAATTTTACACCATTTTTACTCTGAGCACGGGCCATGAAAAGTGGGTGGGGAGTATTTTAAGAGCACAGGCAAATGTCAGCTGGATGACCTACGCAAATTAAAACACAAAGTTCTCTTAAGAACCACTGATTTACGAGGTTAAGAATTTTGGAACCCTTCAGCTTCTTGTGAGAGATGTTTTGCTGTATTATGTATCACAATTCATTCATGCAATTCAAGTACTGTGCTGGGTAACATTAGAATGGTGGCTTTCTTTTTCAAGGAAACAAAAAGCATCATTTGGTCAAATGAATATTTTAATGGACAAATTCTTGATTCTGCTCATATGTATATACTTTTCAAAGAATCTTAGCATGCTCATTCTATTGCAGTGGTGTTTGTTAGTTGGGAGAAACATTGAAAGTTTTGCTAGTTATGAATGCTGTTACGAAAGTACATATATAAATACACCAGGTACTACATCACCACATATATATTTTTTACTGTGTTTAAACTTTTAATAATTTTAGCAAAAGACATGGTCAAGTGGTGGTCATACTTATTGATTGGTGGAGCAACGTTAATGGACTAAAAGCACATTGCTTATCTTCCTCTCAACTTTATCCAAAGTGTTACATAAATGAATGGCTTTTTTACAAGGAGACATTAATAGTTGTTTTGGCAAATGATTTTTTTCATGTTGAAATACACACTTGATATGAACACACATTTCCACATGGGGAACATGAAAATACTTTGACTTCTTGGAAGAATATTCCTTTGGGAAAGTTATAGTGTTAAAAACTTCCTTGTTCCTAAATACAGGTCCTATACATATAATACATGCACTTTCTGCTGATACCATGAGCAATGTCCTAACTGCAATGTACAGCACTAAGTGATATCTCATAACTATATTTTTATTCATACAACCAGTTTCAAGAGGCAGTTCCATTTATATAGCATGCACATGCTGAAATCTAGCAGGTGTGTTAAACATAGCTTGAAACTAAGCCAAGTTTTCAATTTTTGCATAGCTCTTTTTGCCTCTGTTAATGTTACCTCCATAAGATTTTTTAGCCCTGTTTATATTCTTATGTCTATTAAAGTGCAAAAAGAGTAGGGTAATCTAATTATCATGTACAATAATAGCCTGCTGAAGTAAAAGGAATGTTGTGAAATTGTGCCTCCTGTCAAATGAAAAGAAATATTGATCAAAATGGACACAAAACAAGCATTGATATGAAATGTTTTTGGAGGCTTTTTTAAAGGATCTTCTGCGCATTCGTGCAGTCAGTGAAGTACTATAGGGAGAAGTATCTGTGTAATTGAGTAAACCTGTTGTCCATGAAATTAAAAAGACACAATCGTCTGACACTATGATGCAAGTACAAAGTAAGCAAAAACATGTTATTGAATAAAATGACATGGGGCACAATTTTATTCATGTAGCTATGAACATTTTTGTTATTGCTATTATGAATTGATATTTGACCCAAGTGTTTTGTTGTTTTTATTGTTGATGGAGACATTTGACTCTGACCTTATTTTTAAAGAAAACCCATGTAAGAATTCAGCTGTAGTTTTACTTGATTTTCCTGGTATAAAATATGTATTTTGTTATGATAAATAGTATGTTACTTAATTAAAATCAAATTTCTGGCCGCACAGTGTTTTTGGTGTGCATGTGTTTGAATTGCATTTGTAATGATATTCTGTTAGAGTATGTAAAAATATGAATTTTGTACTTAATTTATTATGTTATTTTTTGAGCCAGGCACCACCATTATCAGATACTTTTATTTGAAGTTAAAACATGTTGTTACATTAAATAGCTATGAAATATGTTGAAACTGGATTATCCCTGGAAACGTAAGCTACGGTGGGTTATTCATATTTAAAGACTTATTGTGATTTTTGTTACATATCATGCTATTTTCATGATGTTGTGGAGTATAGAGATAGCAATTCCATTTCCTAATGTTGATATTTTGCTACTCTTTTTTTTATTACATGAAGTGATTGGTATATATTTTAAATGAGAGCACATTAATGCAACCAAGCAAGTACTTCATATCACACTGTAATCTTTTAAATTACTTGGTGTTGTAACTTTTGGTGCGCAAATACATATCAAATTTACTGAAGAACTGTGTTGTATTTTCATATCCATCCTTAAGCTCCCTCATGCAGTGGCGAGGGGAGAGACTGGAGGGGTCCAGACCCCTCCAAAATAAAAACACTACGTATTCCTTTCTTACATATAAGAAAATAAGATATTGAAAAATCATGAATTTACCAAAGATTTCTTTGGCAAATGAACTTCTTTTGATCATGAAAAGTGTTAGAAATTAGTTTTAAAAAACTTCTACTTAGTACCCTGTTTTTAAAAAATTTTCTCCCTGGTTTTCAACCCCCCTCCCCCGAACGAAATATGTACCTGGCTACCCAGCTGCCCTCATGTTCAACTGATCCGAGTAAATTGTTTTTTTGTACTTATGGTTTATCACTGAACATATTTAAAAGATAATTAAGATGAGAAATTTGAAGAAAAAATTACTAAGCATAATTATTTTGTCTTCATGGGAATTCGTTATATGCTATTAAAATCAAATAATGCTTGCAGCCAAATTCGACAGTGAGGTATGGACCTCTCAGACTTGCCGTGAAACGAGGAAGAGGCAATCAAATTTCTGCTAAAATAAGGGCTACTACCAGAGAAACGAACCTGTAAGAATGGCCTAGAGATGAAGATGTAATGTTGGACAATGAGTTGAGTTCAAATGCTGTAAAAAGGAGTGCCATCCTGAATCTGTGAACATGCGCATTGGAATTTTTTTCATGAACTCCCATCTCCCTTATGTGACTATCATTTGCTTCCTCTATAGCTGGGCTCTGTAATACTCTGATCAACCTGACAAGTGGGAACCTCATGTTTGAATTGTTTTGATGATTTTCAAAATCTTCGGCGACAACTGATAAGCAATATGTTTTTTATAGTTATTGAGGACATTGTTGGATATAGAATTTAAATATGAAAGTCGTTTCTTATTTGGGGGAAAAATCAATTCCTAAACCTATCCTTTCAGCAGAATATCTCTCATATTCTACAATTTCTGTCTGACTTGGAGATATAGTGTGGCTCTAAGAGTATGTTCTGGGTGTAGATCTGATAGATATGTGGTTACCTATTCTTAATTGCTCAAGCAATCTAAGCCTAGAAGGTATTCTCCAAGTCTTTAGGGGCTCTGAGGCTGATTTGTGTAAAAGTTGTGTAACCCTTCTTGTTCACTCATAACAGTAAGTATCAAATCCTTTATAGCACATGGATCTTTCTGCAATGCACAACAAAAGGCTTCACGAAAGCAAAGGAGTGACTAACTTTTTCATCTGAGAATCTTCCAATAACACACTTTATTAACCTTAGCTACTTATATACTATACCACAAAAATTTCTTCTACGTTTTCCTTTCACATAATTAGTTTCAATTTTGAGTTTTATTACGTAGGGCCTATCTAAAAAAAATGAATTGCAAAAAAATGTACTGTGGCACAAGAATCCAACTTTAAATCATGCAGAAAAGGGTCAAAATAGTGAAGAGGCAAGGAAAATTGTGTCTGCAAAATGATGAACGTTGCAGAAGAAAATAAATTTATGGGCTTTTTGGATGTTACGGTGTAGAGTAGACTAGAGAGAAGGCTTTCCAAGTAACACAGGTGATCTAGTCTTCTCAGACTTATTAAAGCCTGGTTAAATTTGTTATACGCATCAATGCGATGAAGGCTTACGAGTCTTCCATCCTCACCCTTGACACAATATTAACTACACCCTAGAAATATTGATGCCCACGAAAAACTTCACAAGGTTGAAAGTCTGAGAAGACTTCATCACCAATGTAACAGTATGACCACTCCTAAAAAAAATGAATTTCCTGAGATTTTGCAGGGAAAATGAATTTATTACCCAATTAGATTAGATCTGATAATTCGTGTATAGGTATATTCCATTACTTATTTACACATTCAATACGGGCCTGATTATCATTAAAGTGGTCAAAATCGGCCGTTAAAATAAGAAAGGAAAATAGAGGGAGGTTTCTGTGCTGTAACATCCATTCAAATACTGCTATTTACAAACTGTGCACACGGGTCGAAAGAGGGAAGCTTGCTGAAGGCCATACATACGATCAGAAGACTCGGAAGTGGATATTAGTATAGAGTGAGTATACTCTTACTTACTGTACGACAAGGCCATAAGCCAAGGGGGGGGATCAAGGGGGATTGATCCCCCCCCCCGAAATGAAAAAAAAAATAGATATGACTTATGAACCTCCTGAGGGACCGCAGACTTGACATCGACGAGTTAATTTATTTGTTCGCTGCAAAGAAAGCTAGAAGGCTAAATTCAATTATATAATAATATTTTTATATTTTCCTTTAAGGGTTTATAATAAATATGTATATTTAACCGTATACGCTATTTTATTTATCCTATAAAAGTAATTTTATGCTTGTCTACTATTCCATAAGCCTCCCCCAAAAATATTTTCTGGCTACGGCCTTGCTCTACGGTATTAGTCACATACGGAAGCGGAGAAAGGGCTCCTGGCCCGATCAGCGGAGCACGTCCATTGACGTGCTCTGTATCTCGGCTTGGACGGGACCACATCAATTGATGTGCTCCACACTGAACGTGTAAACACATGTGGAAAATAATGGCCAAGACAACATTAGATTAAGTGCAGAAACAGTTCTGTCAACTACTTTTGAAATATGAGATGTAATGTTAATAACATGTGAATATAATCAAGTAAGCATATACTCTCCCAGAAAATTCACGTGATGGAAAGTACATAATTGGAAGAGAGCTAATTTTTTTGCTTTGGCCTGGGTGCCTGCTTTGGGTGCACAGCGAGAATTAAATGAGTCGGGCCAGTTTTCAGTGGACACTGAAGCAACAAAAGCAGGTTTATTCCAGGAAACTTGCCAAATTCCTTGAGTTTTACTAGCAGACCCAAATTCCTTGAATATTCCAGGTTTTCCAAGTCAGCAAAAATCCCAGAGTAAGAACAGAAAACCACTGAGCTGGCTATAGAGAGAGATGTATTCTTTAGAGTAAGTATGGTCCACCCAGATGAGGGATGAAATCAGGTCTCAGGCATAGGTTGTTGGTGAACAAGATGATGAGGGCAAACTTTAAGAAAAAAAATGTGAAGAATATAATTAGAAGGCTTTTACAGGTAACAAAGCCAACTGGGGAGAGAGGTTCCAACCCTGCAAAATGTGTACACCCTACTAATGAACCCCCATGAAGATTTTTTCTGGCAAAGCCTTTTGCTGGTGAAAATAATTTTTGCATATATAATTTTTTATTGATACAATGACGCCTTGATCCTATGGTTGAAGTACATATGTGACGTTTGGGAGTAAAAACTTGGTGATTATGAAACTGTCATCTGAAGTTAGTATTCTCTCACTCGGATGGGAAAGGAAAATGTCCAACAGTAACACTGCTTTTGGAGATAATCCCTTGTACAACACGTAAATGTATCATTCCTCGTTGGCAAGCAAGTATAGCGATCACGTTTCATGGTGTGAATTCGAGTGGAAAAAAAGGCTTTAAAGCCATTTTTCCCAAGTCACTTTAAGAGGCACGAGGAAAAATTAGACCTGGGGCTATATAGACATCCAGCAATCATGCATTTGTGAATTCACGCACAAAATTTGCCATTACAAAATTTTACTTTCACTACCCCTCACCACACATGATACAATGGTCATACATATCCATGTCTCATGAAAAATGGCCTTTACATATATACAGCTAGCTAATTACGGAATTCCTTAGATTTTTAGTATCTGATAATTTTCAAGATCACGAAAAATGTGAAAAATCATGCATGGATATCAGAACAAACTGGCTTTTAAAGAAGCTGTAGGAAAAAGAACAGGGGAGGATTCCACCAATAAATCAATGGATAGGAAAACCACTGGAATTGGTCTGCAGGCAGCAGCTGAAGAAGTTCTTGGCAAAAGTAAAGTCGTTATGAATAAAACCATGGATCATACAGGAAGTATTAGATCTCATTAAAGAAAGAAGAAAATCAAAGGCTGCGAAAACAGGAAGGGCAGAATTGTCACAAGAGAATAAGGAACGAGATATGTAGTAAAGCGAGGAAGGCTAGAGAAGCGTAGAAAATAATATGTGTGAAGACGAACAAAATCTTGCGCATGGAAAAGTAGAGGCCGCATATAGGAGGAATCCTTTTAAGGAAAGGGGCATAAGATGTAATACCCCTAGGGACAACTAAGAACTAATGATTGAAAACAAAAGCAAAGGGAAGAGATGGAATGAATATCAGGAGGATTTGTACAGAGGAAGCAGCCTGAGATCGAATGCTATCGAAAACGAGAGGGAAGTGGATGAAGACGACATGGGAGCCCCAATTCCGTGCTATGGATCCATTCCATGGATACCCTGCACTCATTCGTCGACCACATGAATAGCCGTCACCCCAACGTACGTTTCACCATGGAGACTGAAACGAACGGAGAGCTACCCTTCCTGGACATCCTCATCCGCCGCAAGGGAGCTGGAACCCTGGGACATAAAGTATATCATAAGCCTACTCATACCGATCTATACATACTTAAATGGGAAAAGTCATCATCATCCATCGCAGAAGAATGCAGTCCTATCCTCATTAATTCACAGGGCCAAAAAGTGTTGGTATTTTATTGGAAAGCACTGGTAGTTGTAAATGAATTAAATGCAATAACTCTTCATATTTTAAAAGTTTTAGTAGTACCGTATTTAACTTCACACACATAAGGATTGTTAACAAATACAGATCAATAAACAATCTTGGTAACCAACCAACAGAGACAAAACACAACTGAAAATTACAAATGTCAACACCCCCCCGTAATTGAAGATGTGCTGAAACAGCTCTTTAGCATTTCCATCAAATGAATTACAAATTTTTTTTTTTAAAATTATTTTTAAACCATGCCTAAACCTCTCATACATTTTTCATGTTTTATACGATTTAAGCCCTTGGTAAGTATGTCAGCTGTCATTTCCTCAGTGGAGAGAAAATCTACGTTTATATTACCGTTTTCTACTTGTTCTCTAACAAAATGGTATTTCACATCTACATGCTTCATTCTATCATGGAAAACAGGATTTTCTGCTAACTTGAGAGCGCTCTGATTGTCCTCAAAAATAGTAATAATTTCTTGTTCCTGAAATAATTCGGAAATAAGATGTTTTAGATGAATAGCCTCTCTAGTAGCCTCGGAAAGAGCAATATATTCTGCCTCACAAGACGATTGGGCAACACATTTTTGTTTTCTACTACTCCAGGAGACTGGTCCACCTGCACAAGTGAAAACATATCCAGAGTATGAATGCCTATCATTTAGATCATTTGCAAAATCTGCATCAGAAAAACCAAAAATAGGCTTCCCAGTGCATTTGTATGTGAGTCCCATTTCCATAGTACCTTTTAGATAACGAAGTACCCGCTTGGCCATCTTCCAGTGTATATCTGTATGCTTCTTATTAAACTGGGAGAGATAGCTAGTAATGAAGGAAATATCTGGCCGCGTGTTGACGGAGAGATACATGAGAGTTCCAATTAATGACTGGTACGGGACATCTATGATATCCTTACCCTTCTCTTTCATTTGACTAACGTCAACTGGGGTCGAAACAATCTTACAATCTTCCATGCCAAAACTCTTTAAAGCATCTTTAATGTATTGTTTCTGGTCTATCTTGAATACTCCCCTCTTCTCATCTCTTGTAAAAGTCATTCCCAGGGCATGTTTGATCTTGCCAAGATCCTTAATGACAAATCTCTTCTTCAATTCTTCCTTCAATTTCTTCTTTTCTTTCTCATCATTGGAGAATATAAAGAAATCATCAACATATAATGTAATAATAACTATTTTAGTTCCAATATGTTTAAAGTAGACACAGGGTTCATGTTTTGATTTAATATACCCTATCTCATACAATAACTTGTGAACTGTTTTGTTCCAAGCACGACTAGCCTGCTTGAGTCCATAAATAGACTTCTGTAATAGACAAACCTTCTTCTCTTCACCTACAGCTATGAAACCTTCTGGTTGTGTCATATAGATGGTTTCATCTAAAGTGGCATTTAAAAAAGCAGTTTCGACATCCAGATGTTCAACATCAAGATTCAGTTCTGCTGCCATAGCCAACAGCAAACGGATAGTTGAACCTCTGACTACCGGAGAAAAAGTTTCTTCAAAGTCTATACCATGAGTTTGAGCAAAACCTTTAGCAACTAAACGAGCTTTGTACTTGATGATCTTACCACCATTGTCTCTTTTCAATTTGTAAACCCATTTACATGGTATTACACTTTTATTTGCAACTCGCACTAGCTTCCAAGTTTCATTTTTTCTAAGACACTCTAATTCCTCCATCATTGCTTTCATCCAATGCTCTTTGTCTTCACTTTGCATAGCCTCTTCAAATGTGGTAGGTTCTTTGTCAAAGAAATTTTTTGCTTGTAAAACAACATGATCAGGAAATTGTTTCTTGTTACGTACCCTTTGAGGATATCTAGGACTCTTAGCAGTTTCTTGAACATTAGTCCCAGCTTTATCTTCTGTTGAGTCTGCATTTTCACAAGGAGAATCCAAAAGAATTTTAACAGCAGCCGCAGCTTCATCTTTTGTTGAATCTGCATTTTCATTGTAAGAATCCAAAGGAATTTGAGCATCAGTACTGCTCTCACCGGAAAAATTATTTTCTAAAAACACAACATCTCTAGCATGGACTACCTTCATATAATTAGAAAGATCCCTAAATTTGTAAGCTTTCTTATTCTCACTATATCCTACAAATATATGTTCCTTGCTTTTGCTATCCCACTTCTTGCGTTCCTCCTTTGGAATATGTACAAAAGCTCGGCAGCCAAATACTCTTAAGTGTGTCAAGTTGGGACGCTCACCTGTCCATTTTTCTTCTGGAGTCATTCCTGTAACGGATCTATGAGGTGATTTATTCTTGAGATACGTAGCAGTTCTCACAGCTTCTTCCCAAAATGACTTAGGTAGTCTGGCACTATGCAACATGGAACGAGCCTTCTCCACAATGCTTCTGTTTCCCCTTTCAGCAACACCATTTTGCTGAGGAGTACGGGGTATGGAAGTCTGGTGAATAATTCCTTCTGACTTAAGATAATCTGAGAATTCCCTATTAACATACTCAGAACCATTATCTGATCGTAAAATTTTAATTTTCTGGCCAGTTTGCTTTTCCATGAGGTTTTTAAACTCTTGAAACTTTACTCTAACTTGATCTTTTGTTTTAATGAAATAGGTAAATATCATTCTAGAGTAATCGTCTATAAATACAAGTAAATACTTATTTCCTTCTAATGATTTTACACTGAATGGTCCACAGAGGTCAGAATGAATCAACTCTAGGCATTTAGTCGCCCTTTTACTTTTGATTTTAAGAAAAGGTTCTCGACTCTGTTTCCCTTCTAGACATGCAGTACATACAGTTCTATTTTCCTCAGGGGCGTAATCAACTCCATCAGCTAATCCATTTCTCAGTAGATTCATACCATAGCGGCAGAGATGTCCCAACCTCCAATGCCAAAGAGTTTGCTGAGAAGGGTTAGTTGTAGCAGCCAGGGACTTTTCTGCTACCTGTGACTCTATCTTATATAACCCGTTACTGGGAAGAGCAGTCATTAAAACATTCCCTGAAATACTACAATCTAATACTACAACAAAACCTTTTGAAACACATTTTGACACAGATATAAGATTTGTAGCAAGATTAGGCACATGAACAACTTCAGAAATACTACTAATACTGTTGTTGTTATTACTTTTGTGAATCATGACATCACCTATACTGTCACTCTGCAACTTACGTTTATCAGCACACACAATCTCCAAACCAGAGTTACTTTTAACATTGAACAGAATATCTTTATGAGGAGTCATATGGGCAGTTGCCCCGGAATCCACAAACCAATCATTTTTATTGCTTTGAGCACAACCACCAACACCTAAATCCGAGAATAAAGTGTATTGTTTCTTGTGTAGCTGCTTGTGGGTTGAACTCGATGTCTGTGCCGTTGTCTTGGTCTTGTTTGGACAGTCTGGTTTTTTATGGCCGGGTTGGTTGCATCCATAGCAGACGATACCATCTTGAGAGTTGTTGCGTTTAGGGAACTTCTTTTTCTTCGGAATAGTTCGAGACGCATTGGATGCAAATGCAGTCTCAGTTGCACCATCATTTTTGGACATTTCATTTAAGAGTTTAGTTTTCACCATGTTCACCGTTACTTCAACTCCTGAATTCTCGAGTGCCATTACTAGGGGGTCGTAATGTGAAGGAAGACCTCCAAGCAAAATAGCAACTAAATCCTCATCAGGAATCTCCTTCCCAATATCAGCAAGCTTCTGAGCGGTATCCATTACGGCAGTTAGGTACTCTTCAATGGACGTATAATCTCCGAGGGATAACCGGTACAAAGTCTTTTGAAGGTTAAGTCTCCGGGCAAAACCCTTATCTTCATATGCATCGGCAAGAACTTTCCATGCTTCAGCAGCTGTTTTGCATCTTCTTACATGTATGATAGCGGAATCGTCCACGCACAAACAAATCTTAGCTAGGGCACGCTCATCCTTCCTGGACTTTGAAGCAGTATCAGTATGATCATCATTTGGGTATCCATCAACAGCATGCCACAAGTTTTGATCTATTAAATACGCCTTCAGCTTAAATTTCCAAGTTGGATATCCTTCACGCCCACACAACGGCTTAATGTGAGACGATATACCGGATGCGTCAGACGACATTATGAAGACTTCACTTACTTCTTATAATTTACCAGTGCTGGGCCCATAACCTCTGTTGGTATTTTATTGGAAAGCACTGGTAGTTGTAAATGAATTAAATGCAATAACTCTTCATATTTTAAAAGTTTTAGTAGTACCGTATTTTAACTTCACACACATAAGGATTGTTAACAAATACAGATCAATAAACAATCTTGGTAACCAACCAACAGAGACAAAACACAACTGAAAATTACAAATGTCAACAAAAAGATCTCCAACAAGGATAATTTACAAAGAGAATTGAAACATCTGCTGAAGACCTTCATAGACAACAGATACAGCCACTTCCAAGTCCATAGGACCCTTAAAAAGGCCTTCAGACAAGATAAAGAAGTTGGACCATATGAAGAACGGCCTCCAGCATCAAAAGCCATCCTGCCAAATGTTTTCACCGTCTCAGGAAAGATAGTAAGGATTCTTTTTAAACACCATATTCGTTCCATTCACCTTGCTCCTGGTAAACTCCAGGATCAGTTAGTCTGAGCCAAGGACCCTATTGGTCTCAAAACAGCCTGCATTTGCCGCATTCCATGCGAATGAGGTAAAGTGCATATTGGAGAGACGGAGAGGACCATTGAGACCAGGGTGAAGGAGCATCGATGCCAGCTCCGACTCGGTCAATTAGAAAAATCCACCACTGCAGAACACTGTGCCCAGGAAAACCACAACAGCCACTGGGAAGAAACTACCCAACTCGATAGGACTAGAGGTTATTGGGACCATATTACCAAAGAAGCAGTAGAGATCCGTCTTTACCCAAACAACATCAATAGAGATCGAGGACAGCAACTAAGTAGCGCTTGGAACCTGGCAATAAATAGGACGAGAAAGGAGGAAAAATCCCGAACCAAACACGGACCACCAAGGTGAAGGAGGAGGGTATAAATATCGAAACACAGCGACATCGGCATCATCAGCCCCAAGGATGTTGGGAAAGTCTCCCAACGAAACGTCGGCCGACACCATGCAGACCCTGACCTGGTTGGAAACCCGAGAAAGCTTTCATCCATGCTATTCACCGGGACAAGCTCAGATTCTTCAAACACAAATAAAACAAAGATGTTAGGATGCAGCAGAAGAGAATTCAAGACTAACATTAAAATAGGTAATCAAAAACCGGTAGAGGAGGACGAATTCTATACAGCTAGTGTTATCGAGGGATCAATGATGTTTTGTAGCATTTGAAAATGGCAAAAATGCATGATTTTCCTCATTCAAGATACAAGACCAAGAAAGTGGACATGATGATTTCCGTAGTAATTTCATATTTTGATTAGCTTCGTGTATTGAGGAAAAACAAGAAAATAATATTCATCATAAAAATATTCTAGTTAATATGGGTAAATCAACCGAAAATAAACGCAAAGAAAACCAAGATGTATGCAGCAGAAGAGAGGAAGCCAAGACTAACGTTAAAATAAGGACACAAACACTGGTAATGGTTGAATTCTGTTATTTTGGGATGCAGGATAACTAGCAATGGGAGGAGCAAGAAAGACATTATCAGCAGAATAGCCCAAGTGAAGAGAGCATTCTACCACAAGAGAGACCTGCTTACAGCGGGAAAGTTTAACATGTAAGTAAAGAAACAATTTATATGAACCTACATTTGAAATACCTATGCTTCTATAAGGAAGTGAAATAGACAATGACAGCAGTGGAAAAAGCATGGATAGAGACCTTTGAAATGTGTCCCACAGAAGAATGATGAGGATCAAATGGATCGACTGAGTTAGTAATGAGGTAGTCCTAAGAAGAGTAGGAGAGAAGCCTCATGAAAACCTTAATAAGAACACGGAACAAACTAATAGACCACATCTCGAGAAATGATGGCCTGATAAAGACAATCGTCAAGAGACAAATGGATGGAAAAAACGGAAAAGGAAAACCCCAAACAAAATATTTGGAACAGGTTAAGAAGGCTTGCAGCTGAGATTAAAGCCACCGAGTGCGTCCACCGGGTTGCGGAAGGTCGGTAAATACATAGGGTAGACCATATATAGACGGTAGATATATAGGTTAGCTGATTGATTAGAGGTAAACGATGATTTCTCTCCAATTCTCAGTTGATGAGTCCAAGGATGATATCCACTCCATCAATATGCTACAGCAGTATACGAGGGTCGTATAATAAGTCTTTAGAAAAAGGTATAAAAACAAATTATATTGGGTATATATTTCATTATAGTCTTCTTTCAGCCATATAAAATTTTGTAAGCACTATTCCAAGCATTTTAGGCTGTCCAGAAAGTAGAATTTCGGGATCTCCTCAAAATAGGCATTGGTTTAGGCAATGATCTCCTCCTTAGATGAAAACCTTGTCTGCAAAGCCATTTCTTCAAGTTATGAAATTAGAGAGTCACCGGAGACAAAATCTGATCGATACAGTGAATTTTGTAATAATTGAAACATAAATTATGTTATTTTGGCCGTTGACTCGGAACAGGTGTTCAACCGTGCATTGCCTTATTGGAGGAAGAAATTTTTCTGCTTCAAATGAGGGTGCTTTTTTGATTTCCACCATCAACAGGTCCAATAAAAATGCATAATACTCTTGTTATCTTTTTTCCCTTTTCCAATCATTCGATGTCAATAATTCTGCATACATTCCAAAATATCGTTGCCATGACTTGACTGCTCCATTTTAACATCTTCGCCTGCTTTGAAGCCCGTTCATCTTCAAAATTCCATTGTTGTCCCTGTTTATTAGTCTCTGCAGAGTAGTGATGAATCCATATTTCATCAAAAGTTATAAGTTGATGCAGAAAATCCTCAGGATTGCGAAGGAAAAGCATCAAAACAACCTTTGAGTTGACCACACAATTGCGTTTATTCTCTAATATGAGAAAACACAGCAGCAATCTTGCCAATATTTTTTTCACACCCAAATTTTCGTGCCAAATTGAAGAAATTGAGCGTTACGATATGCCCATTGCCTTACCTTTATCGCGCACTTCGATTTATCTAGCACTTAAAACCATATCATGGATTTTTTCAATCATTTTGGGGAGTAGACACTTCCACAGAGTATCCGGAACAATGCCCATTTTTTTGGATGTACGGTAATGTTTCAAAGTTTCAAACACAGGAGCAGATCTTCCATAATCTTCATCAAGTTAGCTTTGATACCTTTCGGCGTTAACTCTTTCAAAAACAAGTTTTTGATCACTGCACAAAACTCAATTATTTCAATTTTTATAAACAAATGAAAGTTATTCAATGTAATCAGCAACAACAATGAAACTATGGGATAAATACAGCTGACTAGTCACGAGTGCCACTTTGTAGTCAACATTAATTTTTTATACTACAAGAGCAATTTCTTGGAGATTCTAAGGACTTATTGAACTACCCTCGTAGTATCTAACAATAACGTTAATTGATGAATTACAATCTTTAAAGGACAAGGTGGATTATGCTGCCAGATATGCAAAGGGCATAGGGACAAGAACATAAAATCCAATGAGTGGTTAATTGAGCATAAGATAATGTGAGCCTTACTGCGATATGTTGCCCACAGTATCCCTACAAATACATTTCCAAGGTTAAATGGAACCAAATACACACATCAATGCAATATATATTCATATATTTGAAAATATAAAATACATAATTTTATAAATTCATATCTTATAAAATTATAAAGGTAAAAAATGAATAATTGAATAAAAAGTTACAACAAAACCAGAATGAGCTTCACTTCAATGCCATTTCCCTGGAAAATAAAAAAATAATGAATAAGTATCAACAAGAGTAAGAACAAGGTGGAATATAATCATGTACCACAAAGATATCAGACTAAGTTTTGTAACTCCACAAACCAGCATAAAACATCAAATAGAAAAAAGAAAATGGAAAATTTGATGTTGGAATGGCAATAATACAATAATTGTTACATTTTGATGATAAAATTCATCGAGAATTTAGAATGCCTGTAAACACACAATATTGTAATAATTTTCCAAGAGAAATATGTATACTTACAACATCTTTTCATACTCTTCCTTCGATTCTTGTGCCTCAGGAGAGCTAGTTTCCACCCATTCATAGGTTTTTAGCATTATTAAATGCTTTAATACTTCTATGTAATGCTGGGTCCCAGTGACCTAATGAAAATAAAAGCAAAGGATAAATTAATTAACTCAGTTTAAGCTTTTTCATGGACATACACTAATGGTGGGTAACGAATCGCAATCAATGCCTTTCCATTTTCTTTGATGAAGGAAACTACCCTATTGTAAGTTAAGAAAAATGTTATCTTCTCCCTTTCGAATCGCAAATGCACAATTATTGCCATGGCCTCACATGCAGTTAAATACTTGCTGCCCAAGGGAACCAGAGACTTCGTCGCACTCGGACATTTTTACTTTGCGACTAGTCGAGGTCAAACTGGAGAGAGGAAGGGAAGAGTAGAAGTGAAGTCAATGGGGGAAGTGGAAGTAGAGACAAAGGAAGTAGACATCGCATGAGTCAAAGGCATGCACTTGCCCGCATAGACAGTTTGCCATAAGCCCTGGTTTCCTAGAACCGCTGTTGTGCAATGGCATGATCGCACGCCACAAACATTACAAGAAATAAAGTGAAACTTTGCATTATCCATGTTTGCTGATTATTTATGCCAACTTCCCCAATCATTAGCTCAGATAATAACAAGTTTACTGTATTGAGTGAAAAATATCATAAAAAACTCAGGGTTCCCACTCTAACTAAATTATAAAATTCACGTTTTTTTTCAGGTTTTCAAGGTCTGAATGTCGTCAAATTCACGGTCTATTGATACGCCATTTTAGGTAGAAATATTGATCACGTAACAATCATCGGCCGCAGATTAACAACCAATTTAAAAAACACGACATATGCCATGAGTGCAAACGCAGCAATGACAGTGCTATTTCACATGACGTCACCTATCGTTAGCAAAATGCAGGGCCTGGTTGAGAGTGGGAAAATGGAAGGAGCAGGGTGGCAGGGAAGTGAAGAAGTGTCTGAATTTTCGCCAGGTTTAATGAACACTTTGGTTACTGGACTTCCAATCACAGGCTTAAAGTTAATTGTCATCATGGCACACGGACCAATAACTGCTCTTCGAATACATGTGTGTAGATAAATTCGTGGACAGTGTCTGCACGCGACTCGGCCTTGATAAATGATCCAAATATCGATTTTTCTTTTCATCTGTCAATCATAGTTCTACAACCAATTTGGAGAGATTTTTAAGGTTTTATGATGAAATTCACGGCTATTTCCAGGTTTTTTCACGGTAAAGTCCCGGCTTATTCATGGTTTTCACGGTTGAGTAGGAACCCTGAAAACTTCACTCGGTCACTGATTCACATGATTACCTCCAAGGAAGTTTCCAAATTGAGCCGTAACTAAGAATGATACTACACTTCCTGGCAAGAATTACATTCTGCCTTTCACCTCCTCTCTTAAGTATTCTGGGCTAGTAATGGCTGCAGGGGCAAACCTCTTGTCAAGCGGGTCAACATTCACCCTACCCTAATAATAATAATACCTCTATTCAACCATGACAATAAGCTCGAAGGCAGGGGTGGGAACAGGACTACCCGAACACCACATTATCTACAATTTCTACCTTTTAGAATACGCAACAGCAATTAATAATAGCTTTTATCATTTTCCTCATCAAATGGCGATTACCCTGGCTTAGGGATCAACCAACATTCTACGATTAATTTTAACGACTTCATGAATTTTGAGAGCTATACCATTAAAACTGCATGGTTGCTGGAGCCCAATGCTGTCAGCCGGTTGCAACTCACAAGGCCCTAGTTATCCCTTCACAAAAATCTTCCACTACAACAGGCTCAAAGATATAGGTAGGACCACAGAAATCTGACCAACTCCGCTATAATTTCTACTTTTTAGAATACATACGTAACGAAGAAGCTAATCATATCTTTCGCCATAGTCATTATCATATGGCTATTACTGCTTTTTTATAGACTATGATTATGGTAAGTGCTTTCACATATTTTGAGGAACATCTGACACAATCCTGACTAAAAAGAAATACAATTTGTCAATGATTCCATTTCCAGAACCAAACCAAACCTTAATGCTTAATTGTAACAGAGGTAATATAGTATATCATGAGTTACAGGTTCAATAAACGAACACTAACCTGGATATTGTAGACCTTGGAATCTTGAACACTGTCACTTGACACAGATAAGAGAGACTTTCTCCTCTTGGGCAAAGACAGCTCATCATCTGAAGGCGTTTGTGGTGGTTTAGGCTTCAGCATCTTCCTCTTCTTGCTATCAGCCTGGATCATCTGTATTGCCTTCTCCTCTTTCAACTCAGCCTCCTCTTTTTTCTTGTCCCTTTTTGGGCAGCTGCATACTCTGATGTTCAGAGTACGTCTGCCAACCACTTGTTGACTGAAATAGAAAAATTTTAAGTACCCATTAAGAAAAATGTGGATTGAAAATTAAATTTATCTATTGAAGGTATTCTACCAATTAAGGTAGGTGTACATGGAGCATTTTGCTAATCACTCGGATTGTCCCCAATTCCCAAATCAAAGTTCCATATTCAACTCACATTAATTCCTACTCCCTTACATTCAACAAATCAATCCTTTTCTAATCTTCCCCCTTCCCAAAAATTCTTTATTATCTATATTTTTAATCTTCACGGCCCCAAAAACAGCACATTTAAAGTCTTTAGAGCCTACATGGAGATTACAGTTTTATTTTCGGTATTGCGGTATCGGTATTAGTATAAAAATTATGCCTACCCTTTATTTAGACTTCCCACAATGCACACTATTCTCCACATGTACCGAAAAAGTAGTGATGAGTTATCAAATCTGCCAACCCCTTCTAATCCATCAAGTTAAAAGGATTGGACTGCAGATTTGATGAGATTTGAACGAGAAGACTATGGCTTCTAAATATATAATATAGTTAAGGATCTCAAATGTGGAATCCAGAAACCCAGAAATCCGGAATGTTTGAAAATTCCTCTGCGTAGTGTTTCGACTTGCCACCTTGTGGCACTATTCTGAACCTTGCTCTAAGGAACAAATTTCTGCATAAGTCTCAATCGCACACACATTCAGCTTTGCAAAGCTTCCATTTACGCCAGTGACCCACTCACACAAAAGAAATAGACAAAAATATAAAATTAGGAAAATCACGCTCACACTCACGGTGCAAAACCGCAAGGATCGTGGGTGTGAGCGTGACTTTCCTCAAATACATAATATTTTATGACCAAAATGACTCCTTATGACCGAAGGAATAATATAACAGCATAATACACCGAAACCCACACATTAATTTGATGGAACTTGAAGATTTTATTCACCATAAATCTATGCCCATAAGCATAGAATTTTCATCGGGATCAACAGTTTTTCTTAGTATTATTGAAACTTGACATTATCCACCTTTGATAACTTAAGAGTTTAACATACACAAAAAGCTAAAAATGCATGGGTAAGTAATACTAAATCTACATCATGAAAAAAATAAGCAATTCAACTAGCCCCAAGACCTAAAAATCTGTATCTTATGCTTCTGGTGGCAAATTGAAAAAAAAAATTTGAAAATAACAAATGAAAGTGAATTTAGATTTAAGCCTGAATCACACGATCATTTTTTTTCGTCGCGAAAGTGATCACTATCGCGACTACTGCGCAAAATGATCGTCGGCGGCAATTGTTTTTCGCGATCGAGATGTGGATTCCCATCGCTATTTTTCATCACTCGTCCGGTCGCTTTTTCCGTCGCTAAAACCGTCACTAAAACCCCATATCAGCCAATCGAAACGCATTCCCCTATGGAGCGATTGCAGCGCAATGTTTGACAATTGTGGGAACGACATAAATAAACAAACACGCTATATAATTTTGTTATGTGGGTCCTATGACAACGAGCTGTTATATTGGAAATGATGCGAAAAGCGACGGCGGGAGTGACCGTGTGATTCAGAAAAATGATCACAAGAGCGATTGCTTTTCGCGACGGGAAAAGTGATCTCGATAGTGATCACTTTCGCGACGAAAAAAAATGATCGTGTGATTCAGGCTTTACACCCATGAAACACCCAGTTTTTTATAAACTGGTTTCTGAGCTGATGGAGCCATGCTTAACATGCTTACAGTGGAATATTGAGTTTTTACTACATCTAGAACAAAGAAGCATCAGTATCAACATTATTAATAGCATTGGCAATATCGGGTGTTGGCCCATCCTTAACTTAATTTAATGAATAAATAACCAGAGGTTTTAACTTTGCCATAAGAAGAAAAATGGAAAATATCACTCAGCATCGTTGTTCACTGTAAAGAAATTCAGGAGTGAAACCTGTGACATTGAGGCAAAATAACTGATAGGATTAGAAAATTTGCAAGGGAGAATTGGTATATTTTCAAAAGAACATAGATCCTGATTCAACAAAAGGCAGAGAAGACTTCGTATCTTCAGACAATTAGTAGCAAACCTGACATAGCCTAGACAAGGTTTTACCTCGCAGTGACACCTTGAGTGTCCTACCCACTTAGGTAGGACACTCAAAAGTAGCACTGCAAGGATTTTATAGACGTCAAGCAGCAGCTAAACCCAGATGTGTATCAGAAACCCTTAAGTCTATAAATATGCATATCGAGTATTAAACCCACTAGCTTCCATTCAAACCTAAACATTGCTATGATAAAGTATGATACTAACAGCAATTATGCAAACTTAAAAAGAAAAAAGTGATTAGTGATGACTGCCTAAGGCCCCATTCTCATGGATGCGTTTAGTCCACGCTCCACGGAGAGCGGTCGCCACTGTTCACACAGGCACAGACGAAAACCGTCCGCATTTGGCACAACGTCAGCTGTGTGTAGCTTGCCAAGATGGAAGAATGCATAGGCAAAATTAGGGGGGTGGGGAAGGGGTGAGGGAACACGTGCCCTCCCCAGATGCTTAAAAAATAGACAAGATTTTTAATACGGTTATCATTAAATTCATTTCATTTGGAGTACTATGGAGCCTCAACACGTGTTTCCTTTGTCCGTCTTTCGTGTCAATGAATTTTTACAATCGATGTATCCTGTCCCTTATGAAACTGCAACATTTCCGTAAACTCAAACGGTAACAAATCCATTTCCCAAACTGATATGTTTCAAATGCAAATTTATCCGCCGTTGATGCTACATTTCTTTCCTCTATGAAATTTAAATCCAAATTGTTACTGAGTGAAATAATGAACTATCGAATCTAATCACCAAATGAGTATAACATTCTTCAAAATCCATACTTCCCTCACCAACGGCCATACCACGTTGAATACACCGGTTCTCGTCCGATCACCGAAGTTAAGATACGTCGGGCCCGGATAGTACTTGGATGGGTGACCGCCTGGGAACACCGGGTGCTGTTGGTAATACTTTTTAATTTTTTTCCATACTCTATTACAAATTAATTACAATTATTACATCTCCTTTTGTGCAGTCCACTCTTACGTCCATTTCCTTTCTTATTTTTCACGGAAGTTAGTTACATTGTACACACTAAAAAAATTCAATTCGCTCATGTGAATTCTGAAAGGCGTACACACAACTTCATCTGAGAAATGGCAATGAATATCGACATGGCGGTTATAGTAAAATATGACTGTAAATAACCTAACCTGTTATTCAACAAAAATACTCCAACCCCATTGTTTCCAATTGCTTCATACATCAACTTCACAGCAGCATGATAAACTAACTTGTTTCCGAAAAATCAGTTGTTAAAGCAAGAAAGCCTCCTTTGCTATGGATTCAAATCACGAAGAATCCCCAGTCACTTTCTCAATAAGAAAGAGAATTCCCTCACCAAGCTGTGACGGAGACACATAATTAACGTAAAGCATTTATTACCTGTATTGGCATTGGGAGAGAGATAAATTACATTACATCAATAAAAATTTACGAATATAGCAAAAAAGATTTTGTTCAACGAACGATGGAAACGATTTTTTACACATTGCTTTGCAAGCAAACATTTCTGTAATTGGTTTGCTGCTTTCATAAACTATTTACGGCGACTATTTAATTTAATATTGATAACTTTCATTTTATTTTATTTTTTTCCCAAACCACCAAATAGGTACAGCTCCATAAGGCCTTTTACATCGGGGTTTTTAACAAGTTAACAATTAAACGTACAGAAACAACCATGCCCTGGATAGGGGAAATCTACCCAGGCGGGACTCGAACCCGCGACCCCTTGTTTGGCAGGCGAGGACTTTTCCCTGCTGCCACCAAGGCCGGCCCTAAAAAATATCAAAATAAAGAGAATATTTTCTGAAGTAATTGTCGAATTTTATTTTTAATCTCAAATATGAGAAGACCTATCACACCCTTGTGCCCCTCCCCAGAAAAAATCCTGGATCTGCCCCTGCTAGAACATCATACTGCCAAGTAAAATTCAAGCAATTGTTGTATACATATTAGGTTCGAAAAAATGGAAGAAAAATAACCATCAAAGGAGGTTTAGGTTGCACCCTATTGTGGCACAAAGAAAAGCAAAAGCAGCTTTCATGACCACATTTACTGAGCTACGTACTGATGAATGAAAGTTTTTCAATTATTTCCGCATGCCCACTCCCAATACAGAAGACCATTGAAAACAATCTAATTCACTACGCATGGCAAAAAGATGCACTTGCACAGTTATCATCAAGCTCGTACACGCACGGATGATCTGCGGGGCATAGGGGCCTTGCAAATGGCTCCTCTACGTGCGGACGGTTCGCACTCATGTTCCATTAACGTCAAAGTGCCATATCTGCATGCGTAGCACGGATGGTCCACATCCATGTGAAATGGGCCTAAATCCTACATGACATCTAGAGAGTGTTTACTATTTCATGCAACTGCACATTTCCAGGAACTAACACACAATCACAGCACAACTACTATTAATCAAGAAGTAACAAGATATGTACCTTCAAATCTGCATGGGCGAAAAAGTATCCACAATGAAGCAGCAATGCCAATTAGAGAGTAAAAATATTAAAGAGTTTTTATTAAGCATTAAGACAGCTATTTCTCGTCAAATTCATTATTCAGAAAAATATGTATTAGTATCACACTACAAGGAATTACATTAAGAATTTTTACTTTACTGTACCTTTCTTGGAGTTTATATCATCAAAACTTCATTTTGAATATATAATAATGCCAGAGATGTGCTTGCAAAGTCATCCACTACAAAGGATGAAACAAAGAATAAAGATTATCATGTACCGTTAGATTCAATCAACTTGACTTTTCAAACCTGGCTTTATGGAAGTAAAAAATATATCGCAAAAAGTTCAATGTCCTAATGTTAGAGAATGAATATGTGCTATGAAAAATTAACAAACATTTTTGAAACACAGTAAATGTAGAAAATTCATTCATTGAAATGTGATTATTCCATTATCTATTCATTTATTCCCCAGACATTTCATTCTCAAATCATCCAGCAAATCAAGATAGGTACTCACAATTTAAGATTTTCAAGTTCTGGCAAAGAAATTCTGACGACATGACTAACTATTGGGAAAATTGAACACTTGAACTCTTGCAAAACACAACTAATATGTGGTGATTACTAAATAATGAGTCTCCTTTAAAGATTTTTCTTTTTCAAATGGTTTGAGCTAAAGAGCCGCACAATCTTATACAAGAACCAGAAAAGTTTTGTTGAACAAAAAAATCAAGATGGCTTGATCTGTCCTAACCTGGAGCAGCTCAATCAATTTAGAGTATATACTTAAATTCCCCACACATTTTGTGAAGCAGGTCTGTGTGTGTGAGAGAGAGAAAGCAGTGTGCAGCAGTAACTTTCTTACACCATGTGATTACTATTTGTTGGAATATATCAAGAGTCCAGCCTGTCAGAAAACTTTGTACATATACTGTTTTTGCAAGGAATTGACAGCTCACATACTTTGGGATAAATTGCAATAGAGTGGGAAAGTCATGCAACAGGAGCAGACAGTGGGGCATCAAATTTAATTTGGCAAATACTCATCACTCTATAATCCTAATTTTTAATGTCCTGTAGTAATTATTCTTGTTATTCAGAAAATAATTTACTTTGTGGACTATGACTGGATTAAATTTTTTTAAACTATGCCAGACATGGATATTTCATTCTTCCTAGGTAAAAACCCAAATGGTTTCCTAACATATAAGTGCAGCAGATGACTGAATTTACCATTGTAAATATCTCTGTAAGGGAAATTTTTTTAGAGAGACAAATTACCAATTATAAACATGTATTATCAATACCCAAGCAATTATCTTAAAAAATTGCCACAAACACTAGGTGCATAGTTTTACTCCTAAGATAAAATATGATTAAAACAATTTTTTAATTTGAATTCACTTTATACCACAGTGAATAGAGGATGCCCACAAACCAACTCTTCTCTTATACATAAAAAAAGACTGGTTTGTATAATGACTTTCTGAATCGCCACATCAACTTTTTTCCCATTTATAAATGGTTAAGTAGGTACTTACTTTTCTCTTTCTAAAGTGAAAATCAATGTCACTGGACGACGGTTCATGCCCCCTGCACAGCTTCCTTTACAAGTTAAACAATACATCAGTGTTGTTACATCAGATCCAGCAGGAGGATGTTCCAGAGGGACAACAACACTGTAGCGCTTGCTAGCACTATCATAATGGTAATCCGCCCTTTCGTCTCTACATTGAAGCACATGGTGGATGTTACTCAGCCCTGAAATGTTTAATGAACAAAAACACACATTAAACTAAGAAGATGTAAAAACTATATAATTAACTAGGGTACTTCATAGGCAATAACTAGAAATGGTACCTACTCCCGCCAGCTGACATTTAAATTTTCCAGAAATAAGAATGAAGAACAAAGAAAAAAATAGCAATGAAAACTTATTTAAAATATTCCACAGAATAAAACATGAGTCCATGAGATCAAGCCCACCTTTTATTTCCAAGCTAAAAGATCTCTAAAAAGAGGAACATGCATACTACAGAGGACGTTTCCATAATGGCTTTAACATTTACTGTATGCCCTTACTGCTAATTTTTATTAAATGGATAAAATTGGTACCACGTAACTTAACTTTTTAACTTTTCTGAGATCAGTATTACCATATTTCTCTGAATACATTCCAGCCCTAATTTTGAGGCTTCAGTTTCATGGGGGGAAAAAATGTGTTTGAATATAATCCCCCCCTTTACTTTTAACACGGACATTTTTGGAAAAAAGGGGGTACTGTATTCAGATAAGTACAGAATCTGGTGATCATTAAAATAAAATTATTCAGAACTTAATAATTCAAGTATGTATGAGTGAATTTTTTTAGTGCATTACCTTTCATCCCTAAGTGGAAACCTAGTAAGATTTAGAGATAGAGAGCTATGTATTAAACAATACCTTAATTAAAAATGATAGCAACCGACTATAACAGGCTAACTGCAACAGCCAAATAGATAAAATTTTCTCTCGAACCTTACATTTGTGAAGGAGTGACATGTAATTTTTTTAAATCCAGCTTGGTTAGCTTGAAATAATAAAGGTCATAAATTAACTTCTCCCAGGTTATTAGCATCTCTCACGGAACCTCATGCAAAAATTATGAGAATCATTCCTCTCAAAAGGCTGCCTTTCACAAATGTTTCTGATCACATTTTCCATATAACACCAGAATTACACATAAATATCTGATGCATATTTTCAATAAATAGAAAATAATGCAGATTTCTGTCCACCAATCCACACTATGTAAACGGTGTATTTTGTAAATGTGAACTTAATTTCATGCCACATCTTTTAAACAAATTGAAATGATATCAAAAATATTGAGAGCAGATATGGTTTCAGCATCATAGACGACAATACCACAAGTCTAACAGTTGAGTTAAAAGGCGACTAGTGATGCAAAAGTAAAATATTTATGACAGGCACAAAATTGCATGATCAAAATGAATGAAACACATACAGCTCAAACTTTTTAGAACTGAGGACAAAGAATAATTAGAAATTGTCTCCAGTTCTAACTTTAAATTTTCATATGCCTAAATATTGCATCAGTAGTAACAGCCATTTGTTTACTGCTGATAAAGGATAATTTTGAACTCAATTAGGTGACTAGATTAAAAATGAAAACATAAAAAAAAGAGAACACACCCCTGTCTTCATCTTCTCTAAGGTGATTGGGGCATCTATTCACTGGTAAATGCAGATGCTGGGTCACGTTATAGATGGCCAATGCCCTTACATATAACTTTTCACCATCAACTCTATGGTCCAACTTGAATTGCAGTGGTATGCCTTGATTGACATCGACAAATATTTTGTTCAATTGAAATGAATACTAAAAACAGAAAAAAATGAAAAGAACAAATGATTAAAACAACAGACATAAATGATACAAATTGAATGACTATACATTGCATACTTGCTCAATATTTAGCATCCTATGACAAGAAATATGCACGTAAGTAACAATGCCTTCTTTAACTCATTAGTGTCAATGCAGCACTAACATGGTATACCATTGCCAATTACAATCAATATTTCAGCACTGATCAAATGAGATTGTACATAAATTTACTACACTTTTGATAGTTACAACCTCAAAACTCCCTTCACAGATTTTCAGAGCAAAACAACAATCAAAAGATATGCACAACAATAGATATTGAATGAAAAACCAATCAAGATGAAAACAAGCATGCAATGTAGAATAGAATAAAAGTACAGATAATATTCATCTGGTATATATTATTTCAGAGAGCATTTGATGACCTATTATGTTGAAGGATGAACGCTTACAGCCAAGTGGAATCATCCTTGCAGCTAATAAATTGATATCATAAAAACAGAAAGTTCACCATGAAAGAAGGCCCTAAATATCAATTTCATAGATTTGAAGATTTATTTATGAAAGGAAAATGTGAATAAGCTATACACAGTAAATCTTCCACAGCAAATGAAATCATTCAAGTAGATTCATACCATCCACTCCAACACACGATCCCAGTGATCTCTGCGTTCTCTTCGGGTTTTCACCACGTCCGTTGGGTTTCGGCAAAACTGTTGTCGCCAAAACTCAACGGACGCGGTGAAAACCCGAAGAGAATGCAGAGATCATCTCATCTACGCCGCGAAAATCTTCAAACCTACAACACGATCCCAATTCTCGATGCATTGACCAACAAATTAGTGAAAATCCTCCACAGTGAAACTGAATAGGGGAAGAAATTGGCAGTGATAAAATACTTTCTAGAATCAAAGAGACATCAACCAGACCTAGAAGATTAATTAATTCTCAGATGCCAACAAAAAATAGCCATCTGAATTGTGTCACTTGATGATGGCACAAAATGTATGGAAACCACTTGAGACAAAACTTTTTGCGGAAAACTGCCAGTCAGTCTCACTGATTCGCTAGACTTCCAGATTAGACGTGAAAACACTCAGCATGCGATTCCAGAGCCCCAAGATGAGAAAAGATTCAGGGAGAAAACTTCCAATTTTTAACGGAAAACCTTCTGTAGTGGTGTTACCGGGTAATGATGAAGCTAAAATGAATTGAATGAATAAGAAATGAGGAAGGGCTAAGAAGATGTGAAAGGAGAAGTCTTCTAAGATTCCTAAGGAGAGGATGCAACAACTTAGTCGGCCACATCATGGGACATGATGGCCTGACGAAGGCAAATGTCGAGTGATAGGTGGATGGGAAGAGGATGTCCTCAAATGATAAAAACACAAATGGTAATTTCTACACTATTTAATTTAACACTCAACAACCAACCATAGTTTCAACACTTTGTGTCATTTTCATGGTTCGACGACCAATGGCCGACATATTGGGGATAGTGTTATGATGATAACATTGGTATAATAGGATGAATCACTGAGCCACTATGACACAAAGTGTTGAAACCATGGTCAGTCATTGATAGTTGAATTAAATAGTGTGGAAATTACCATTTGGGTTTTTATCATGGATAAAGCAAACTACCATAAAATCAAGCCTGAAACGATTTTATTTTTTTAACCTATTTAGCCTTTAACGATTTAAGGACAGATTATCGAGTATGTAAAAGAGAGGAGTTGCCATACTATGAAAAGGCTTGAGGATAGCAAAGCAGCATAGAGAGCCGCATCAAACCAATCTCACGGTTGTCGACTTATGATGATGAAACTTTATGTAGTGAATGTGCTCTTTTCCTCAAACATAAATACAAATGAAACAGCTATCTACCCTCCCATTCCCCAAAAAAATCAAGAAGAAAAGGCCAAGCAAGGGCACAACTTCCCACCTCCAATTTCCCTGCTTTCTTAGCCGACAAATCATTTCATCTCAATGGGTGCCTTCGGCTGCACTCTGCTCAATGATCAGATGATGTCATGTCATGATCACTTGGCGAGAGGGTACCAAGTGCAGAAATGCGCATACTCAGAGAGCCTGAATGCACTCAATGGCATAGCAGTCAACGTAGGGATTTTGTGGAAAAGTGCAGTGAGGCATATTGTGCATTAAATAATTCAAGCAGTAGTAGTATGTATGTAGTAGTAGCAGAAGTTGAGTCAGTAGCACCAACTCAGTGCTAACCCATGCCGCCCAGCCTGGATGGCAACAAAATTCCCACCTAGCCACTTGACCACAGGAACACTCATTGAGTTCAACCTGGATTTTCACCTTCTTGCTCTTCAAGACTCAAATTACCCATGGCTGCACTGAAGGCACTCACGTAATTTGCCAATATGGCTGACGTATTGGGGATAGTGTTATGATGATAACATTGGTGTAATAGGATGAATCACTGAGCCACAGCGATAAATAATGAAGAAAATGCAAGGAAGATTTTTCTTGCTTTTGAGGAGGTACTTGGATACCTAGGGGCAATGACAAATAGCAATGAATGCTCAGGAAGTAATAAATTATGGTTGAAATATCCGCTACTGGCTCTAAGTGATTACTCGTAAGGGTTGCTAATGACCATTAATGTGTGACTCCAATTAAAAAACTAATCTTAGCCGGGTAAAAAAGAAAAAGTTTAATACGTAGGTTACCTAAAATGTCTTAAACCTACAAATCACCACCACAGTAAATGATGCATTGGAGAAATGAATGACAACTAGAAGGTATTATAAATAAATATGAATGCATAAAATAAAAAAACTGATGATGTGATGATACCTTAATACAGTAAAACCTCTATGTAATAAACCTCTTTATATCATAAACCTCCATACTTCATACCACCCCTACGGTCCCGTCAGATTTACATGTAAATTTATAGGCAAACCTCTACGTAGTGAGCCTCTTTATCTCGTAAAACCTCCTCTTATCATACCATGGAGATACCCCCGAGACAGCCTAACTACCCCTGCAAATCGTACTGAGACAACTAGAGACCATTAATGCAGCTGCATTTACATTCATGGAATGACATTTTCAGCAATAAATGTTTCATGCTTATTTTTTTCTTATACACCCTTAATATGCTGTAATTTTTACGTTAACCATTCGTTATGGCCATTTTGTTCCATATGAGTGCATACCTAACAGTAAATAAGAAAAAAAGGTAGCCAACTATCCTAATAATTTCAAGTGACTGTTGAATTAAGAGAGATCATATTGTTTTCTTTCAAATCATGGGAAAATCACGCAATAGGGCTCGCGTTCTGTTAATATTAAATAATAAATAAATGTTCACTAATGCATGCATGTATGTTTAAACACATAGAAATGATGGTTTAAAGACAGATGAAAAAATATGGTGATTTATGATGGTTTCCGAAGGATATGAAAAAATGGTGCCTATAACTTAACCCTCTCCATAACGAACCTCCATACATCAAATTGCCCAAATTTTGGTCCCCTCCATTACGATGTAAAGAGGTTTTACTGTAATGACAAAATAACGAGAGAAATCAGATAATACCCAACCATGCCAATAATTTGTCAACACAGTTTCAAGATATTTGCTTGAAATCGTTGGAGCTCTACTTTCAAATTTGGTGACTCATTTGTCGGGACTCTGAAATACGTCTAGTCTTCCACAGACTATAACCTAATTTCCCACAAATTTTTGTGACTTCCACACCAGAATTTTGTCCCACTGGCATAGCTTTCCTTAGCTTCTTAGACTCATATGAACCCCGTGACAGCTGAAGACTCATTACAAAGAATGTACATGCTTCTCCTGGTGTGATATTTCTGGGCATTCGTCTAACTGAAGACCTTCATTGGTCATCTCATGTTGATATAGTGACTAATACAATATCATCAGGTATCTTCATGATAATACATTAGTCTGAAATAACCTCATTTACTAGACACTACACTAAAGATTCTTTACTGTGCTAAAAATACAACCACTTCTGACTTCATAATCTTCTGGGGCAGTGCCTCCTTCAGCTCAAAAGCCTTTTCACTTCAGAAAAGAGTAAATAAAAGCCATTGACTGCTGGTATATCTTAAAGATCACCTGGCATACCTCTGTGTAAGGACCTTAAAATACTGAACTTTCCTCCTCTTTATAAATTTAACTGCTCAATTATAATTAAAAAAAATAACCCCAAATACTTTGTTAAAAACATTGACTACCATCACACCAGAAAAAAGAAAAACATAGATGTGACAGATTTTCATGGCATATTTTGCAGGAATGGTCCCATGTGATCAGCGACAGAGATAAACAACAAACTTCATGTGCACATCAGCTGTCTCCCTCCTTAAAATTTTAAATACACACACAAAGAATATTTATTCAGAGAAAACTACCACCACCTACATAATTTTTTTTTTGAAAACTTGTTGTAAAAATTCCATTTTTTAATAACTTCTATAAATTTAATTTCCTTTCAATCCAATTTCTTATTGATACCTTAAACATATTCCTACCCCAATACTTTTGACCTCTAGAAAGAAATAAACTATTATTATTAAAGATTTACATTTCTTACACATTTATTACTAACTTACCAGCCAAGTTTTCTTTGAAGATGTTCTGCTATCAGCAAAAAACTCAAAATTATATTCTCCACACCACTCATCGGTACAAGGGAATTGACCGGTAGGCGACTGAAAAACTCCGATTTCTTTTTTCTCCACCACAGGTTCAGGCTCATCCTGAAAAAAAAAAAAACTTTGGAATAAGACACGAAACGTATTTTACAGGGTGTGACACTAAAAATATATCATCATCTAATGCAAATGAACAATTTGCAAAAATACAGCAATGGGAGTGAGGACAATTCAAGATGTCAGCACTCATTAAGTCATTGGCAATGTAGTGATCCGGAAATGGAGGATTTCCATTTCCAAAATATGCATAAATATGTTGTTGTGTGACGTCTCAGAATAGCCAGCTATATCAAACTATGCCTCGGGATTTGCACCTTTTCACTTTCAAGAACGCCTAACCTTCCCTTTCCTCTTTGACGAAAACATCCTGGTCCCACTTCCCTATATAATGGCACGGTGGAGATGCTATTGGCACTCTCAGTAACACACTCACTCACTTGACGCAGTTACTCAGTCACCAGTAGACTCACCAGTGGTCAGTCATAATGTAGCCGTCAGTCATAGTCGAAGCGCAGGTTGTATGGCACATGCGACCTAAGCACCTCGCTATCCACCCGTGCCATCACCAGCAGCTCCTCTCCTTCCCGAGACTTTGGTAATATGCTAAATTTGGGCTATTCTAGACGCACTGATTCATCATTACTTTATGTATTTTCATTGAATTGATTTGGAATCAGGGATTTAAAAGGGAAATAAACTTTGGGATAAAACTTTAAATACTTGTGTGTGACTATTCGCTTCCCGACTCCAAAGGCAAGAACCCACGCAATTCAAAGCGTGCAACTCGCACCTTCGAGGTGGCGGGCCGTACCCTCACGGCAACATAAAAAAGGATTTTTTCAAAACTGATACTTTTTAAGGATGTGAATCCTCGCCGTTGTGTAAATCGAAATATTTAAAATATTCATTTCCATTATGCTTGAACTTTTCATTATCAGGTTATGAGCAAGGATAAATATGAAAATGGAATTGTGGCATAAATATGGAAATGGAGCTGTAGAATAACAACAGGGTGAAGAGAACTCTTTTGCTGATATAAATAACTTTGATTCCTTTAAGGCACAGTTGGGATCTCTAATGTACACTATTCATACATTTATGGTCATTATGGTTATTTATATGGTCTTCTAATCAATGATAAGGCATCATCAAGAAGAAAAATTCACAGGGAATTATGATAAACAAGCAGGATGGTCTTCTAATCAATGACAAGGCATCGTCAAATAGAAAAATTCACAGAGAAAACAAGCAGGACAAATTCACCATGCAGAGTTAATTTTGCATTGGATAGCCACCTGTATTTTCATAAAGGTGATGCATTCTAATTTCGATTCGGAGGAAACAATACTAGTGCTTGGTAAACAAAAATTGTAACCATCGAGGAGAGGTTTCATTGTTATCACATTCATCAGCAATGATTATGTTTACCAAGTTTTTTATAAAGTCTATTCTGAAAGAGTTTGAAAACCAAGTGAGAAAATCCAAAAGTATTACATAATAAAACAACTGATTGACATTCATTGACATTAAAATTCTAGTTACTTCTAATGTATAATGATTCAAAGCAACAATGAACTATTACCCTAAATTCATTAGGTTAAGTATACAGCATGACACACCTAGCCAAAACTGGAAAAGACTCCAAACGAACGAATAGATTTTAGCTGTCTCAGAAATGTGTAATGGCCAACGCAATAAATTGGTTTTCGTAAAATGTTCTCCGGATTGCCACCTGGTCAGTAACTGCTGACGTTTCAATGTCCGACTCAGACATGTTTGATGGCCGAGTCAGACATCGAAACGTCAGCAGTTCCTGACCCGGTGGCGATCCCGAGAACAATTTACAAAGTCTATTAGCAGGGAAAGCAATAATTTGGTTATCAAGTTCGGGGAATTGTTACATGAACTACGTTCCTGAGCTAAGCAAACCTAACATTTAAAGAATTTTTTAGGCTGCTATTATTAAGAGATTTAAGCTCAAAGAAGGAGACTAGTAATTTCCATTTTAAAAAGCTGTTTCCGATTCATGAAAGTCCTACAACTATATTAAACAAAGACATTAAAGATTTGGATGGCTATTTCACAAAAGCAAGACTGCAACCATGGTAAATTTGCAAAAACATACAGTTGATTCTGATGTAACTGATTATATACTGTTTTGACTATAGGAGGAAGTTTTGAGAGTGAAAATTGTTTCATTGTCCGGGGTGCCAAAAAACATGGGAAATTTGGGGACATAATATAAAATGATTATGTCCTAAAAACATCAGAAAGACATTGTTACACCACTTAAATTAGAATGAAATGCATACAAGTGTTCTAGTTTCATTTTCAGTAGCCCCTTCACTTTCCATTCAACTTGTATGCAAAGGCCCCTTTTTTAGAAATCATCAAAATGTACTTCACTAGAAATACAGGTGTGCAATAAGATCATCCACCTAGAAAAGAAACAACCAGGGTGGTCTTAGCAGTTGACTGTTCATATCATATGGACGTGCATGAAGCGAGGGGAATTCAAACTAGAAGGAAGGGCAATTATGAGAGTGGGTGAGGTAATGACTAGGTTTTCGACCACCTGCAAGTTTCTTACTTCAAACCATCGAGAGACGACTTAACCTGCACTACCAAGCCCTCAAATTCATGCGCCTCTCAAAAAATATATTTCTAAAGGCCTGTTTACACGATACATTAACACGTACGAGTTAATGTACGTTTGCGAGAATGATTTTTGTGGACCAGAACGGAACATGTACGAATGCATGAACTAAATTAGAACAGGTTCTATTTTCTGTGCATGCATTCGCACAAGTTGGGTGGTTACACGGTGCATTTTGGCGTTCATACATTTTGACATTAACCCATATGTGTTAATGTACCGTGTAAACAGGCCTTGTCTCATGATAAATTAATACCTATGAGTTAATATGGATATGCGTGAACGATAGAATGCACCACGCAACTTGTGCGGATGCATGAACAGAAGATAGAACCTGTTTAAATTTTGTAAAAGCATTTGTTCAAAGTCCCATTATGCTCCAGAAAAATAATTCATGCACAACCACATTAACTGGTTTAAGTACGAATGCATTGAGTAAACATCACTTAAAATGGAATAATAAGGACATGAGTCGACGAAAATGAAATCAAACTGTTCACAAAAATATAACTGGGGTTTCAATTCTACTTCCTTGCAAGTACAGAAGTTGATTTCGTGAGGGTTTTAAAAGAGGATTAATTCCATTGTAAACACATTTGCGTCATGACATGTTTGTGACGAATCACAATTCACCAAAATACAAATTATACATGATTGTTTCTTTTGAGTTTAAAAATTATATTATATGGAATGATAATTTTCATATGGGATTTTTTATGTATTCCTAGATTTTATTCGATTTCTACTTAAAAGACAATGATTGCAACTACTAACAAGGAGTATTTGAGAAAAGACCCCTTTAAACAAAAAACTGAATTGATAAAATTAATCTACCTCCATTCAAAACAGGGAATATTGGGATCATGGTTATAAGACCCTTACTTTATTAGGATTTCACGTTGAAATAATGATATATGATCACATAAAGGTAAATAAACACTTCAGCAAGCAAAGTCCGATTTTAATGGCATAGGGTGGAGTAAATACTTAATACATACAATAATAGGTAAACATACAATCATAAATTGACCTGTTGAGACGTGATATGGAAAAATAGAATGACAAACAGATTAGAGTAAACAAATATCTTTCTAAATTGGGTTCATGACAACACTATCAACCATATGCCTATTGTATTCGTCGGTAGAAAACTAAGAATTAATAATCAAGTCGCATAAACCAGTGAAAATGGGTATTTGTAGCTATATTTTCCCCAGCTGAATCCATGGAATTGCCAACAAGTGTCTGCTGCCAATCATGGCCTTATTGTTTATGGCAGCGTTAGTAGATGTACACGGTTTCCGACACTAAACGGCCGTGTACATTTAAGAATTAAGTCAGAAATTGCTATAACAATAAAGCACAGTAAAACACACGACCTAAATGACTAATTCATAAAAAATACACATAAAGGCCACATGTAATCGACTGCATAGGCTTTACCTTAATATGAAACCTCTCCGGGTCCTCCATCAACAAGCCCATTTCATTAAGCAGACTCGGTGAACACCTACAAGAAGTACGTAATTAAACCATGTATTACACTAAAATATAATTTTATCGAATCACAACAAACAAAAAATTCTAGCAAAGGCCCTCACTCTTTCGTTATAACCATCAATTCACTTTCAGAAAGGAAGTCCTCCACGCCGGAGAGTTCACCTCCCGAACCGATATTCATGTTTACATCCCTTGCAAAAACAACAGTGGTTATCAATTTAAAATACTCAAAAGAGACCCAATGTCAGCGCCTTCTGAATGTTTAACCGCCTTTCCCGTGAATTTTGAAAAAAAACAACGCTGTCAAATCTGTAACAACTTGTTACACCGGAACGGCGCCAAACACACTGTACATGGGGAACGGCAAAAGCATGTGGGCCATTCCAAATTAGGGGAACGCGCGGAACTGTGGACCACATGAGGTGCAGCGCCCGGGATGAGGTAGAACGGTAGAACGTAGAACTTAGCGGATGGGCGGTGCTTTAAACGAGTTTCAACCTTTGATGAAGAGAAAGTGCGACAAATATTTACAAAAATGGCCAATACCAATCGGTAATTTCTATTAACATGATCAAGATCGAATTTATACTGAAACTAGCATTTTATATGGTAATCCATTACGAGGAATAGTCCACGTCTTGTTCTCCTCCTTCAATATGAAAGGAATGGGTGTAGCGATGATTAACATGGACATAAAAAATGCTCAATCTTTAGAAGCCTATATAATGCCTGAAAAGAAAAAAACAACTTGACTTCGAGAGGCCCTTGCTCGAAGTGAGTCTGCAAATCATTAAAACATTTATAATTCTGGCATAAAAAAAGACGAGCATAAATTTTGGGGAGGTGAAAAAACTCCACGTCAAAATAGCCTCGGAGAAAGAAGCCGAAGATGGAAAGCATGCAAAAACGAGTGATACATCTCTCTTAACACGATCTCAAATTCTCTATGACACTCCGAAAATCATCTCCAGTGACAAGCGAGGGTTATATATGTTCTTCTAGTTATGAACTGTATTCATAATGCTCGGACCTCGAACGTGATCAAGTGGCTAAACATATGAAATAAGTGAGAAAAGTTAAATTAAGCGCAGGTTACTCAACGGACAAAACTACCTCACGGAAATAGATAAGCGAAGGAGGGGGAAGTAAATATAACTAACACAGGCGTCAAATATATGCAAATAATAATGCATAAGATAGAGTATCACTGCGCGGCGAGGATTTATGCGCTTTAAAGCGCACTATTCACTAAACTAATTAATATTTCGGTTAATGTTTCTGAGTACGATGTTTCTAATCTCCTGAGTTGAATATATTTTACTGGACAAAATATTCCGATCAACTGCTCCTTTTCTGTTTCACAACGCAGTTTTGAAATGACCACACCATTCCATACTAAGTTTACGACTTTTATAGTTGCATACTGCTTTTGAAATTGTTTGATGTCACCAGTCAGTAAAATTTTGTTTTTTCGAAATCCCGCCAAGGTATTTTTTTACTCAGGGATGCCTGTATTCCGATCTAGGTTTATTGTTTGTTTGTCAATGTTAGTTTAATAGAAAGTGGAATAAAGTAATACCTATGATTCAGACAATTAATTAATCATTAATTAATTTATTCCACGTTTTCCCCATTTCGGGCTCCCCCCCTTTTCCCTCTCGCGGCTTGTCAAGTCGTTCGTGTTGGTGGAGCTGAAATTCCTTTTGCGCCCTTTGTGAAAAACCTGGGTATTATCCGTGATTCCACGTTATCTTGGAAGCAGCATATAGATGACGTCGCAAAAAAAATTAATGCGGTCATGTACAGGCTCAATTTTTTTTAAGCACAGCACCAGCCACCATCTTCGTGTGCATCTCGTCAAAACTCTCATTTTTCCACGCTTGGATTATTGCTCTGCAGTCTTTTGCGACCTATCAATTGAGCAAGACCTGCGCCTAAAACGCCTGCTTAATCGGGGCGTACGCTATATTTTCGGGCTGCGCCAGGATGAAAGAATGTCGCCCTACAGGGAACGGCTCAACTGGCTCACTCCTCAAAGTCGTCGTAAATACATGTGCTGCTGCCTGCTGTACAAGATTCTTGCAGGGGATGGACCCCCCTATCTGGCCAATCACGTCAGCTCTCATCACACCGATTGTGAGCGCCCGCAGCGAATTGTGACACGACGACGCCTCAACATCCCTCTCAGTTTCGTACTGAAACCTATCGGTAATCTTTCCAAGTCTCTACGGCTTATTTATGGAACGAGCTCCCTGTCGACATCTGCAACTCGCCTACACTTATAGGTTCCTCTAAACGCCGTCTCTTCCAGCATCTCTTCCGGTCGGAGTCAACATCTCTGTAGCCGTATGCAGCTGACCACTATTTGTTTACTCTTTTTTCGACATCAATAGTGATTTGATTACTTATTAATGCTATTCATGCTTAATTTTTGTTTGAAAAAAACTTTATTAACTTTGTACAACATAATCTACATAAATAAAACTTATATTATTTTAACCTTTCTCCCCTACATATGCCACTTCCATTCTCAACCTTTTCTTTCTTCACTTACAATAACCCTATCGCTCACTTGTCAGTGGCGTTGCGAGAGGGGAGGTTCGGGGGTCCGGACCCCCTCCGAAATATAAAAACACAATTACTTTCCTTCATGACAGAAAACAAAATACTGAAAAATCATGAATTTACAAAAGATTTCATCGACAACTGAAGTTTTTTTTCAAATTATGAAAAGTGTTAAAATTAGTTTAAGCCCCTCTACATTGTATCTTGTTTTTTAAAAATTTTCCCCTGGTTTTGGAACCCCCCCCGAACGGAATTCTTGGCTACCAAACTGCTATCGCTGGTGCCTGTACTTACATTCCTTGCCAATAGCCATAATTAAGGTGTACACTACAGTAGATAAGAGTGCTCCGAGGGGTAGGCCACTTTGTGAAATCGTATACGCTTTTTGAGAAATGGCCGTGAAATAGAATAAATGGATGCAGCTACATAAAAAGGAATAAAAATAGACAAAACTTGATGAAAATGAAAATGGTCAGAAATAGAGTAGTAATATGGTTTTACAAATCCCAGTTTAGACGAATGGCAATGGTCAATTTTAACCGCATTTGAAAAAGGCCAGATTTGCGCCCATCCGATGCCACTCCACTTGACGTCACAGGGACCTAGTTTCTATACGAGTGAATAGGAGTTTTACATCGTCTGAGGTTACCAATGCATGTATGAGGCACATAGCTCAGGGAAACATGTCTTAATAATCACCTATTAAAAACTGGCTAAGGTTGGAAAGTTTTCTTCGTTTGATAAGGTATTAATAAACCTTTTTTAAGCCAAGCGCTACCAGCCAGCAAGGTACTCAGCTACCCGCTAGCATCCTGCGTCGTATAAGCGCTCAGAGCCTCGTCCCAAGGTCACCTCTCACGGCGACAGCGGGAACCAGAATGACGTCACGCGGGCTTTTCCCAGCATTCATTCTTAGCCGTCGCGTTTTCGCGCGCTTGAATATTTTCACTTTTCATTTGATCGCGAAAAATAGATATCGTCATTTAAAAATCTAAAAGCGTGAAATGCGTACTCCAAGAGTAATAATCTTTCAATTTAGGCAATAAAAAAATAATAGGAAACCACCCTATTGAAGAATAACTGTTGAATATTGAAAGTGGGTGAGAACTTTAAAGTGAATGAATTTCAAGCAAATAATGAAAATACAAATAAAAGGCATGAAAAGAGAGCGATTGGGTAGTTTCCTTCATCAAAGAAAACGGAAGGTACCTATTGATTGCGATACGTTACCCGCCATTAGTATAATCGTAATATACAAATTATTTGGTTTTAGAAATCCCAGTTTAGACGAATGTTTACGGTGAATTTTAACCTCATTTGAAAAAGGCCAGATTGGCGACCATGGGATGCCACTCCACGTGGCGTCACAAGGGCCAAGATGCTATACGAGTAGTCAGAAGTTTTACATCGTCTGAGATTACCAATGCATGCAGTGGCACAGAGCTCAGGGAAACATCTCTTCATAATCACCTATTAAATTTGCCTATGGTCGGAAACTTTCCTTCGTTTGCCAAGCGCTACCTTCTAGCAGGGTACTATGGTGCTTGCTATAATACCTGCTACGATGCAGGCTGATATAATACCTTATAGCAGCCTGCATCGTAGCGGCACTCATAACCTCGCACTAATGTGGCCTCACACAGCGGCAGCCGGAACCATAATGACGTCACAGCACAGGTTTTTTTCCCATTATTCATACGTAGCCGTCGCGTTTTCGCGCGCTTGAAAATTTTCTCTTTTCATTTAATCGCGAAGAATACATATCGTCATAGTAATAATCTTTCGATTTAGGCAATGAAAAAAATAGGAAACCACCCTATTTAGTTATATGTCGGGAATTCTCGAAAAATTATGAGAATTGCACGATTGGTTGAAATATACCTGTTATCATAAAAAATGTGATACAATGAAATGTTATAGAAGAAAAAAAAAGTTCGAAAAGGAGTAAGTCGAAGCTTTACACTGCGAAAAATGTAACTTGTTGTGGGCCGAGGAGTATTCTTAAATCAGTTAATTTTTTGTGACGACATTGAGTCAGGGTTGATACTACGTTTAATACAAGTAGTGATTGCAGTCCCCATTTTACTCAAGAAGTTATTTAAAGAGAAGTTATGAAGTTAACAGAGTGAAAGAAGGCTTAAAGGCACGAAGGCTTTAAGCTGAGGAGGACTGAACGCTTAAAATATAAATAAATTCGTTTATTTTCCTAGCTTCAAAAATGACACGATATTGATATAATTGTTACTGAGTTACAAGTTATACAGAGCAATGTGTAAATCAATAAACCCCGATTGGACAAAGAAATCGAGGGGAAAGAAAAGGGAGGGAAAATACTAATAAAAAAAGAATCAGTTCTACAAATAACCATAATTGTCGTGAAATTACGAACTTGTGGACTTGCTTGTTAATTTATTTTATTGGTGGTATTGTCATCACTTGGGGCACCTGAATACAAATATAAATTTTCATCACATCCAAATTATTTGGGAAAATACAACTTGGTTTTCTGAATATCACCTCTTTTAGATAGACCTCCCTCAAATTTTGGTGTGATGCATTAGTTTATTCCCAATAGGGTGGTTTCCTATTATTTTTTTATTGCCTAAATCGAAAGATTATTACTCTTGGAGTACGCATTTCACGCTTTTAGATTTTTAAATGACGATATCTATTTTTCGCGATTAAATGAAAAGTGAAAATTTTCAAGCGCGCGAAAACGCGACGCGTAAGTAGGAATGATGGGAAAAAGTCCGTGCGACGCATTTCTGGTTCCCCCTCCCGCCTTGTGAAGTGACCTTGATCGACGCTCTGAGCGCTGATAGGAGGCAGGATGCTAGCGGGTAGCTGAGTACCTTGCTGGCTGGTAGTGCTTGGCTTAAAAAAGGTTTATTAATACCTTATCAAACGAAGAAAACTTTCCGACCTAAGCCAGTTTTAATAGGTGATTATTAAGACATGTTTCCCTGAGCTCTGTGCCTCATGCATATATTGGTAACCTCAGACGATGTATAACTCCTATCCTCTCGTGTAGAAACAAGGTCCCTGTGACGTCACGTGGAGTGGAATCGCATGGGCGCCAATCTGGCCGTTTTCAAATGAGGATAACATTTGACCCCTGCCATTCGTCAAAACCGGTATTTCAAAAACCAAATAATTTGTGTATTATGAATACACTAATGGTGGGTAACGAATCGCAATCAATGCCTTTCGTTTTCTTTGATGAAGGAAACTACCCTATTTAATAAGTTATTTCACGTCAATATTTTTTTCGTCCTGTTTTACCTAAATAATTAAATGCTTTCATATTTCGCGTTTCTCGTCTAACTATTATTTAATGCTATATTTCTCTCTTTGACGTACATCATAATATATCAGTACAAGAGCGTACCCAGGGTCAAAACTAGGGGCAAGTCATGGTTGTTCAAGTTATAGGTAAGATTTAAGCATGGAAGAGGTGAATTAAACCAACATTTTAAGGAAACTGTAACAGCTCTTCATAGTTCTTAAAATTATTTGCTTAAAAAATATTATTTACCTTAAAGACATTTGCGTTTTTTTCATCTTGGGGGGTGGGGAGGGAGCTGCCCCCTTCTGCTCCTCGCTGGGTACGCCCATGTAACAGTATATAATGCTAATAATGCAAAATATGAAAATCCCTCGACGTTTAAAATACATGAATGGGCGACGACAGTACTTAGCGTCCTCATTAAAATTGCAAATATATTTTACTTATCCCACCCATGTAAGGTCACGGATCTTCTCTTGAATGATTTTCCTTGGTACCCAAATGCTTACCAATAGTTTATCATTCGCTAATGGTATGCAAGTCACTTGAATGAATACCACGTTGCTATAGAGACGCTCCAGGTCTGCTGGGACCCAAAGAGATTAGACTTTACAGAGTACCTTTGTTGGAGCCACAGTGGTGACGTCACCCGCCCTCTATAAGGTTTGAATAAAGAGAAATGGTTTCCATGGATACACCTCCCTCCCCCACCCTCTCCTCATCTCTTTCTCCTTCTCACACCATTCGGGCCCAGTCTTGAATTGTATCTCGCTAAAAGCTTTGTGTCATAAACACCCCGTGCTATGGAGGGGCAGTTTATAAAGCATAATTACACCCCGTCCGTAAGGCGAAGTGGTGGGGACTTGTCTATAAAAATTTTAATTATTGCTCAAAGGATTCCGCTAATGGAGTTTTATGGGCGACTTAAAAAGGGGTCAGGGAGAGGCTTTTGGGATGAGGGCCTCCCTCCAGAGCCTTTCCTCCCCTACTGCAACCCCTGCCTCCCCCCTCAAAGAAGAAAAAGTGACCCGGAGGAGATGCGCGGCGCCTCCTACTTTTTCAAAAAGAAAGCCCTTGGCATGCTCATTTGAAATGAATCACATTTCGTATGCACCGCTGATGCCAGCGGACACTTGATGATTGTTCTTCGAAGAATCTTCATAAAAGATCGTGCATAACCAATTATGGGGAGAATGGAATCGCCTTAATACCAGCACCAGTCAATGGAGGGGAGAGGGGTTTTGATCAAATAAAAGCCGCCGTGACTCATGGAGATAATTATGGACTAAAAATCGTAGAAATTCCCGGAGCATTGTGATAAAAAAATTTTTGACGGGTTACCAACAGGGTAACAATAATAATAAATTTATTTTTCTAGGACCCAGTCCTTTGGAATAAAAACTTACGTACACAATGAGTCTCTGCAGTAAATAAAAAATACTGAATACAACGCACAATTTATAAAGTACAATATTTTTTTAAAATATGAGTTAATTTCATTCGTATTTTAAAACAAGTATGGGTACATTTTTATTTTGAATTAATTTACAGTACAGCAATAAGTTATATCTTCGGGTATGTCATTTCATATTGCATTTGCTGGATTTAGCGTTGAAATTTGGTATGCCATGGTTCTACATTTCGGTAATTTAAATCGCCATCTATCTTTAATGGTCTAAAAATTTTCTCAATAAGCGTTAAAATTTCATGCAGGCAATATTGTGTTTTAAGTGATAAAATTGTGGTCATTGGCGTTGCTGCGTATGTCTCATTCCTTAAATATAATTCGAAAAGAATAAAATTTTAATCAAAAGCAGCTCTACTTTTTCGCTCGTATTACATAGACGAATATAACTTACAGCCCTGAAGAGCTCTATGGACAATCTCAAATTCTGAGAGGTGTAAGGCGGTTTTATGATGACGCAAGGGTCAGAAAAATTGAGAGCATTTTTTAATTATTGAAGGCTTCAGATGTAAAAATTTAAGGTTTATATATTTTTCCCAGGAGTTGAGGAGGATTCATTATTAACAAAAATGGGTACCTAATAAAATATCACCTAAAATGAGATTTATTTATTTATCACCTATCAATTTGAAAAAGAAAAAAAATATAACTTCCTGCCTCAGGAATTTCCATGGCAACTAAGCAGAAAAATGTACTTCTGAATTCGGAAATTTCCTTCTCATAGATCAAAAAATAATTTATTGTCTGTTGATGAACCACACTACTACGTTAGCAGTTAAGTTATAGTGCATGATGACTTTAACTTTTCCATTACGACACACCAAGTGCATTAACTATGGTACATCTTTACTTTGAGCGCGATGCTTCAATACTTGGTACAACACTTAGAAGAGAATGTTGAAGTATTAATCGCTGACAAATTACCGATAGTAATAATGCATCAATTATTTTTAGCATTTTACGCAATTACATGTATTTTTAGTACCACGGTAAGTACTACAACGCCGATTACAGCTCAATGAAAATTTCGTTGAATGGTGGGACTTCGTTGATATCGAGAGTAAACGTTCACAGCTAATCCAATTCTCGTAACATTTATGTGATTGTCATCCACGGAATATAGGTACTCAAATGTTTCAGGAACCCCAGAAAATATCCTTTAGTCACATCAAGTTACTATTTTATTCCCGAATTCCAGCTGTAGCGCTTCAAACTCGTCATTGTACGCTTGAAAGTCCTTCCAATCACTCTTGATCAAGTATTCTTGAACTGCCGCCTTGAAAAATCATTGACGAACTTTTACGTTCAATATTTCTTGTTCAACGTTTATCGATCAAAGAATATTGAGCGGTGTGAAACCGGTTTAATTAGAGGTTTTTATATAGTAGTCCAAGTATTATGAAAGTGAAATTTGCTTCGCGGTGGAAAGCTCTTTAAAAAAAAAGAAACAAATTGGTGAGATGGATAAAGAGGAGGGGGAAATGAAACTGGATTCCAATCCTGTCTGGGTCAACGCTGCTTATTATCTGTCGCACTCTTTTGTTGCCTGGCGCCACACTCGAATCTACATCCGCTTCCTCCTTCGTCTTCCTAATCTCCTCTCTTTCGTGGCGCGAATAAAACTGTCTCGAGTCCACTCCCACGCAGTGCCTCCGCGCGAAGAGTCCACTAGTCGGACTCTTTTAAGTTCTTCGGCTGTGACGGGGCTATACCAGGGCCGGATAAAATATTCCCGGCCCTTGAGCCACCCACCAACCTAGGGCCACTCACCAAGCGGCAGTCACATATGGGGGGGGGGGGGGATATTGCTAGGAAGTCTTGAGGGAACTTCAAGTTGAATATTCCGATTTTTATTTCAGCCAGATTCATTTTAATGATCAGTGTTTTTCGGATACTAACCATATTATCGGATCAGAACTCACTTTACTTCAATAAATTGCGAGGCGAAAACAAGCTCATACAGATGGCAAAAACATAGTTTTTCCCCACGGTAGGTAAAACTATCATAAACATTTGGAAATGGCAAGTACATATCAATTCCATAAATTTTGTATTATAATCGAATTATGAGAGTAAGATTTTAATAAAATGCCGGCAAAAAATCAATATGTGACCGGAATGAAATGATGTAGGTACCATACTGACGTATCGTGATGGTTTTCGAGAATGCGCTCAAGTTGATCCACTCTAAGCGGCAGTTCTGCTGGGAACTTCAGCTTGTTTATTCAGATCTGAGGTCACTTATAACGTGAAGAAAGAAGCGCGCAAGCTTGTAAACCTGTTGTCAAGGTGGCTAAACGGTCAAACATTACCGAAAGCCAGGGGCTAAATTAAGGGAAAACCAATAAATAGAACAATATTCGTTCATAAAATAGATAAGTTTACCACCCTATTCTCATGAAAATTTTCGTTTTTTAGGGATCATAATGTTTGTCCAGAGGCGGATTTATGGGGGGAGGCACGGGGGAACATGCTCCCCTCCCCAGATGCTTTAAAAATAGACTAGAGTTTTAATACGGTTATTATTACGTTCGTTTCCTTTATGTGATATGGAGCCTCGATAATTGAATTTCATTTTAATAACTTCCATATTAAAATAAGAAAATATTTCGTACACTAATAGGGTGATTTCCTATTATATTTTTATTGCCTAAATCGAAAGATTATTCCTCCTGGAGTACGCATTTCACGCTTTTAGATTTTTAAATGACTGTATCTATTTTATGCGATTAAATGAAAAATTAAAAATTTCAAGCGCGCGAAAACGCGACGGCTAAGTATGAATGCTGCCCGAAGAAGCTCGTGTACGTCATTCTAGTTCCCGCTGCCGCAAAGTGAGGTGACCTTGGGGCTTGGACATATGCGCCACTGCGATGCAGGCTGCTAGCAGGTAGCAGAGTACCCTGCTAGCAGGTAGCGCTTGGCTTAAATAATGATTTTTAATACCTAACAAACGAAGGAAACTTTCCGACCATAGGCAATTTTAATAGGTGATTATTAAGAGATGTTTCCCTGAGCTCTGTGCCTCATGGATGCATTGGTAATTTCAGACGATGTAAAACTCCTATCTACTCATATAGAAACTAGGTCCCTGTAGCGGCACGTGGAGTGGCATCGCATGGGCGCCAATCTGGCCTTTTTCAAATGCGGTTAAAATTGACCATTGCCATTCATCTAAACTGGGATTTCTAGAGCCAAATAATTTGTATATTATGAATGCACTAATGGTGAGTAACGAATCGCAATCAATGCCTTTCGCTTTCTTTGATGAAGGAAACTACCATATTGTTGTATATTGTTCTTAATCTCAAACATGAGAAAACAATTTGCCTGCCAGACCCTTTTGCTCCCCCAGAAAATAATTCTGGTTCCACCCTTGTGTTTGCCTATGGTATTAGGGGTAATTATAAATAGGGGCGTACATAATACACGATCATGGGGCCCTTCCCCGAATATATTAGAATATCTTCCAGCGTTTCATCTTTATACCGCCAGTCGCTAACAGCTATCCATCCACCGGTACCATCTTACTACATGAATTTTTTATTCCACATGTATTAAAAATGTAAGATGTCATGTATTGACCTTATTGAAAATAGTTTCGTATTGCTTTTGGGGCCCCATCAAATATATAACTCAAATCCCTACCCAGCCAATTATTAATGCATGGTATTTTATCCGTTCAAAGGTTAAAATTTTAATAAATCGTTTTACACTTAAAGTTCGTTGCACTTCTATTAGGACGGAAAACATGTAAGTCTGAGTTGATTTTGAGAAGTCTATTCGGCGTGTTCGTCTTCAACGAGAAGAAAAGGCCGGGCTACGCTGAGTTCATCGCCATCTCAATGCTTTTTTCTCTTCCTTTTTTTTCTCTGTGGAAGGAAAACCTTTTTTACGACATTTTCGTAATTAAGTTGCGGTTTAAATATGCGGAGTTTGCTCAGCAACATGGCGATCTGAGAACGGGGAGTGTATCTCTTTTGTTTCCTCTCCCTCCCTCTCTCCATCAAATCGCCCGGATTTCGATCATAAAAAATAAACAAAACGGGAGTCTGTTCTTCAAAAGAAAAAAAATGGCTGTGGTCATTTGATACGTGAAGGATCTTTCTTTCCATAACTTAATAGGGAGTGTTCCACGTTGTCCTCTTTCGGATTTGGCATTTAAGTGACGAAGCTGGTGTTTTTTTTATGAGACCGAAATTAGTCAAGTTAACTGCCACTGATTTGACTCCTTCGTGACGTCAATGAAATGATTCATTGGAATGGTTACCACAACGAAAGCCATTTAGTATCCAAGAGCGACAGATTATTATGGCCACTTGTTGACGGAATATATATCGACGGAAATTTCGTCGAGAGAGCATTAACCTAACTGTTACGAAGCGTTCGAAGACACGCCGTTGAGTAAGATGGCCTTTAGACAAGTTAAGTCCTATCAATGAACGCCTTCACAGGGCACGAATTTGACTTTTAGATTAAAAATAAATGTTTCGATGAAATATGGAAGGAATTTAAATTGCTACATTGAAAGTACACAGTTTTCCGTTTCGGAATGTCTTCCGTGTTGTATCATTTGGGGGTGACTACTTTTTTTACAATTTTAAAATTCGAACTCTCTTCTTTAAGGCCTAGTTACACGAAAAATTAGCATGCACGAGTTTGCGTGAATGATTTTTGTGGACCGGAACGGAACATGTGCGAATGCATAAATCAAATTAGAACAGAATCTATTTTTATACGTACACACGTTCGGACAAGTTGGGTGGTTACACGGTGCATTTTCATGTTCATTCACGCGTTCGTACATTTAGACATTAACTTGTAGGTATTAATGTACCGTGTAACCAGGTATTTCGGCCAGGATGAGGCCGTCCTGACTCGGAGAAGCGAGTTGGAACAGTGCCGAAACTGTAGTCACTACCAGATGACACATATTTTCTTCATCTCGTCATTTTTGTACAATGTTTAACCGGTGTTCCTTCGCGGTAACTGCTTTGCATTGTTCTAATCTTGCATGGATATGCCATATATTAACTACTGACCGTTGGCAAGGTTTAGATTTTCATTTCAGTGTGTGGCGCAACATCCGCCACTACACGCAGTAGAGAAAATCCGGAATGTTCCAGGAAGTTCCATCGCGGCGTTCGGCGTTCGCCGTGGCTGTATATAGCCGTGGTTCTTCATGGCTGCCGACGTTTTCATGAAGGAGATTGCCCGGTGGAGAACTCGAATAGCCTTCACTACCAGCATACGCTGGGAAAGCATCCGATCATTTTTCGGTGTTTTTGTGTTTGAATACCAGATTACTACCATATTTTAACATCATTATCTCACAATATCCTGACGTAAGCGTGTTTATATTTGCTTCCCAGTTTCAATGGCATTGTAAGTTTTATTATGTCACGCTCATATTCAGAGTGTATTTCGTCTACGACTAAGCCGGGAATGGATTTATTGATCTTGTTCGTTATACCGTAATAGTACCTCACAATCATCATCACAGTGAATCAATTTATAACCTCTTCGGTCGTGATATGGTGTCCGTGGAAAGTTAACAATATAAATATACCCATGATTTAAGCGGTGTGAACAAATAATGCTTGGATGCTACATTAAGTGGTTAGAAGTAGATTATAGTTTACGCTGAATATCGTGACTCGTGAGACTTCATTAATAAATGTCGACTTCGACGGTCGTAATAAACGAATTTCGTGATAAATGAACGACTCATAAATAAAACTGAGATCACTAAATGAAACGAATCACGTAACTTACATTTGCGAGCCAGAAATTCGACAGCATATCCAGAGAGCCTCACGATGTTTGAACATATGTACTTAAATTGACTTTAGAATACAGATCATTTAAATTACTTATTTCCGTGCATAAGGCGATCTAATATGGCCATTCACTCAAGGCGCCCAGCTAGGAATCGAGGCTAGGGGTTTTTTTTAGGAGCAACTAATACTGGAATACGGAATATGGAATACGGAAGGTGAGGGTGCCTTCCCCAGAAAATTTTTGAGACATATGGTTCTAAATGGTGAGTTTTACGGCTTTCTGAGGGATATTTTACAAATTCTTTCAGTATTCTATAAGTAATATTGTTCCAATTAAGTAAAATGGATTAACTTTTAAAATTTCTCTGCTGTCTAAGGGGGGGGGGGCGGGGGCAGGGGGTATATCCCCCTAAACACCCCTCGCAGCGCCACTGATTCACCGCATGATATTAATTCACCCTTTGCCTTATAAATATTTGTTGGTTCTCGATCATCGCGTAGTTATTGAAAAGTGGTCACAGTTTTGTCATTTGGGCGACTACAGCCTGAAATTATATTTTAAAGGGACATTACACAAGACAACAGGTTAACTCACTATGTCTCTAAATTTTAGTAAAATTCACTCGGAAGATGGATTCGAGGAATAGGGTCTTGAGTGTATATTCAGCTATTTACTCCAACATTGTATTGATTATGCCGCTGATTTGAAACTTCGATGTCGCAATTGGATCTCTGGCTCTATCCCGATTCAATTCCTGTAACACGAGATTGGAAAAATCAACCCAAGATTTCACTTCGTATTTCGATGGAGGGGTGCAGTCAGTGACGCCAATAACTTGATCATCTCCGCAAACTTGGGAACAAATGGGAACTTTGAAGCTTCGTACCCGTGCACTTGAAAAGTAAGGAAACGGTCAACCATGGAATCCACATCTACATAATACTCTGCGAGCCACTTCTAGAATGTTTGGCAGGGGGTGATCAATCACCAGCATGCAAAAGAATCCCCATATGCACACCACACGGTCATAAAAATATTACGCATGATAACAAAAAATACGTACAGGTTCATTGAAAGACAAAACTTGCCGACGGTTTGTCCATGCAAGGTTAGCACAGTGGAGAAATAAAAACATGTCTTATGGAAAATGGTTCCCGCATGTAAGATGGAATAATAAGGATCTTTGAATTGTGATACTCAAAATAGATTTGGTAACAAAATATTTTGGGGCTCTATCGATTGCTAAATGGATGCATGGGAAAGAGGAAACTTCTTGAAGAGGAGTGACCAGTAGTGGGATCACTGACGTCTGTCTGCGGGTTTAATATATTCTCCTGAGAAGCCCTTTTACATGAAGGTTTACGGGTAGTCGTATTCAGGGTTTGCGCATGCGCTGCGCGACTAAGGGTGCTTGCGAGGTTGAAGTCCAAGGTAAGATCCTCATGAAAGCCTTTGGACGGTGGGTCCTCAGAGGAGAAATATGCATTAGCACGTACGCTTGACGGCTGGACGCGCAGGAGCAATTGGTCGAGGCCACCTTGCAACACGTAATGTGGTTTATTTAAGAGATAATTGATTATTCGCTTCCTTGGTTACGAGTGATTCATCTCGTTAATTACTGGTGTGATGGGCAAAATTTAAGTGTATGCATGAATTTAAATTTTGAAAGCTAATTTATAAATTCCACAATAAAAGAAATCGAATTGGAAAGTGTATCAAAATAAAAAATGATCGGCATCAATTTCCCAACGAGCTTCTCAACCAGGGCGAGAGAGGAGGAGGATAGGGATCATGTGATATGCGACATCTTGGCCACAGGAGCAGAAGCCAGCGAGCAATTTTTTATTGCAAGACTTGTACCAATACTTGTATTCCCTCTAGGGTGTACATCTTATTGTAAGGGAAAAAATGTGATCATCATCATTAGTCAAAAGTCCAAAGATTGGTTTGACGCAGCTCTCCATTTCTCTCTCCTAGCTGCTAACCTTTTCATAGCGACGTATTTCTTCCCTTTTACATCCTTTACTACGTGCCCTATGTAACTCATTCAGGGACTTCCCTTGCCCTTTTTCCCTTCCACTTGTCCTTCAACGGTTGTCTTCATCAGGCCATCGCGCCTCAAAATGTGGCCAACTAGGTTGTCCCGTCTTCTGCTTAAGGTTTTTAGGAGGCTTCTCTTTTCTCCCACTCTTCTTAGCACTTCCTCGTTACTTACAAGGTCAATCCATTTTATCTTCATCATCCTTCGGTAGCACCACATTTAAAATGTTCTTGACTTCTCAGCTGCTGTCAACGTCCAAGCCTCGCTTCCATAGAGAACCATACTCCATATGTAGCATCTGATGAATTGTTTCCTTACTTCTATGCTTGTATTCTCAGTTGTAAGAAGATACTTCTTTTTGTAGAAAGCCCTCTACGCCAGCGCTATTCTACTGACTATTCCTTTCTTGCTTCGTCCATCGTTGGTAATTCGGCTTCCCATGTAAGAAAACTCTTTCGCCTCTTCAAGCTTATGCCGTCCTAGGTTAATATTTGTCTTAGCCTCCTCTGTTTTGCTGCAAACTAATATCTTAGTCTTCTTTTTGTTGATTTTCAGCTGATATCTGGCCACTGTCCTTTACATATTTGTCAAAGTCTTCTTCAAACCTTTCTCTGTCTCGGCTATGACTTCTATGTCGTCAGCAAATCACAGCATACTAATCTTTTCTCCGTGGACATTGACACCCGAAGCTTTCTGCTTGATTTCGTTGATGGCTTTCTCTATGTAAACATTAAAAATTATGGCGGAACGTGCTGAATAGCAGAGAAATTGTGGAAAGAAACACATTACTATCTTTCGAGAATTCTGGGAATCGGCAGCAGTCACGTGATCTTATGTTGCTTTACAGCGCACTGACCATAAAGCTCTCTACCCCATCTTAACTATGCTGCTTCCATATCGTAGAATCATGATATAAACATTTTAATTAAATGATGAAACATTTATCATCCCCCTATTACATTTCAATTCTTCAGAAATAAGTAGTTGCGCGATATCCAGTGGACCTCATACAAATTTCTGCGAAGTTTCACAGATTAGAAAAATGCCAGCATTATGTGTGCAGCAGTGAGATCATCCGTGAGCATGAGTTGATATGCATAACCTCTGTTCCATAGCATGTTGCATTACCCACTGTACCACGATTGTGTTCTAAAGCGGTTTCAATATCAAAAATTTCCGGGATCCCCGTTTATTCATGCATATATTCAACTGGAACGTTGGCGAAATATTGTCCAGAAGAATGGCTAAACGCGTAAGGAAACCCGAAAAATTGTAATATTGGCGAAATATTATCCAGAAAAATGAATAAACGCGGAAGGAAACACGGAAAAACTAGAGAGTTCGCGAAATATTGTCCAGAAAAAGGGATACATGCGGAAGGAAACCCAGAAAAACTGGAACCCCAAAAAACTGGAACGTTGGCGATATATTGAAATTGATTAAAATCCAGAAAAATTGGTTAAACGTGGAAGGAATCCCGGAAGAATCACTGCCTGCAGTAAAAATCTCCGTGAAATCCTACATGAAAAAATCAATGTCCAAAATGTCGGTTGTGTTGTCCCGACGAGAGTAAACTCTATTTTAGGTGAACAAAGAATCGATTTTAACCCATTTCCCTGCTGGTATACCCTCTACTATGATTGGTCAGCAAATTACGAAGAACTAGATTGAGTAAGATTGGTATTCAGGAGAAGGGGGAATGTCGTGAAGGGGGCATTTCGAGCGTAGGCTGGGAATGGATTTGGGGAAAGCATTCCGTGGACGTGGGTGGCTGTGGTCTCGTCGCGGCGGAAAAAGCAATTAAAAAACGTACGCATATAAAGTTGCCAAGTGCGAGGGAGGGAGGGAGGTGGAATGGGGGCAGGGGTGGATTGGAGAAGGCAAAGACCCTTTCAACCCCCGTAAACTGAGGCCACGAATTTATCATTTTAATTATGAATATTTCCACCTCTCTCTCTCTATGCCCCTATAGCTCTCATTTTCCCATTTCTCTCGATTTTTTTCCTTGAAAAAATTTTCCTCCATTCCTCAAATTCTCCTCACGTAATCCCCCTCGTCCACCTCCTCAAAGAGGGGATTTTTGGTAGCCGCGAACGTATTTTAGAATATTTCATATCTGCGGCACGGGTAGCTATTAAGAGCAAGGAAAATCTTTCATAGCGACAATGTAACGTTTTACTTTACTCCTTTACTTCACAGATGTGGTTAGTACACTTTATAAACACTTTTTATCCGTTCTTTCGGCGAAAAAAATCGGGAGCGACGATGCTCACATTCGCACGCCACACTATTCACAACCAAACTCCCTGTTCTCCGTTCCGCGCCGTCAACAACTGCCGTCCATTATCACCTGACTCATTGTTTTTCTCCCATTAATTGTTACATTACAATTTAACTCAGCATTAATTGTTGCTACACGGGGAAGTTGCTACATCTTGGCGTTTCACAATGTTAATAGGTATGACAGAAAGAATTAAATAAGAGAGATATTTTGCCGAAAGGTTAGGTGCATGATACCGTTTTTACCCCGAACAAGTGAGGACTTCAGTAAATATTAATCATAGAGTTATTAAAGCACTATGAACTATATAGGTACTCTAAGGTCCTTACACTCTTCACCACACGCTTATTGGATGAGCTTTCAGGATAGTAAGTAGATGTCTCTGCAAATATTCAATATAAATATTACGTACATACAATAAACAATATCCTTTCGCTGAAGGTACGCATCTTCCAGATACCTACTGAAGAGAAATTATATAAATCGGATGACTGCAGCAAGTTATAAAATGTCCAGAGCTGCCGCTGTTCACATATTTTGTGCCAAAAATATTTACCCCGTAAACATTATTAACTGCAGTATTCGGGCTTTCAATTTCCTTTCATTATAAGAAATCATAAAAATCCTCAATCGATCAAATTCTTTGGATTTCAAATATGCCTTTGATCTAGTGCCTTTCTTCATTATTTTGTCCTTGATTATCTTACCCTCTACATGCCCATATGATATACGAACTGTATTAATTTTCCTCTATACCCTATACTGGTATTAAAGTATGCTAATTAATGACTTGCGGTGGAACTTAAAATTTCGGGTGCGATAAATTCACGCGATTTCACGCTCACGCAAGAGGGAGTTTAATCATGAATTACGACCGTCTTTTGTCACTCATTTCATTCCGGAGTTCCCACTATGCTTGCAAGTCTTATTATCGTCATTAATTAACTGGTCGCGAGGGCAGCCTAGGCTGTAAAATGATTTTCGTTTGAGTGTATTATGGTTCTCGCATCTGTGTCACCATAAAAACAAGCTGTCTCGAGTGGTTTTTCACGATAGAATAAGTTCTATTCATTTTCCGAACTCAAGAAGAGTCCTGCTCGCGAACAAAGCGGTGTTTGCTCGATGGAGGTTTAGAGGGAAGGATGGAAACGTAATGCGAAGTCCCTCAATAAATGTAGTATAATCTATTCATATTCATGAATGCCGGCGCAGACATGGACGAAAGTTCGAGTTTATTACCCTCCTATGAAACTGAATTCGCGTGCTCATGCACGAGGGCGCGTCTATTCATTTCCTCTGCTTGTGGGTGTATGGTCACACTCGATCGTAAAACTTGAACAAGTCGCTGGGTGTACGGACATTTATAATTTAAGTATTCTACCATTTATGTTAAGGTAGGTTTCTATTGAGTACTTAGGAAGGGAGCCTCCCATTCCACCGAGCACTTCCTCCTTAAATTCACAATAACACCTACTCCCTTTCATTCTATCTAAAAATCCTATTCTTTTCCTTCCTCTACCTCGTTTACCTAACATTCTACCCTCTCACACTGTTTTCAACATCCCCTCCCCGCTAAGTAATCGCTCCATCCATACCTTCTGTCTCCACCGAATATCATCTAAAAGTTGCCTATCCTCACCCACTATAGCCAGCACTTCGTCGTTCCTTTTCCTCTCCGTCCATTTCACCCTCTCCATTCTTCGCCACACCCACATCTCGAATGCCTCGAGTCTTCTCTTGTCCTCCTTCCTAAGTGTCCAAGTTTCTGCATCGTAAAGCGCTACTCTCCAGATCATACTCTTCACTAATCTTTTCTTTAAACTCATACATAACGATCCTCTCAGAAGCTCCTTCCCGTTCTTGAACGCCTCCTTTGCTAACGCAATTCGCTTCCTGATGTCCTTCCTGACGTCCTTGTATGTTCTGCCAAAATAGTTGAATTTCTCTACCTGCTCAAGCACCTCCCCACTTACTTTTATCTTGAGTCTCACATTCCTCGCTCGCGATGCTTTACAAAACCGCATCACCTTAGTCTTCTTGCGATTAATCCTCATCCCATACTCCTCGCACCGCTCGTCTAGCGCTTCCACAAGAACCTGCAGTCCCCTCCGATACATGCATCTATCTCCGATACATCCTCATGTGCATTGTTGCTAAATAACAAAACATTTTGAGTTGTTCTTTCATTTGATATATAATTTATAACTATAAGTATAATGTAATAAATATTATTTATTTATTTATTATCAAATTCCCCGTAAACAGCACATGACGGCCTTTTACAACGAGGGTTTCCAATATTAACAAAGCACAATACATCCATGCCCTGGATAGGGATCACCTACCCAGGCGGGATTCGAACCCACGACCTACGGTTTGGCAGGCGAGGACTTTGCGCACTGAATTGTTGAGGCCTTTACTTTGTAGAATTCCATATTTTATGGTTGGAAGGAAATTACTTAGCTTTTCTACACAAAAACACACACTTTATTGCCGACTAGTTTCGGTTACACTGTACCATTTTCAAGACTAGTGATGGAGGACTTTACCCCACCGCCACCGAGGCCGGCACGGCGTTAAAACCCCGATATTCATTTAAAAACACCCTATATTTTCTTTAGCCCCTGGGGGCCGCAAGACATCAGCCGGCGGGTCGCATGCGGCCCATCTTGTAATCAGGACGCCAGCATTTTTAAATCTGAGCCACCCACGACTTCTTTCGTGAACTGCGATGATATATTCCACCTTGGCTGCCACCTGCGTGGGGGAGCAGTTGGTGGGGTTGTTGCTGGTAGGTTGAACTCCACGCGGTAATAATGTCGAGGCCTCTAGAGATAACCACGCGGTGTAATAGCCATGGGGTCACAGGAGTGGTCCAGCGTCGTAAAAAGATAAAACTCCGAAAGAAAATAATTCAGCCGAGGTAAACAACTGAGACAGTGATATATGTCTTATATAGTTGAAGCGTTTCGGGTGAGAACAGAATTATGTTTCCTGTACATGATGAGCGAAGAGGATGCATGAGACTTGGCAGGTTATCACCAATGTGTGAAATTCGCCGTCAAAAAATCATTTAATTGCCAGTAGATTAGGAAATAGACGTGTCGATTTCGCCCAGTAAGTAGTTCTATCATAGAGGCTGGAAATTCGTCCCCCCTAAACAATATTGCGGCCGCAGTACTATTAGTTGTTAACTTCTGGTATTTCTATAATTTAGAACCGACAAAAATTATTTATTCCCAAAATAATTTCCCAAAAATGCAGCCACTGGCCTCCTGTTACTTTAAACATGCACGATTTTTATCTGATAAAGCCCTAAGCTATTTAAAAATGTAGGCCTTATAAGTACAGGTTTTATATTCCTGTGCCAAATATAATTTCCGGATACCCGGAGATTAAAGTTAAAGTATATGCATACAAGTACGAAGCGTATAGAGTGCAGACGTGATTCATTGGGACAAATAATACAGCAGTATGTTTAAATATATATGAAAATTGCTCACTCGGACCGCTGTTTTGGGGCATCTAAGAAAGTGAGGGGACCTAAGTATTAACTATTTTAGCTTATAAGTATATCTTACACCGAGTTTTCGCTCCGTGGGAATGGAAAGGTTGCCGACCTCTACATTTTTAATATCCTGAGGACGGTTTTAATACCACCATGAATTTTTACGGAACATGTGTTCGAATTTCAGTAAAGCTTATCACATCATGATTGGCAAAAAAGCCGAGCCTTTTCTAAAAAAAATAACGCAGACCAATCGGGTTTTCTCGTTTTTTTCCGGTTTTAGACAAAACCATGATTCATTGGTATTTTTTCCGGTGATACTCAGAGCTTCGTTTTCCTTGTCTAGAAAATATTGTATCAAAGAAATGCACCACCTTTTGTCTATCATACTATCCTCATAACTACTTTATACCAACATATTTTCAGACTGGTGCATATCGATTTCAGGTACTCATTTTATGTACAGATATGGGAACGGGGATTTTATAAATTGAAGTGAGTTCGAGTACAATAAAGGGTATTTTTTCGAGGTTAAATTCAAATTTCACTGCACAATTTAGCGCTGAAATAATAGACTGGTGATGGATATCCATGAAGATTAGCTTAGATATAATTTTGATTTAATTGACCCTTTCCGTGATACAACTTGATCGACCACGGCTTGCCCCCCTCTAGTTTCGATCCTGGGTCCACCCTTGTAGGAAGAGATATAGGTGCGTTTACACTGAGTAACATGTTATATATAAAACACGTTACATATAACATGTTTTAGGGAAAAGTTACAAACCTGTGTAACATGTTACATGTAACATAGTGTTATAAAACAAAAATTCGTGTTATACAACAAATTTTTCGTTTCCCACACGAAGCGGAGCGAATTTTTGTTTTAATATGACATGTTACATAGATTTGTAACTTTTCCTTAAAACATGCTATATGTAACTTGTTTTATTAAATATGATACGCACCTTACCGGAACACACGATTAAATGATAATGCGATGGACACAAAATAAAGCATTTAATATTAATATATTTCACTCTCGCACGACAAATACTTCTAATTTATAAATTCACGAATGGTACATCATGATCAAAAATTAATTATGATTTGATTTTTGGGTTAAATTTTGTTATAATGTGCAAACCATTTGCACATTTTCGAGATATTTTTTACACACAACTTTTGATAATGTGGAAATGGGATTTGTCAAAAAAAGGGAAGCCAGCCATGGCAGGGAATTTAAATGCCATTATAAAGGGCCTTTTTCTGGCTAAAGTCGTTACCGCCATCTGCAGACAACTAGCCGCACTCAGTGTAGTGGCAGAGATTGGGCGATAGGGCCAGTGGCGTCGACTCCATGGGGCCTGAGGGGGCCCGAGCCCCCTCAAAAATTCGTTATGGGTGTAAGGAAAAAATGTGCCAGGCTTGTCGATTTTCCCCGGAGTGTCCAGATATCGAGATTCGAGTTATCAGGGTTCTAATGTTGGTCATACGACTCTTTTAAAATGCTTAAAAAACTTAAAACTCACTACTTATAAAGTTTTGCGGGGCAAGATCCCCGGTTTGGGCCCCCCCAATATTTTTTGCAAGTCGACGTCCCTGGATCGGGCCATGGTTGTCTTAGGCGCCAAGATTCAACTACCATCTTATTTACACGCACTTGAGAATAGCTGTTTCGAAGAATACTTTTACAGAATCGTTTCAATAGCTTGGATATATTCAAGCAATACTTAGCGAAAAATAGACGTATGGAAAGGCTTGCAGTACAAATTTTTTCATGCAATTTATTTCAACTCCACTATTTCGGCGTTCTTGTGCCATGTACCTGTACCCTTGATAATGTCACGAGAGAGTCGAAAGCGGTGGGGTGTTTAATAAATGGTGTGAAAAAATTCATTGCATACGTCATTCAATAAAACTATTAGCATTTGCTGTTTGGTTGGTTCACCGCTCTCTTACAAATGCCCAAAGAAATGTAGCTCATGCTTCTTGATTTTAATTCGTCGAGTGTTTCCTTTTTATGTTCGAATTTAGACGGATAAACAACTATCGTTCAATCGTTTACTGATTGGCATTCAACAATCCATAATTAATGAATAACATAGATATCGAATCACAAGTGTTAACTCGAGCGAACTTCCTTGTGGAGACTTTCGGTGTCAATAAAGCCTTTTGGTTTAATAGAAATTGCATTTACCAGTAGAATTTAAGATTTATTTAATCTGTAGTTTGATTTTTGGCATTTATAAAAATGTAGGATGCAAAAAAAGCGATACAGGGCTGCTCATGTTAAGCAGTCCTTATGAGGCAAATTCTCCATTTATGAGGTCGTTCGCACAAAGGCGAAAGAGTTAATCACCCAAAATTCGTTGCATGGAAGGGAAAGATGGGACGAAAAAAGAATTTTCCTCATCCTCTTTTAAGTTTAAAAACACGAAAGTTGACGCCCACTTTTCATGAGTTGGTGACGTCAGTAGAGTTCTGGTTCACTTACTCCATCAGGGTAAGCCTGTCATTGAGGGAAGGAATCGCTGGCAGGAGAGTGGACAACAATGAGCCACGCGAGGACGAAGTGAGGAGTACATGAAAAACGGTGACTCGCTCAACAGTAACGCGTTACGTCATCAACTCATCTATGAGAGAGATGGTAGCATCGATTTTTCGCAGGTATAAGCTAAATAACTGGACGATAGATCGAAATACGGAATAATATGAGTCTAATTTCTTTTCAAATTAATCGACGATTTAAAAATAGTGAATAAAAAAATTTTGACCTTCCAATAATGTGAACCTTGAAAAATGTTGAATTTGTAGCAGTTCTCTTTGACGACGGGAGAAAATAATTTGAGACGAAATTGTGGACAACAATTCTATTGGACGGCGTGAAAAACAATGTGAGAGGATTTACTGGTGATAAGTGGTATTCGGTGGTAGACATCGTCCCTCCCGTATTTTAAACGAGAGTACCTATTCAAGACAATTGTGTTTATGATATATGTATTAATGTTATTTGTGAATTAAAAGTGAACGCTTCTAACTATTAAAAATGGGAAAATAATGATCGTTCTTAAAAAGGACTCAGAAAGGTAAATATCAATATATAGAGCAATGTATTTCCGGAAGTGATCACTTGGTCCATATTTAACTTTCTTTTTCTTAATAAACTAATGCCAATACCAAAATAAATGAAATATTTCGAGAGCCACCAACAGGCTGGATTTGAAAGCTGGAGTAGTCTGACTAATTTCTCGCCCCATTTACCTACTTGGCTTCCATTCGTGAGGATACATCCCTGTCTTGACGCCTCCATGAGCTTCGAAGAGTTTAGGCCGCAGAAGTAATAGCAAAAAAAAAAAGAACCTGATCCCGTCGCGGTGAAATGGGCCCAAATGGCAACGTGAGGACGTTTGATTCCAGGGTGCCGGAACAACAAATGGACGAAAATGAAACGGCGATACTTGGCGGCGATCGCAGATTGAAAAAAAAGAGCAATCGCCTCTTGCTCCTCCAGCTCCAGACTCTTTCATCACTCTGATCTCTCGCTCCTCGAAAAGTCCCGCCAAATCACTCGTAAAGGCGACTCGAGCCGAAATATTTCGTTCCGACCACTCTTCCCTTCCAGCTTTGCAGTTTGGCCGCGACGTGGCGCGCGTGCGCATGTGTGTCGCCTCGCTTTAATTTTTTATACATATATATGCGTTTTCTTTTTCCAACTCTCTCCAGCTCGGGCCACCGTTTTCTTTTTTTATTTGCAAAGCGCGGGGGGGAGAGAGAGAGAAGAGCTGGATTATAGGGATCGGTCAGACGGAAAGAGAGGCTTATTCATTTGTTCCTTCATTTGTTTTTTTTATTTGCCCGTTTTCTCCCCATCCCATTCTTTCGCCATCCCTTTCGTTCGAGCTCCAAACGAGGTAAGGGAGATGGGGAAGGGAAAGAATACAGGGAATTAAACAGAACGGTAAAAAGAACGGTGCATGCAAGGAGCGTGGGTGGCTGGATTCTGACGAGAGTTGAGTCGAAAAAAAAAAGAGAATCGTAATTCGATCCGGATTTTAGAGAGGGTGTGCGCAGGAAAAAAATAAAGAGAACAACGATTTCGACAAAACGATTTGGTTATTTTCGCGACCCTTCTTCCTCCATTCGATGAAAAGGGAGAGATCTGGAGTATAAAACGGCATGCGTGGTGTGTTAAGCAAAGGATAGTCGCTTGCAGGCGATTGGATCTTCGAGAGAAACTCTGAGTGGCCCTGCTGAAAGATAGGAAAGCCGGAAAAATGGTGGCGAAAAATCGCGATACTATATGGAAAATTAGAGAGCGTTATGGAAATGGCAACTATAAACCAATGGCTTATATAGAGTTAAGGTGTACGCCGATATATTTTATTAAAACATTAGCGTAACCCAGCGAACCTTTTAAATGTGTCCTCAGATTTGCATTCGCAACACTTCAATAAATACCTGACATGAATACATCGGCATATATTTTTAGCATTTTAATTTGCTCCATTTTACGCTTAAAAATCGCATGAAAATAGCGTCCGCCATTAGGTGTTGCTAGTCCAATTAAATTCAGTTAAAATCTCACAAACTTTGTGAAATAAAGAAAAAGTATCATGTGCACAAAAGTTTCTCGGGTTTTCCACCGGTTGATGCTCTCCATATCTTTCGACGTTTCGAGCAGCGACTTACTATTCATTCCCAGGGGATTTTCTTAATTCTGTGTTTTTGCGATATGGTTGGGAGCAATCACCTCACCTCCTTCAATACGACTCTGATATAAATAATGAAAACACACAGAATTCTTATTCAGATGATCCTTTGAGGATGAACAGCAAGTCGCTGCTCGAAACGTCGGGAGACATGGAGAACATCAACCGGTGGAAAACCCAAGAAAATTTTCTGCACCTGATACGCCGGGAAAACCTAAGATCATACAAAAAGTATCATATTAATAGATGATATCATTTTTCATCCAATCTAAAGACTTTAATAGCATCATCAGGTGGTTAAACTTAAATATTTCCAAGGAAGCAAAAAACACACTTAATTGGAAAGTTATGACAGACAACAATTTTTTTAAAATCGCTGCAAAATTCCAGATGTCCACCTAAAAAAACGTCAATTTATAATTTTGACTAAAATTTTTCGACACATGTGCGACAGTAAAAATTGGAGAGCCGCGGTTGACCGAGCTCAGTGTACCGCTCAATTTAAAACCTTCCAAAAGTCGGATGGGAACATATCGGTAAGATATTTTTCTCCATTTCGTTCCATTTACTCTTCTACATGTGGATATTCTTCTGACACCTTCCATCTTGCTTTTAACTATCAGCTTGGGCATTCTGTCCTTTTCCATCCTGTCTAAATGGCTCAACCATGCAAGCCGAAGTGACTTGTCAAATAAACTATTTCCATGGTACTGATCCCGTATAAGGCTAGGAGGACCAAAGGTAAAGTAATGAATTTCACTAACTCATTATTAACTTTGTGATATTCCATTATAAGTATTCTTGGACATTTCACTTCTACTCATACCAATACTTCTAAAAGTAGTGTTATAAGTAATAGTGGAATATCCAAGAAAACTTGTGTAGTAACGCTCAATGACGACACCCCATTATGACATTTTATTTTTAAAATAAATGTGAAATAAAAAAAACTTAACGAAGTATGATAGTGGTAGCATATATGGAAAGGAGGTGGTATGATAACTCAGTACGGTATGCATTAAGGCCGTTTTACACGGTACACGGAATTGCGCAGGTTAGAGCTGCATTGATTTCTAAAATGGCGTGGAATAGCGCGAATGCATGAACGAAATTAGAACAGGGGCTATTTTGCCGTCTCGCATTCACGCATGTGTTCCACCAATTCACCGCTTTACACGACGCAATTTTGATTGCGCCTTCACACGTACGTCAGACTGCGCAATTCCGTGTACCGTGTAAAACGGCCTTTAGACTATTTAAACGATGAAAAAATTCCTCATCTCGAGGGTTGGGACCTTCAATACGCCTCCCATATAAATAATGATGACGCCTTTTCCAGAACAATTGTTTTAGGAGGACAGTTTACCCTGGGTACTCATTTTTCTTAGCCATTAACATATAGGAAAATACGAAAGTATTCTTCAAATTAAGAATTCAGCGAGTGTTATCGAGTGATCAATAACGTTTTGTAGCATTTGAAAATGGTAAAAAGGCACGATTTTTGTTATTCGAGATTCAAGACCTTGGAAGTGGCTAATTTCCGTAGTATTTAGTTTTCTTCGTATGCTGGCTAAAAACAATTTCTGGGAAAATAAAATAATATCATAAACATATTCTAGCTAATATGGGTAAATATCAATTGAAAAAACACAAAGAAAACAAAGATGTTAGTATGCAGCAGGAGAGCAGAAGCCAAGACTAACATTGAAATATGGAAGCAAACACTGGTGGAGGTGGATGAATTCTGTTATTTGGGAAGCAGAATACAAGCGCAGGGAGAAGCAAGAAAGAAATTATCAGCAAAGTAGCCCAAGCAAAGAGAGCATTCCATTAAAGAGAGACCTGCTACCAGCGGGAAACTTAAATATGGAAGTATGGAAACAATTTACAAGAACCTACATTTGGAGTATGCCCCTGTATGGAAGTGAGGTATGCATGATGACAGCAGCGGTGAAAGCAAGGATGGAAGCCTTCGAAATGTGGTGCTACAGTAGAATGATGAGGATCAAATGGATCGACCGAGTCAGTAACGAGGAAGTCCTTAGAAGAGTAGGAGAGAAGAGAAGCCTCATGAAAACCTTAATAAGAAGACGGAACAACCTTATAGGCCACATCTTGAGACCCGATAGCATGATGAAGACAATCTTCAAGTCGAGGACAAGTGAAAGGCAAGAACGGAAAAGGAAGACCTCGAGCAAAATATATATGGATCAGGTAAAGAGAGATGTGATAGAGAAGAAATACGTAGGTGTGAAAAGATTAGCTGATTGGAGAATTGAGTGGAGAGCTGCGTCAAACCAATCTTAGGATTGTTGACCAGTGTTGGTGATAATTTTTGATATAATCACTATAGTAACAAATTTTAATATTTAAAACATAATAATTGCATCAATACATTTCTTTTACATTATTTTTGACACAATGTGTTTGTGGAACTTTCGAAGGGCGAAAAGGGAGCTCACTCTTGAAACATAATGCGTACGCATTATTCTCATGTCAACAATGCAAATGCCTTTTCGTGTTTCTCGTATGTTTTCAAGAAGCACCATGTGCTCTCATCTAGACTACAACTTTCCCAAAGGATGAAAATTTACTTATAACCCGAGAAAAATACTGCACACCATCGAAAAGTATTGTTCTTCATTCATCAATAAATAATTTTACTGAGGTGCATTCGTATTTATTCCAAGTCATGGAATAATAGAAGAGCCGTATAGTATTACCTTGAGATAAAATCGTAATGGCAGGCCCTGGTTACCAGGAAGTAATCTGTGCAGAGAGTCAGGTACGATGCAATTAAAATTATTATTAGTATTTTCCAAAATTTAATATCTTCTGAAGTCGGTATCATTGGTAATTACTCTAGTCATCACAATTTAACATGGTACCTAGTTTTATGACATCATCTTATCTGGCCCCTGATATCCCACTTTTTGTGCCGGACACGTTGGGGCATCAGACCCTGGCACGTAAGAAAAAAGGTTTCCAAAATAAATATCTTATCCTGATACTCTTTCAAGAAAGCTTATCTTAAGTGTTGGTCTTTAAGTGCAGACGCGAAAGATTTCGGTGCTTTTGATGTATGGAAGCCACAGCAGAGTCCCAGAGGAAACACTTATTACCACGTTAAACCGCATCATTATTTGTTATTCAAGCAAAATTATTGAGAGACAATTTCCAGCACTTGAATCTTCTCTCTCTCTCTTACAATTCTTGAGATCTCTTTCTTACAATTACATATGATTTTCACTCTCTCACAATAAATTGAGGGTTAGAGATTTATGAGAAATAAAAATGACTCGATGAAAAGTCATAAGTACAGCTATTGTTACATCGTACTTTAATCATAAGGAGTCCAAAGTGTTACAGTTATTAAAGACCTCGATACATGCATCTGAGTTAAATTATACCGTTAATGAGCACAAAATAAGCTGGTTGTTGAAAAAGAAACCGTTTTACTGAAAGTATTCTGCACTTCATGATACAGCGCATGCACTACCCACAGAAAACAAGACTAAAAGCACAGTTCCATCTTTGGCCCTCCATAAATTAGAATATTGAAAAGTATAAGGCTATATATTATTTTCCAAAAGCAACATTTCAACTTTAACTTAGAAAAGAAAGAGGGAGGTCAAAATCGAAATGATTTGTGAAGAATTGAACGTTATGACTAAATAATGTACTTTGGAGATAATATTTGTCTTTAAAAGATTTGACGACAGAAAATTTCACAAATGACGGATAAAAGATGAGTTAAGCCCCAAAAATAATCATGACGAAAATTCCGTTGAATAAATTTTGACAGGTAACCGTGGAACCAACTAGGAACGAAACATTTGAAGCATCCAATATGTTACCATGGAAAAGTACGGAAACAGAGGTGCTACACTTACCAGAGGCGATCATTCTATCCGTCATTTCCTAGTGATCACTATCGCTATCTAGAGTGATCACTCGCAAATGATCATCGCTGGCAATTGTTTTTCGCGATCACGATCGCGATGAGGATTCCCATCACTATTTTTCATCACTCGTCCGGTCGCTTTTTCCGTCGCTAAAACCGTCACTAATACCCCATACCAGCCAATCGAAACGCATTCCCCTATGGAGCGATTGCAGCGCAACGTTTGACAATCGTGGAAAAGACATAGATAAACAAACTCGCTATATATTTTCGTTATGCGGGTCCTATGACAACGAGCTGTGATATCGAAAGTGATGCGAAAGGCGACGGCGGGAGGGACCTTGTGATTCAGAAAAATGATCACTATAGCGATCAATTTTCCCGTCGCGAAATGCGATCGCTCTGGTGATCACTTTTCGCGACGAAAGAAAATGATCGTGTGATTCAGGCTTTCAGGAACTCTGAATGTCAAAGCTCCGACTTAGGGGTTAAGTAATGTAAAATTTTACAAGAGAGTAATTTTTTTAAGTAATGGTTATATTTACCTAAAATAATATTAAGTCCTCCATTAGTCTCCTACTGGGGATAACTTACATCGTAAAATCTACGAGCGTGACGTAATTAGACTTACGGTTCAATAACTCGTTCAAGGCAAACAGCTCATTGAGGAAAGGAATCGTTCACAGCATTAAAAATAACGAACCACCCGAGATCCTGGAATACCTTGCGGGAAAGCTTAAGAGAAAGGATTAGTAGAGGGGGGTAGTCAATATCCTCTGCAGTAAATGCGTGCGGCTATCACATGCATCACGTCACGTGGGAAATTAAAATGTTGAGTAATGCAAAATAAGTGAATAATGCAAAAAAAAACAGTGTGAAAAAGCAGAAAAATACGAAATTCATTTTTTCAAGATTCAAACATTTCGAGCAGAGAAAAAAATAGAGAAAGTTCATGTAATATCAAGAAAAAGAGTAACGATTTGATTGCAAATATCATTTTCAGGGATGGAATAAGTGAAGTACCAACGCAAATAGTGGCTTAGAGGAACCGACACTATGGCGTAGAAAATTCGTGCAATAGGGTGGTTTCCTATCATTTTTTTAATGCCTAAATCGAAAGATTATTACTCCTGGAGTACGAATTTCACGCTCTTAGGCTTTTAAATGACGATATCTATTTTTCGCGATTAAAAGAAAAAGTGAACATTTTCAAGCGAGCGAAAACGCGACAGCCAAGTATGAATGCTGGTAAGAGCCCATGTAACGTCATTCTGCTTCCCGCTACCGCCATGTGAGGTGACCTTGGGGCGAGGGTATGTGCGCCGCTGCGATTCAGGCTGCTAGCAGGTAGCAGAGTACCCTGCTAGCAGGTAGCGCTTGGCTAAAATGAGGATTATTAATACCTTATCAAGCGAAGGAAACTTTCCGACCATAGGCAGTTTTAATATGTGATTATTAAGATGTTTCCCTAAGCTCTGTGCCTCATACATGCATTGGTAATCTCAAACTATGTAAAACTGCAATAGGGTGGTTTCCTACTCGTATAGAAACTAGGTCCCTGTGATGTCACGTGGAGTGGCATCGCATGGGCGCCAATCTGGCCTTTTTCAAATGCGGTTAAAATTGACCACTTCCATTCGTCTAAATTGGCATTTATATAAGCAAATAGTTCGAATATTATGAATACACTAATGGTGGGTTACGAATCGCAATCAATGCCTTTCGTTTTCTTTGACGAAGGAAACTATCCTATTCGTCGTGGATCGAAACGTCGGCAGCAATGCAGTTCCTGACCAGGTGGCGATCCCGAAAACTCTTCACGCGGTGATTTCCATCATTTCAGCTGTCCCTGAGCGATAAGCATCACCGAGCGATTCAAGCGGTGGGTGAATTTTCAGTGGAATTTCTACGATAGGCATATTTCTGGGCATCTTTTTGGAGCACCTGGGGCAGGTTACAATCGTAGAGAGGACAACACTCCGGATGGCCGATTGACAGGGTGGTGCGAAAAGTGGTCCACATGCATCAAAGAGGGGTGAAATTCTCCAGGCGAGTCACCCGGGAGATAAGGGGATTGTTGCGCTCGCACCGAAGGGGTTATTGTTGGAGAAAAGGGGGGAGAGAATGTGTGAGAGGGATTATTGAGTTTGTGGTGGAGAAAGATAAGGCAGGAATTCAACTCGAGTCAAGTGCTTGGGGATGCGCGGCCGCGATCTTCATTTTATGGAGGAGAGAATCCGAACACTCTAGATACGTCAGAACGTATTTTATATACAGCAGGGAGGAATATGCGATGGAGGTATCTCCACCAATACCACTCACTCAAACCACATACACCTCCCTTACTTCTTCCTGCTTCTCGTAAAAAAAGTTTGATATAAACGTCGATCAAATATCCGTGAAATATAAAGCTATAATTATCAACAAGGGAGCAAAGAAACGCAGAAAAACTCAAAATTAATTTCCCAAATTCTCAAATTTACAGACACTTTCTTTTACAAGAAAAAGCTTATTATCAAATCAATGAGAAAAACTCATATGCCCAATAATCAGCAGTATTTAAACTATTATGTGTGGGTGTGAAAAATATTAATTTTATGTATTCACATTTTTTATGATATTTACAGATTTACCTCGCTTCTGCGTCACTAACAAGCAGACTGAACATGTATGCAATCTATCATCGATCACGCGAAGTTTATGCTAGTAGACTGAGACGTTACCCCGCCGCCGATATAAGGCATCGAAGAAAGGAAGCAATTTTTATTTATCAAATGGCAATCAATATGGAATAATTTTAAAACGAATTCGCATGAGTGCTTCGAAACCGAATGCAATCGACTAAAATCTGGTAAAATGTGATCCAATTTACGAGTGGCTTGATTCCCATGGCATCTCGGAATATTTGAATTATATATTTCAATCTCAGAATCAGAAGTTTTCTCAGCGAAATCATTGTAAAAAAATATTAGCAATAACCTTTCTTTACCTAAATTCTTGTCATCCTCAATGTGAAATATTTTACTCGGTTATTCCGCATAATCATTTATACTTTTTAAAGATTCTATTTGATCGGAAAACGATTCCTTTCATAGTGATATAAGTAACAAAAAATTGAATGTAATTTATTTGGATTCGATCTTTAAGGAAAAATCTATAGGGTTTATTAAAAATGAAAAACCTTGAATTTTGAAGCACTACTCATTTATCTATAAAATGCTCGAATTTAACCGCAGACGATCCAACAGGGGTACTAAACCTTGGAAGTCATCATTTGACTCCTAAATTAGAAACTATTCACAGAGTCGTTTTTAGAGGTACAGATGCTATTTAAAGGATTTCGATTCCATCCATAGAACGTATCATATTATATAGGTACTGATAAACGCATCTGTAATTGCTATACCTTGTTGTAAATTACTTCATAGACTCCCATTTTCTTAACATAAAAGGGTATGGAGTGCAGATAGTGAATATATACTCAATAAATCGCAAATTGGTTTGGAAAATTGTAGAGGAAAGTTGCTCTGATTTCTTCGCTTTAAATACAGCTTTTCTTGCCTTTTAATTCTCACAACTGGTGAATTGTGTTCTATTTTGAATGATTCATATTAATTAAATCAGTTTAGCTTTTGCAGTTGCATACCTGCACCTTTTGGAAAATTCCTCATATCAAAGTATCTGTGAATTTTGAGCTCTTATGCTCCAAAATCAGAATCATTCTAAACTCCCCTTACTGACTATTTCCCATCCGGATAGATAATGAGGAATAATGAGCCGAAATTAAGACAGACGCTGTAGGGACAAGTGTGATGCGAACTGGTCGGTCTATAAAAGAGCCGGTTTCTTTGGAAGTTCAAATCTCCAACCCATCTATTTAATTAATCGTCCCACATTTATGTGCGACGAACAAATGGTAGAAGGCGACAATGCCTGCGGATATCGTATCTATTTTTTTTGTCCTCTCTTTTTTTTCCTCTTTCACATCCCTAACGGACCGGGACCCAAGGGAAGAAGAAGAAAACCTCCATCACTTAAGGCCAATTTAAAGTGTTGGTATTTCTTTTATTGACCCTCCCCATGTCCTTCTCGAATCGTCATCCTTCCCATTTACCATCAGTACCAGAGACCATTAGTACCACAGCGCGAGCTTGTTGCAGGAGATAAGGAAGAGATGGATTTAAAAGGTTTTTCGCCTCTTCCTCTCCCCTCCTACCAAGCCCACGGGCGTCGCGCTGGTACTAATAATAATACAAGGGAACGACGGAGCAATATACAACAATGGGATCGATTTTTTTCATTTAAAAAAACATCTCCCGCTGTCCCGGCGTTTTATTTGCTTTCCCTCGCAACACGTTCTCTCTCTCTCTCTCTTGGTTCCTTATCTGCGGTGGCCTTCAATGAGGGGAGGATTGCTTGCTTGCTCGCTCCTTCAAGTGGGTAGGGGGGTAAAGGAACACACACTAATGACACCCCGTCATAAAATCCGAGCATCGCACGGCGGCCGGGCGGTGAGGACGACCGCCCTGCGCGCGAGAGGCTCCTTCAGCATCATTCCGATCGCATTTCTCGCATTGTACGCCCATACTGCTCCTCTCCTACAAAATCCACTCTCTTCTGGTCCGGGAATAGCAGTGGTCAACAGCTGGAGGGGGATCGGGTTGGTGCGGTGGCTAGAGTGTTGGCTTCCCACCCGGCGGGCTCGGGTTCAAATCCCGGATTTTTCAGAGACTGCCCGATCCCTGCTTGAGTATTGTGTGGAGGACATTTTAAGCGCAACACTCCATCCGTCGAATGTGACGTAAAGCCGTGGTCCCCTTGGTTTTTTTCGTAAAGTGTAGGCTAATATCGACGCCGGGTTTCTCTCCACCCTTCCTTCCATACCCTTCCCTCATGGCGCAAATGACCTAAGCTGTCGGTCGCCTCCTCCAAATACTATACAATACAACAGCTGGACCCAGGAATGTCCGATGCTATTCAATAAAAAGCCGACGGTATTAGCTCCCGAATGTTGAAATACAATGCATTTGCACGTTTTTACAATTATTTTAATGCGTGCGAAGCGTTTCGGCTCACAAATCTGGAACAAGATTGGTATTCTTACGCGTTTTACGCATTAAAATTACTGTGCAAAAGTGCAATTGCATTTTATTTTAATATTTCGAACTCACTGGAACGTAGGTATTACTATCATTCAGGACGTGTTATTATCATTAAAGTATTCTACCGATTAAGGTAGGTTTCCATGGAGTATTTACGAAGTATTATAGCATAGATCTTTAGCAGTTAGTATCTATTATAGCACAGCTCTTTTCTCGAACTTCCCTCTTCAATTCATAGTGACGCCTACTCCCTTTCATTCTACCTAAAATTCCTATTCTCTTCCTTCCTCTCCCTCGTCTACATTCTGCCCTCTAACACTTCCCTCTACGAAGATGATAGGGGACTTACACTCCATCACGCTTCGTGAATATGAGTGTGAAGTTTCATATTCGTATGTCTTAAAGCTTAATAAATATATGCACTCGAAATACGTATATTCATTTTGTAACACCCCGAATGTTAGTTAAGTAAGCGTTTTGAAACGACCAGTTGCAAATCTACCTCCTTATGGAAGGTTGGCTAAAAAAAATAAGGGGAAAAAGCTAAATAGTCATCTATCAAAAAATTTATTTAATGACTTTGGGACTTACATAAAAAAATAGCACGTACTGAACGCCATATAACTCACCCAAAGAGTTAATCGTAAGCTGCCGCTATTGCTGCATACACTATATTGAAATTATATCGATTAAATATAAAATAACGGTAAAAACACACTTTTTCCAAAAACAGAATAAATTCCAATGAATAGAAAAAAAAACAAGCTGTTCATCACTCAGAAATGTGAGTTTTAAATTAATTATTCAATCCATTTTGATATAATTTTCAACATTTTATTTTATAAAAGTGAGGCCTATAAGGCTAAAAAAACTTTCTCATATGAAGTGCGAAATAGAAGACCCTAAGACGCTGGAAGTCGCGAAGAGTCAACCGGTAAACAACATTATAAAATATAAAAATACCATCGACCTTTCAGGACTCGAACCTATAATCTTTCAATCGGTAGGCAGACGTGTTGACAATGTGCTAATTGATAATGACATCATTTATACTTATACTGAAGCTAAGCGATTAATATAGATGTTAATTGTTGAAAATGTGGCTCACACAGCCTCTGAAGATCTAGAAATAGTGTAATAATACATTGTCATCTAGTTTTGATCAGTATTGAAAATTTAAAGCCGATCCAAATTCCGCACATAACTCAAAAATGTTTATGCCTCAGTAGACAATTAAGTTACTAGACAAGTTAATTTAGTAAGATAAGTAAGTTAAGAAAAGTTATTCAACTATTGCACATTGTGACACGTTCGGCACGCTCGTATCTGCCGACAGTAATACGTGTTGGCAACAAGTGAGGAAAGATAGAATTCCGACTTCCATAGGAAAAAGTCGAAGCAAGCCACGTTGAAGATCACCTACTTGCTGTGTTTTTCTTTTAGTTTTTTTTAAATTCATGGGTAAGTTTATTTTTTTCTAAAATTTAATTTGCATTCATTTTGGTTTTCTAAGATGTAATAGTGACTTACTAATGTTGCACATTATTTGAAATTGATGGAAGAATAGGTATGTGACGAATTCGTCCCACTGCAGTGCACTGGGCTGATACGGCAGTATGGCAATGTAAGACTAATTAATCTCTATCGAAGCCAGATGTAAAATATTTCATAAACATACTTCATAGTGTCGTCGTATTTATGCCATTTAGGGTAAAGGGTAGTTTTATGGCTAAGTTCTAACATTTATACATGGCATTATTAGCTATTTTTTACTCTGTTGGTATTTCAAAAAATGAATCCCGTGACTTTTAATGGGGAAAATAGGAGGAATGTTGCTTGAAATGTGATTTTTCCATCAAAGAATATATACGATCCTCATGCTGGTGAAAGCTAGAGCGATTAAAATTTAGAATCAGAGCCACCCGATGACTCCGATAGTGCTTCACAAAGTTTTGTACAAAATACAACTTAGACTTGTGTTTGAATAAGAACTCCAGCTGTTTCATTAATTTTTATGGAAAGTAACTCGGTTGTTGGTTATTTATGCCAAACATCTACGGAAATTCTTCAAATGCTTCCCCATGGAGTTTTATGTTTTGCTGAAATGATGACAGCACATAGTGCATCAATTTTATAATAAGTGTTTGATCATGTTATGTAACTCTCTCGAAATTTATTTCACTAAACAACCTAATTTCATCAGACACGTTATAATAGATACATTTTTTCTTGCTTTTTGAAAACTTTTTTCTTAGCATATTCTTTTAATGCTACCAGCTGACTTTTAATTGTTATAGAGTACTTAAGTAACGATTTCCAGATCGCGCATTGACAGATATTATGGAAGGTAAAATTTGAACAGGGATGTTCCAATGTTTTGTTAACAAGAATGACTATTGTGGGCAGGAAAAAGTCGAAGCAAGCCACGTTGAAGATCGCCTACTTGCTGTGTTTTTCTTTTAGTTTTTTTTAAAGTCATGGGTAAGTTTATTTTTTTCTAAAATTTAATTTGCATTCCTTTTGGTTTTCTAAGATGTAATAGTGACTTACTAATGTTGCACATTATTTGAAATTGATGGAAATTGGGCAGTTAATAAGGACTTATTTCATTTTAGTCTCAAAATTTTATGGCGAGTTGCCTACCTTCAGGTAAAGCCTAACTGTGACGGGAATGCCCAATGTACCGAATTTGGCACATTTTAATCAATTTTGAAAAAAAAACTTTTTAAAAATGCGTGGGTGTGCTTCCTATTAACTTCCTTGTTTGAGATTTGGAAGGAAAATTTTTTTCCTCGGGTAAAAAAATTGTTGTCCAATATGGGTTAAAAATCAATTACCTTAATCCATTGTTAAAACAGACAAAGTGATGTAGCAAGTTAAGGAGCAGCTTGTAAAAAAACAGGTAAAAGGCTCATGAAACATCTAAAAATAATTACCATGACGCTGCGCGTACTAAAATTCCCCTCTACTTTTCTCATAAACTCAAAATGGACCAAATCCCACGTTAATTTTCACGCAAATGCTACGCTAACTTTTTCCTCGTACATCACCGTTGACGTATAGGTCCTTCAATCTCATGCCAAGTTCTTCCTTAGGATAATTTATTGCAAGTTATTTATACAAACCAGCCAAAATAAAATCTTCCTCGTTTACAATCAGCTGGACCACCCTCGAAGCTCGTGCACTCCATACGCCCACGCTTTTGACATTAAGAGCCTTTTCGCACTCGTGTTCTGTGGGTCGTGACCGACTTCATAAACGACCGAATCCCGCCCACTGAGTCGGTCTGCCGTGCTCCGCTAATCCACATCTCGGTCATCCGTGGGATGATGCAGAGAAGGTCAAAGCTCAACGAGCACCACATGTTTTATAACTCTACGGCGTTATAAACTTTCGTTCTGCCTAGTTGCGTCATCCACCTTGCATATCCACAATAGAGACATGGAGATTTATATCGCTCTTGATTTCTGGAGCAATAAAGAATATCTTTCAGAGCAACACGGAGACATCATCTCTGAACTCTACTATATTTCTAGGCGTGTTGGAAACGATAAATAAATAGAGATATTTCTCCAAGTGGATAGAAAGAGAGGACTCCGATTTCCCCCTGAACAATGAAGGACTTCAGTAAATGCAAAGCAGAACTTCGTATACGTACATCCATTTTATTTATGAACGACTGTTGTCCTGACAACCCCCGTCACAAGTCTATCAAGGCGGCTTGCGAGATAGTATGTAGATCTAAATAAATATAATAAAAATTGATTCCAATAAAATATGTCAGAAGATAATATACGGTGTCGAAAACATGGCGAATGTGTATTAAAATGTATGGAATAATTCCAAGCTTTTTTATTTTCATTTTGAGTGCTCATTTATCAGCACTGATTTTTCTCCGCGTCCGCTACACTTCAATGACACTCATTACTTCATCCTTTTACAACAAAATATTTCACAATGCAATTGTAATAGTCACTTTGTAAAGATAAGATAAATAAAGTAAAAAATGGACTACTTTGAATTAGATAAGATCCAGCGCAGATAGGCTTAATACATGAACTTAAGAAAATACAAAGAAATTCTGCGCGATTCATCAAAAACTGCTGCGGGCCAACAGAAAGCGTCTCACAGATGTAAACGCATCAGGCTGGGAGCTGTTTGAGACTGCGGAAGCTGCGCGTTAGGCTTATATAGCTAGAGCAATTGAGAATATATAGCTACCAGAGCGGCATGGAGAACACCGCTTTCTAAATATTAGAACTCCGCTATATTTCCAGCTCTGACAGAAACCAAAAATAAAGAGAGATAATTTTCGAAGAGGATAGACATAGGAATTCGTTTTCATCCGTGCAATGAAGGACTTAAGTAAACGCTAGGTGGAACTTCGTGTACGCATTACATTGTTTTTCTTCATCCATTTTTTAACGTCTGATGCCCTTACACCCCTCTCCGCACCCCTATTGAGGTGGCTTACGGGATAACGTGTAAATGTGGATGATGATATTGTGAAATGATATAAAGTCTCGAATGCGCAATTCAAAAGAAAATCTTTCCGCATAAATACAAGTTTTGCCATCAAAGAGTCACTCAATGGGGTTAAATGTCAAAAATGATGTAGTAGCGAATATTTCTATCCTTATATTTTTTAGATTATAATTTTTCCCGCTATTTGAGCCAACTATGGCGCCATTTTTAAATTAAAATTGGAAGTATCCATACAAAATTTTTCATCCTCATGAAAATGAATATCTTTCTACCGGAGAATCCAGGACCGTCTCTAATTCGGAGGTACTACTAATGTAAGTAAGAGATGCAGAGGTCCCGCTTTATGTAACCTTTACGTTTTACCAATTTATCATTCCGAAAGGCCTGGAGAGATGAATATCTTCATCGATGGTTTCTCCTCTTACTTACCCGCCAAAGTTATCTTTGAAATGCTTCAAATACTATATACCCCTGGGATGTGTAAAATTTTACAATTCTCTAACTTGTAAAGCAAAAAATTAGGGTGTATTAGGGGATGTAAAGCAACCAAGAAATTAACTATTAAGTAGTCAAGCTACCCGACACGATAGAATACTCTCCAGAACCGCATAGGACACTCAGAATGGCATTTTAAACAATCTATTATAGTTAAAGAGAGCTTAAAGTGTCGATTGAAAAAGTATTTTGACTATACAAGCAAATTAATTGATATTTTGCAGAAAAAAAATCAAAATGTCAATGATGGCTAATCAAATCTTAGAGAATGAAGGTTCTTAAAAAAATACCAAGTGTAATAATCAGTATTTAATGAATGCAATAATAGAGGGGAAATGTTTTAAATTGATAATTAGAAATGATACTGCAGTTTCTTCCGAATAGATGAGACAGCATTTAAAAAAATAATGCTTATAAAATAATCTTCCCTTAACACTCTAAATATGATCATTTTGTCATGGGCGGATCCAGGATTTCTTTCTGGGGGGGCGGATCTAGGGGGGACACGAGGGCAGGTGCCCCCGTGCCCCCTCCCTAGATCCGCCTCTGCCCTTTGTTATAAGCCAAGACGTGCAATTTTGAGTGAATTTTAACAACAAAAAATGGCTAATTCTAGTCATAAAATATTAAACACGAAAAATTCTGGTAGAATCTCGATTCAAAACTCATTAAGATCGGATTTACCCTACTAGCTGGTCAATACGCTCGCTCAGAACTTCAGCTTACCTTTGTAACTCATTATATTTATTCAGCATGTGAATATTGTTATTATTAATAAGGAAATATATGAAAATTGAAGAAATGTCTGATGAAATGCAAATAGACAGATGAAGTGCCGCATGGTGTACTCTTAATGCCATGTCTGCCGCATTTTGCCACAATGGCTATATTTGTGGGGTTATTAAGGGCCAACTTTCATATCAACTGAATATTCTTCATATTTCGTGAACCCGACTGACATCACTTTTTAAAAGGTTTCAAACGTACGACAATATGGCGGACATCACTAGGTGTGGAAAAGTTCGCGTTAGTCATTGATAGACGCATCATAATAGACCATGATCGATGCCCTGATCTAAATAAGAGGTGTTCGCCACCCGCCTCTCATAATGGCCCTTGAAAGTGATTATACCAGCTATCCAATATTAAATGAAGTGGGGGATAATTTCCTCATAGCACCCACCTTTCTCCACTGAGGCCCAAAGGGCTTCCTCAATCGGCCACCGAACTCCCAATTGACTCCGTGAATAAGTCCCCTGGTCCCCGGTGCCACGCCGTAGGTTCCCGGGGCAACAAGGGGATGGGGTCAGCATCAGCGGGTGGAATGTCCCCTGGGGGAGGAATGCAAAAGCAACCCACGCACCGTTCACAATAATTTAACTTAGCTAGCCTTTATCCTGACCAATGACTGATAATATACTGCAGCAATAACTAGAACAGTCCGCGCATGAATCGTTAGAGGATATTAGAGGATTTTCATTTGTCTCAGTATGTGACTCTGGGTAGAAATAATTATCTTCATCACTAAATGCTCAACATAAAGCGAAATTTGGCCTTTTCTCAATTATTGACTTCATTAAGTCGAGTGACCTTTATTAAAGTTTAAGGAAAACTGATGAAATTGAGAAATTTCTGAGCATAATTTATTTATTTATTTTTACCGCCCCGAAAACAGCGTATTGAATGCCTTTAAGTGGGCGGATTCCAAAGAACAATGACAATGGACGCACACAAGAAGCCATATAAAGTGCGAAAAAAAGGTGTCACGGGAGTTTTAAAGAAAAAAGTTTGGCAATATCAATTAGTAATTATTTGTTCCGATTTGTTTATTAAATACTTTCGGAGGAAATGTATTAGTATAACCTCATCGATCAATAAAAAACGTCCTCTTAAATAGTGGATGTTTTGTGTCTTTTGAGGACTAGATGCACATCACGATGAAATATGTCGTGAGGATTCGGAGGATCTTTCTCGACCACGGATCAAGATGAATGATATCTGAGAATTTTTGTTGCCAGTTTTACATGGCATGATGCGTATTCGCTGAGATTTCAGAGTTCTACTTAAAATCTTATAAATTGTGCCGTTAATGTATTACGGGGGTGAGTAGAAATGCCTCAATACAATTTTACTTGAAGTAGTTGTGGCTAGCAGTCAGCGGCTTGTTTTATTTACCTATATTTTCCCTTGACACCTTTCAAAAATTTACCAAGGGTTTCCACTAAAAACTACCAGTAACGAATATCTTGTATGATATTAGGCACGATGTGGTGGAAGTTCGTAATATTGTTGAAATGACACATTGCAATATTTCCACTTATAGATTTATTTTACACTACGCGTTTCGTCGTTACAGCGACGAAAATGTCGCTGTAACGACGAAACGCGTAGTGTAAAATAAATCTATAAGTGGAAATATTGCAATGTGTCATTTCAACAATACCAGTAACGAGTTGGAGACATTTGTATGGTGCAGGAAAACCCACGTTTATTAAAAAATTGTATTTTCATGCGTCAATTAAAAAACACAATTTCAAATATTTATGATCCTTATAATATAGAAACTGATCCTTCCATTAATGGAAAAATTAATTCAGAGGCGATGGTAGATTTCCTTAACTGAGTTGTCATGAATCGCTAAGTACAAATTTGCTAATTGCTTATATTGCTAATTTCGGTCAATACTGAAAATTACATAAAAAGCGACAACTTCAATATCTAAAATATTGCATGATATTAATATTTTATGACAATTTTCAGCCAAATCGCATTAGTACAAATTCGGAACTTTACCCAAAAATTTAAGTCTTGAATCAAGTGAAATTTCTAGGTAATCAATTGCCAACCTGTGTAGCATGCATAATGTCAAACGAACACAAATCTTTCCAATACGTAAAAAATTGTGCGAGATTTATCCTCACGCACGTGTTGCAGACTTTACCGATCCCTCAATTAAGGGGTTACTCCTTGGACTGCTTTCTCGTAAGAGAACAGAGAAGGACTCACAGCATTTAAGGAAGTCCGATCCCCCTCCCTGCCCACCACACTGACCCACGCCTTTTTAAAATAGTGTTTCATTACATCATGAAGCAGAAGTACCACCTCATCCTGCCAGAAATTTTTCGGCAAGATCCTTTCCACCGCCTCCCAGAAGCCTGGGGAAAAGGGGAGGTGTGGAGAGCCTTTTTTTAAGGGTCAAGGAGGAGCATATAAAAGGGATCCGCTCTGGGGGATCTCGAGTATGCGGAAGGGGTTGGGATGTAGGGAAAGGGGTGCGTATAAAGTGATTCCGATGATGAAGAGATAAGGGAACAAACGAGGAAGTACGCGGGAAGGCTAAGAGAGGGCTCTGGCGGGAGGGGTACCTCAAGGGCATGCACTAGGCCCGGATGATTTCCGCAAAGGATTGTAGCCGGGCTTGGGGGGCCAGGGCTCGGAAGAGTTTGGGGCAGCACTGGAAGGAGGAAAGGCTGTGGGCGGGTGGGGGTGGTGAAGGGGTTGGAATGTCGGAGATTTTTAGGTGGTTTGCGTTTCGGGGAAGGTGGCGGTTGTGGGTCAAGACAAAGGCAAGAATGTGGCGGAGGGGCTTTTTGAAAGGGTCCAAGCGGGGGTGGCAGAATTGGTAGAGAGAGAGAAATAAGAGGTGGTCAGAAGCGAGAGGAGTGATGGAAGGAGAGGTTTTTCAACAGTTTTGGAGAAGGAAGGGAGGAGAGAAAGCGGCTAATTACTCCAAGTAAAAGGATTGTTAACTTGTAGCTGGTGCAGCAGGTGATGAGGTTAAGTCAATGAGCGCACGCTACAAGATTGTCAGGATATACAATAGCGGGCGGAGGGTTGAGTGGATTTTAGGATTGCTGGAAATAGCATGTGAAAACATTCGTTCGGTCAGTGGCACTCCAAGAATCGGAAATATGGACTGTTGGAAAAGGTGACCGGATTAGACCTGAAGCCTCCGAGAGCTGGTGATGGCGGCGGGTGCTGAAGATTTAATGGATAGGCTGGAGTGAGAAAGATGTATTGAAGAATAGGAGAAGAAAACTGTTGAGGACCGTGGGCATAAGAAGGGCCAAGTGGATGGGGAATGCCACGTGAGACACATTGATTACGTGAGGAATATGATTGAGGGAAAATTGGAGAAGTCCCAAGTGGAAGACGAAGAGATAAATATTTGGGTAGACGGAAGAAGGAAACGAGGAATATTATTATTATTATCATTAATTTGTTACAAGTAGGCGATTGGCCTGGTGGTAACATGAACATACGTTGCAAAACAATTGGAAACACCATAAGAAACCATTGGTCCCTACTTCTTCAACTGCTTTTTAGAAATATGCAAATTTTTCGGGAAGGGCTCCAACAGTTTGGCTGGTAGGTCGTTCCTGTACCTTACGGTCATATTCAAGAAGGAGAATTGCTTTGCATTTGTCCTTTGTGTTCGGCACTTTATCTTGAATTGGTGATCATTTTTTCCAACAAAGATGGGTTTTTAAATGTCCTTTCCAAACGAATATCAGAGCACCGAAGAAACCAGCTCGGAATTGTTAATACTCGAAGGGGTGCAGGATGACAACCTTAACATTACAATACTATGTAGGATTGTAAGAAAAATATTCATGGATTGCGGGTTTTGTGGAAAACTTAGACGCAAGGTATTTTCCGATGTGAGGGAACCTCGAAAAAGTATCGGAACGGGTTTGAGGGTTGAGTTCATACGAGAGTTTCGCAGGATATTCGGAATACATCGTGTAAATGCTCGCCTCAAGGGCACCCTTGGTTTAACGAACATCGATTTTCCTCATCTCCCGTTGCTTGCGCAAAATTCCCATAAGCAAGGTTGATGAAGCCCGCTGCGGCCAGGATGGAATCCATCCTATTCAGAGACTGCAAGCTTTGGCGGCGGACATTGCAGGCATAACCGAGCTCCTGACCTCTTTGGCGCCTTTCATTAAAATTAGGACGAACCTATAGGCCTCTGCCCTTCTTGACTCTTTCTAAGATTACTCTTAATTAGCTTCCAGAACTCTTTTGTTTCCCCAAATGTCAGGGCCAATGGCCGGGATTTATTTGTTTTATGCACCTAATAATCCCCCGTTGCGGTAGTCGTGCCACTGTGGGCATTTATATTACACTGAAAGTAAACATTACTTTGTCAGATAAAGTCATATGACGGCATTATCGACAATTTTTTCAGGCTTGATAAATAGGAATATGAGATATAAGCGGCATTGACTCGAGGAACTAACAGTAAGTAAACGCACTAATGAGTAGGTGCTTCGTACTGTGAAAGTCCTAGAATGAAAAACATCTGGGATACTCTTCGGATAATATTGATTCCGTTTAGTTAAGAGAGATCTTTTTCACCTTGTCTGTTTACAGTTTAATAATTTAAGGGGATATTGGATTTGAAAAGTCAAAGATTAATTATTTTCTCTTTGAATTTATAATACCCACGTAATAACTGTGCAAGAAGTATAAATTTAAAAGACATAGCCCATGCATACTACTTTAAAGATGGTAATGTCTTTACGAATTCATACATTATTGTAATTGGAAATTACAGTGTATTTGTACAAATTAGAATGATTAACCTAACAGAATCTTCGAAATTGAACCATAAAATAACTAGGACAGGTTTTAAGTATACTATGTATTCAAATTACTTTCGCAACGACCACTTCAACCTTTGGTGACTGAAGGCATTTCTCATAAAGCAAGGGGTGATGCGAAACCCTTTACAATACCAACGGAATAGCAATGCATGTCATAAATATAACGGACTGAGAGCCGCTGCTACAAACTCCTTTCACGCCAGTTATAAAAAATGATGTTAAAAATTAATCCTCAAACTTAATTAGCAGCACCTTTTTCCCAAATGTAGTCATGACAACAGGCTCCTTTCCGCAATTCTAAAAATAAAGCGACGCGTGTTTTTGTTCCGTTTTCCGATCCGTTGTTCATTTCTCGAGATTCTCGAACCGAAAATTGGACAGCCTTATCTGCTACTTCCCTTTTACACCTTCTCAGTTACTTCTCACATCTTTCCTATCGTGGTTAATTGTTATTTGTGCTACTACGAGGGATTCACTCCCTAAATAAGCGGTACTGCCTGAACGAGTTAATAAACCTTCACTCTAATAACGTCACCGACTCATGAACAGTGGGCGATATTTTATTTAATAGGTACTACATTCAAAACCAGCATGCGGTGGGGACATAGGACTACAAAGATGTAAATGAAAGGTAAGTGACAACTGAGTTCGTCATAGCATTCATTTTTATCCTTTATTTTCGTGGGAAAAAAACAATGCCTCGACGTATACGTTCAGTAAAATTTCTCTATTGTATTACTGTTATTGTCGAACATAGAAATATAGTGAGGTATTAAGATAATGATGTGTGTCGCTATAAAAGGTTCCGTTCTTCAGAGCAAAATCAACCTAAGCCTAGTACATAGCTTCCGAGTTTCTAGCGGCTATCAGTGGCGTAGCGCCACAGTGGCGCTTCGCCACTGATAGACCCCCCGCGAAATATAAAAGCACACTCACTATGCATCAAAAAAGAAAACCAAATATTGAAAAATCATGAATTTACGAAAGATTTCTTTGAAAAATGAAACTTTTTTTCCGATTATTAAATTTAAAACCGTCTGATTAGTATCCTGTTTTCCAAAAAATTTCCCCCCTGGTTTTGGACCCCGAAGAAAATTCCTGGCTACGCCACTGGCGGCTATCAGTCCAATTCGTGTAAAAACTTCGTTACTCTCACTACTGGCTATGGGGCAGATTTTTTCGGATAGCCCAGCTTTCCTTCGAAGAAAATCATCGCGGAACTATTATGAGGGAATGGCGGAATAAGGAAGGTTGCCTCGACGATAACTTGCCTATTTCTTCCGACTACTGAATTCTTTTGATTAATTGCGATCTCGGGGTCTTACAGTTAGTGAAGGACATCATTCATTTTATTATAATCGTCATTGCATTTAATTACAATTCAAAAATGTTCGGAGAGGTTTTAGGAGCTGGGAAAAATACTCCTAAACATGCCTGGGGAATTCTAGGAATCACACACGAATATTACAGACGGGGATCCTGAAGTGGGCCTCAAAATGTGTTGCATTTAAATGGGTTTACAAAAGTCGCCACTAGCATCGCTGATCGATTAATTGATCCGTGTTCAACGGGGAAATAAGGTATTCGTGTAATTAGGGGTATCAACCGAAATTTACATTGATGATGACGATGCGATTTATTAAATTCCTATCTCTTCAATGCTATTCATCGCAAATAAGAATACTATACTGCAAAATATTGGGAAAAAAGAGGATTGCATTGAAGTCAGCAACGCACCGCGGGCATTTTTGAAAACCGATTAAAAGTGGCGACCGAAGCGGCAACAGAAATCAACCTCCTGTGGGACAGAGTCCTCTGGATGGCAGTTCTCTACACTACTCCCTCATAGGGTCTATGTAGTGTATTATCAACAATCCAGAGGACTCTGCTGTGGGGGGCCACCTCTTGCCGGGTCTACACTAGTAACTTAAGTGACTACTTAAGTTGGCTCTGTATTTAAGTTGGTAGTGTAGGTGTCACCAGCTTCATTTAAGTACGCCTCCACTTAAGTCATCTTAGAACCCAACTTAAATTGCGTAGGCAACTGTTTCCACACGATTGAAGCTCTTCAAGTGTTGTAAATGGCGCATAATACCCATCTCACTCCTGAATCATCCCGTTGATTATGTTCTAAGTTGTGCTGTATTCTATGACGTGGTTATTGAGCGTTCTATTTCGTTAGTTAATTTCTAGTGTTGGGGTTATTAATTCGACGAATTTATTTTGTAGTGTTTCTCATCTTATCGTTGGTTTTATTTCCGCGAAAACTAATTGCTATGCCTGTTGCTCACGGTGAAACTCGATTAATAAAACTTAGAAACGTTTTAAGGAATTTTAAGACTGACAATGAGACGACGGCAGACGATCCGGTAAAACAGTTTATTTTCCATGGTGTCATAATCGAAAATAACGTAAACGAATGCACTCAGTAACTTCCCACACACTGTTATTGGAACTATTGCATAGGGCTTTAATTTTAGTCCTAGGGATGCCGAGGGAGATAAGATGTGGCGATTTCATTGGACGTGGGAGGAATTAATGGTTGAAATTTAACATCAATGGTTTTAATAAAGCAGTGGAATTTGACTAGCAATAAGTGTTTTTGTTTACGTTATGAATATGTCATTCCACGAAGTCACGCTTAGTAATTCTAAATTCCTCTGGCTCCATCACCTCTCGCCATATAGCATTCCTCAGGAACTGAAATCGGTCTTTCCTTTTAACCTTCTAAATCCAAAATGGTTAATTCACGGAGATTGGAAGTTTATTTCAAATAAACTTCGCTATGGATCAAAGAATCACTAATTGCTCTCCTAGACCTTCATCTGTCAACATAACTGTTTCCCGATATAGACAATCACGGTGCTGAAGTCGACTTAAAGCTCAAGTGTAGCTACTGCACCACATTTAAGATTATATTTAAGTAAAGTCACTTAAGTTAAGTCTGTAGTGTAGACAAGGCATCTATGCAGTCCCTTAGGAATCACACTCAGGCAGCCCGCCATTTTGCGAAAACGAGTATCACTTTTCCATTACAGCGTGTTTACTTTGGTCGTCTTTTGCCCATCGTCCTCCCATTTGCTCATTGGCACAAACACACGCAGAGGGAGAGCGAAGCATGATGGTGGACCTGGGGGGGCGTGTGCCGCATCTTGGAGTGTTTGCTCTCGGATACAGTCGGTCCGATCCTTTGTTCTCTGAGCGGGGCACGTGTGGAGTCCCGCAGGGCGTTATTCTGGCCCCGCCGGTGTGTTCATACGGTGCCCTATAACTGGGTCCCCGTCGACCGAAGCTACTCGACGCGAGCACCTGCCTCGAAACTATTTGCACAAGTTCCCCCCTGCATCCATTACTCCATTTACAGGGTTCACACTAACTTTCCATCTTCAATATCCCTTTCTTTTCCTGCAGTCTAGATTTTTACTAATTTCCCTGGCAACCTAGGCAGTTTGAAAGACAGAAGAATTTTACAAATAAGGATATTGACGATGATCAGATATCAGCTGAAAGCTAACATAAAACAAGAACTTAAATTTTAGTGGGCAGCAAAAGAGAGGCGGCCAGGACAAACATTAAACTAGGAAAACAAAGGCTTGAAGGGGTGAATTTTTTTTTTTACCTAGTAAGCCGAATTACCAACGATGGACGAAGCAAGGACGAAATATTTAGTAGAATATCACAGTTTAGGAGGGCTTTCTAGAAAAAGGAAAACCTACTTACAGATGAAAATAATAGTGCATGAGTGAGGAAAAAATTCATTAGATGCTGATAGATAATTCATAGATTACATACATATGGAGCATGTTTCTCTATGGGAACGAGGCTAGTACGTTTGCAGGTCAAGAAGTCAAGAGTGGAAACCTTCGAAAAGTTGTGCTACTGCAGAATGTTGAGGATAAAATGTTACATCCTATTTTACACCATCAAGTGGGGCATCAAATCCCAATAACTGGTAATTAGCATTCCAATCAAATCAAATAAACTATAGCTTCTAACATGGTCGTACCCAGTGAGGGGGGGAGGAGGCAGCTGCCCCCCCATAGAAGCAAAAATCGCAGAAGTCTATAAGCAAAATCAGTGCTGAATTGAAACGAAAGTATTCAACAAATTACCTTTAAACCCACGAAAAATGATATGTATTAGTATAAGATATATGCAACTAAAATAAAACTATTTTTTAAGGAAATAATCTCATAAACTAATTAAGTGCTGTTATAATTTTATTAAAATATTGGTTTCATTCACCTTTTCCATGCTAAAATGTCACAACTTGGCTTGCCCCCCCTCCCCTAGTTATGATCCTGGGTACGCCCGTGGCTTCTAATACTTCAGCTTAAGACTTATCATTGGAGACGTGCTTAAGCCTTTGGTTGAAATATGTATTTAAGCAAGTCCTTAAGCAGTTGTTGATCGTTTGCAAATTGCCGATTTCAGTCTATTGCTCCATTGTTGTACGTAAATAAAAGTTAAGATAATCGTTATTGGCCTAAGATTCATTAAATTATTTTATTACTCCAGCCATTATTGAAGAAAAGCCTTGCTTAGTTCCATTTTGTATGATAAAAAAGGTGTCACAGAATTTATAACACATTTATCAAACTCGAAACTATTTCTTCAGCATGAAATACGTTAGAACTAAATTCAGCCATGAAGCCAAACAAATTTTTCGTGCAGAAGTTTCTGAAGCAATTAATCACACAATGCTGCGCATACAAATATGACGCCATATTTCCTCACATTTCATTCAAAACTTCAATAAATAAGTAAAATTTCCTCAAAAATCATCATCGCTTCGCATAGAGGAAAATGCATATACAGCGATGTACAGAACCTGTATATACGTGGTAGAAGTTTAGAGTTTATCGCTTCCGGTGACCTCTGAATCAGAAGTTTCTTATGCTGAGGAATATAAAAAAAACAAAGATATATCCAACGAGATATGTAAAACGGCATAAATTACTCCGTGAGTCTCTAGGATGTGTAATTTTTTCTGCTGCAAACATGTACAGCAAGAAGCAAGGGCGGATCCAGGATATTTTTCAGGGGGGGCACAAGATCCTGACAGGCATACGGTCTTCTCATAATTGAGATAAAAAAAAATTACTGTACGAAATAATCTCTATATTTTAGTGTGAAAGTTATAAAAAGGAAATTAAAAGATTGAGACTTCATATTATACAAAAAAACGATCTTAATGATAACCGTATTAAAAGTCCTGTCTATTTTTCAATCGTCTTGGGGGGGGGGAGGGGTACGTTTCCCTGTCCCCCCCTAAATCCGCCTATGGAAAGCTACAACTATCGATGGTATCCAAATAACTTAACCATATCCTCACAAAGTGAACTTAAATTGGCTTAGAGGGCAGGCATGTATTTTTCAGCTGTGAATGTCAAGGTGATGAATACCAAAATCATTTTATTAATAGCGGTGCCCCTCTAGATTACTAAATTATTTTCCCTAGATTGATAGCATTATTTGCATGGTAGCTTGTTCGTGTCTTGGGCACTCTTCTAGTTTCTGATCTAGACCGGCGAACGAGCGCGTGGCTGATTAAGGTAAGATGAGTGCTGCATGCCTTAGGGTGCGTTTACACTATGTAATATGTTATATAAAACAAGTTACAGATAACATGTCTTACGAAAAAGTTACCAATCCGAGTAATATATTTCATGTAACATTTTGTTGTAAAACAAAAATTCGTGTTATACAACAAGTTTTATTTTCCCAAACAAAGCGGGAAACCAAAAACTTGCTGTATAACGACACTTACTGACGAACACTGTGTAAACACACCTTTATGTGTAATCAGCAAAGGAGGCGTTCATGAACAGGAAGGAGCTTCTGAGAGGATCGTTATGTAAGAGTTTAAAGAAAAGGTTAGTGAAGATTTTGATCTGGAGTGTAGCTCTCTACGGTGCGGAAACGTGGACATTGAGGAAAGACGACGAGAGAAGATTGGAGGCATTCGAGATGTGGGTATGGAGAAGAATGGAGAGGGTGAAATGGACGGAGAGGAAAAGGAACGACGAAGTGCTGGATATGGTTGGCGAGGAGAGGCAGCTTTTAGATGAGATACGGAGGAGACAGAAGGTAGGGATGGGAGGAGTACTTAGTGGAGAGGGGATGTTGAAAATGGTGTTGGAGGGTAGAATGTTAGGGAAACGAGGGAGGGGAAGGAAAAGAATAGGGTTTTTAGATATATTGAAAGGGAGTAGGCCTTAGAGTGAATTGAAGAAGGCAGCGCTGGAAAGAAAGAGAGGCTCCCAGATCGCTTCTTTAGTACTCCATGGAAACCTACCTTAATCGGTAAAATACTATAATAATAATAGTACAACAAGTTTTTAGTTTCCCACACGAAGCGGGAAACCAAAAACTTGGTTTATAACACGAAATTTTGTTTTACAACACAATTCTATATTAAATGCGTTACGCATTGTAAACGCACCTTTATGTGTAATCATCCCGTGCCACACACCATTGTGGTGGCTGGCGCGGTACCCTGTTGATGTAGATTTACTTCGGCTCGCTCCTCTAAATACGGTGGCTTGCGAGCTTGAGTGAAGTTTTCTTTCCTTGAGCATGATGAGGTGATAATACCTCCCGTTACTGCCCGACTCGGACAATGGTGGTGATATACCAGAAGAAAAACAAAAATCCAACGCCCACGCAATCAAACATCCGTGCCCAAGTCGTTCGCGCTATCCGCCCGACAATCTAGCTGCAAACGTCAGGCTTATTCCATTCAAGTCGCTAAGAATAGACGCGCTCATTCTTATTCTACCGTTTGCTTTCACGAGCGTGCGCGTGCCAGTGTTAGGAGACGTCTGGCGGCAAAATTTGCGATAGTATTTTTCAGTTTTCGAATCCAACTTAAAAATATTTAAATCCTTAAGGGGTTATTTTTCTCGTTATATACCTCAGACCTTGCGGTGAACGAATCTTGCTGAATACAACAAAGAATTTCAATAACAAATTATATCAAAAAGTAATATCCGGCTTCTTTTTCTCTTTGTAATATTTAGGAGAGTGTATCTTACCTCACGAGGAAGCATCATTCCCGGTCGACCGGTCTTTTTTCGTGACCCATAACTAGTGTTAAACTAAGTCAATTTTGCTTGAGTAGCTATAATTATGAGGGTGTAATGAGATATTATTATTATCCTTAGATTATATCCTATAAGTTCTAAGCATGTATAACTTCACAAAAAAGACAAAATACGACCGGCCAATATTGAATGATAATTCCTTCTCTTAAGAAGGATGTTTATCGCCTGATTATGTAAATAAAGCAGTTTATCATTGCATATTATTAGTGAGAAAACACGTAGCTTTTCAATAGAATTTCGAGGTAGAAATCCATGTTAATATTTTTGTGGTATATTGAGATACCTCTTTCCTATGGTCTTAGGTGTGGATAACTTACCTTGATCTGATCAAGTGGTATAGTCGATTCTGTGAGCCTGTCTTCATACATCTCCAATTGTGAAGGATGTAGCCGTCTGGTCACTTCGGGAGGAAAGTTCAGATTGGGGCAAGTGTCCATTGACTGTTCTGATTCTTCATCATCCATTTCTACTTTCACTTTTACTTCCTCTTCGCTGGAGATATATCCCACGCCGTTTGCCTCATAATAGCAAGACCCCATCGTGAACACTTATTGTTAGCCACACAAATCAGCACTGGAATCTGTCTGCACACAGTTGAACCCACCAAGGAAACGGCGGTGTTGGCCGTGGAAATGTGGATATAATGGTGGACAAAATCAGTTAAATGTAGAGCAATGTTTTTCGCAACAGCATAAAAAGTTTATGAGTACAAATAAAGTTGAAGATAAAAATAAATGAAAACCCAATGCAGCCACAGTATTTATGATGCTGGTTTTAACCATACAGTGTAATAATGAAAGCAATCACACCATAAATAACAATGCGTATAGTAGTAGTCACTTGGTTTTCATTAGCTCACTTGTTGAGGTCAATTAACAAAATCGACCAGGCGGATATTCTAGATTTATAGGTTCTTGCGAACTCTTAATTCGAGGTCCATTTTAGTCCTGATAATATAAGCCAATCGGATGAGCTATTCCCAACTTAGAAACTAAATAAATAACTAGATATCGCTTTAGGATAGAGAAGATTTTCCACAACAAAACAGTACCCTCTACCAACGCACAAGGCACAAGTTCTGAAGTTCTTCGTTTGAGGTGTGTGCAATCAACGGCACGAGGTTTTCATTTTGCAAGCTAAAAACATTATTTTTCGACGTGTGTCCTAAAAGCTGAAGCCGGAAAGACCCAGGGCAATTCACTGCGACGGAGTACAGCGTCATGGGCGAGAAGATTGCGTCACAGTTGATGAAGAAACCTCGTGCGGGTTTCCTCAAGGTCAAATCGAGAGGGGCGTGGTCAGCGAGGGGACTGAATATCTTCGCTGCGCTGCGATCGGTGGTCACATCTTCACTTCACCGGGTCGACGATGTAAATTTCTGAGGCGTCAAATCTGTTGTACTAAAGGAGCCACTGCCAAATAAATTGGCGATTGACCGTCGGATTTATAAGCCACCAAAAAGACGATTTTGAAGCTTATGACATTTATGAAATCGACCCCAATGCGTGGAATAACGAAATGGATCACCACACAAACACCGTTCCGTTCACTAATGCGCACTTTCTTCAGCCTCCTCTATGATAAGTGCCTTCCATCTGAAAATACCAAAGGCTTGAAGCTATTGTTGTAATGATGGTGTCGTTCAATAAATGCACGATTGACTACTGGAGTTAAACGGCCTCCTGAGATCGGTTGACGCTTGAAATTTATACAATTCACCGGAAAGGAAGGGAAAAATAAATTTCTCAATCTACATATCCCGCACAAACACAATTTTACTCATTGATTTCACTCATTCCTTCATGACACGGCGCTGTTTTCTGCTCCCTATAAAGCTTCAGTTAGGAGGTGCATGTAGTTCTTCAATTCCGTCTCCTTCTAAACAGCACGGTTTCAACACGTAGGGGTTCTCGAAAATATTTCTTACTCAATTGCGATCCATTAATTAAACTCTCTGGCCTTTACTGACGGGTGAGCCATTTTCCTGTGTGCTATGTCTCTTATAGTCGTTCTAAGTAAGACTACAATTCGGAAATGGCAAATGCGTCAAAGCTATGGTTTCAATGACGGTGACGTCGAATAAATTGACGAAGATTGACTGGACACGTCCCCTAAGACGATCGCTGCACGTGAAGACTATGGATTTTATGTAGTTGACACGAAAGGAAGGGAAAGCGAATTTGATTACAGTTCACACACTGCACAAACACTACCTATTTTACTCATCGATGGGCAGTTTCTTCAACCTCCAGCGGTGGTATGACGCTGCTCAGTCTCCTCTATAGATTCAGTTCGAAGAAGAATACAGTGCGGCTATCCCGTTATTTTTTTAAGCAGCAACTTACACAAACACTGTTTCACTCATCGATGGGGAAATTCTTCGGCCTCCAGTTGACGTTGCACTGCCATCTCTGTAAATCGAAGTCGATAGTAGTGCGGCTATTGCGTCCTCCTTACAACAACTCGGCTGCCACACGGGGGCGTATATGGTACTTTTTCTTCAAGTATAGCCCGCAACTGAGTCTGCTTCGGCTCTCGACTGGTCTCTACGTGGCCCGCCGCACAACTGATGATACAATCGTTCGTCGAAGTGCACTCTACTGCTCCCTTTTTATCTGCCAGCCGAGCGGTTAGTCATGACCCGACTTCGTCGTTGTATGGTCTCGTGACTCCACGCGCTGAATAGGGAGTCTCGCGTCGGTGCCTCAAACGCGTACACGACGAACGGAAAAGTTCTACGGCAAGGACGAGCGTGATGGGACACGCTTCGAAGCACCCCCCCTATTCTTCTTCCTGTCTGTCCCCCCTTCTTTCTCCCCATCCCCCTGCCCGTTTAAGAGAGCAATGAGCCCCCTCCCACTTTCATTCTCAACTGTTGCTATAACGCGTGCGGAGGGGCAAAAGTCATAACAAACCCTCCCTCCCTCCATTATGCCTCTCCCGAATCTTACCTGGAACGGTGACAAACAGGCATTGCTCAGAAGGCAAAAACACATCGCGCTGGCGGGAGTGATTACGTAACTTTTTCTCGGTAGCCGGATAGGTGCGCATGTGGCTAACCCTCTTGCACGCCGCATTTTAGTGATTGATGACCCCCTGCCAAACACCCTAGAGGTGGCTCTAAGAGTATCATGTAGACGTAGATGGCGTTACGGGGGGATCGGATTGGTGCAGTGACTGAATTGCCGACATCCCACCCATTGGGTCAGTGTTCAAATCCCGGCGGCGGCAGAGATTTTCCCGCTATCTGCTTGAGTGCTTTGTGGGGGCACTTCAAGTTCAACATTCCGTCCGGCGGATGGGGCGTTAAACCTTGATCCCCTTTACGCCTTTTCGATTAGAGCAGGCTAACGCCGACGACGGGTTTTTCTCAACCCTTCCCTCCCCATCCTTCCCTCATGGCGAAAATGACCTCAGCTGTCTGTCTACTCCTCCAAAAACAATACCATACTAATAGCGTTAACCTGAAAAACTTTATTAAAAAAGGAGGTTCAAAGAATGCTTTAACCGTAGTTAAATGACGCCATTTGCATGAAAATGACGCAACGATCGGCTCAAATTGCTGGACAAAATGTCAACTTAAAAATAGAAGGATTTAATCATCCATACCTATTGTTCAATGACGTTGCTAATTAGCCTCGATGGATGCCGATGTCAAAGCATTACTCGGCCACAGTGGCGCAGCGAGGGGGAGGTTTTGGGGGATAAAACCCTCCCCAGAGCTCAGAGAAATTTTTAAGTTTAATCCATTATACTTAATTGAATTGATATTACTAAAATAATAGTGTAGGGATTAATAACATATCCCTCAGAAAGCCGTAAAAACCACAATTTTGAACCATTTATCTTAATATTCCGCAATTTATTAATCTCGTCCTCTCCTACCGCTTATCCTGGTGGGTATAACATATCCCCACACACCTTGGTATTAGTTCCCCCCCCCCCAGCCTTTATTCCTAGCTCCGCCCCTGCTCGGCCAAATAGGCAAAAGTTTTAGTCTTGATTTGCTCAGTAGCGGACCTATCTTCTTAGGAGAGAAATAAGCATATTCTCACTTTCCTTTTCAGAAATCGGAAACGCGAGCGGAGGGGGAGAAGTTGTAGCGAAACTTCCCTCCTACCTTCATTCCCAAAATATTCCCTGTGACAGTAACAAACAGCCATGGTTACGCAACGTTTTCCCGGTAGCCAGATAGCCCTAAAGCGTTATGCTACCAAATCTTCATTCATCATGGAGGTTCGTCCGTGAAACCTATGGAATATCGTTTTCAAGAGTTTTAATTATATTCTTCTGATTGTGTCTCATGAAATGTAAACCACAAAAATAGGCCTCCCGCGCTATATTTTCGGGAAATTTTATTTGGAAATACAAATTTTTAAAACAGGCTCTTTGGACGACACTTGTTTGAGCATTAACAGACGGATACGTCAAGAACCATGTTGGTTACGTGAGAATAGCTGTACCACTACGTAGTGCCACTGAACGCAGTTGGCTCAAATAGACGGAAAAAGTATAAAATAAAAAAGACAACGATTGATTCATCCGTATTGAGAATGCCATAATTTTGCTATTTAACCTGTCTCAATACCGTTAATGATGCAGAAAAAAAACGATTTGAAAAGCATTTATTTTGATTTGCGCAGTGGTGAACCTACCTCACTTATCAATAAGCAATAAGCGCCCTCCCAATTTCCTTCTAATCTCACGTTAACGTGTGCAAAAGGGGTGTAAGTCTTGATGAACTTCCCCACCGTCACTTACAAGTCTCGAACTGGAACAGTTGCAAACAGCCATCGCCCAGAAGACGATATCATAGCGCGTAGGAGTCAATGCTTACGCAACGTTTTCTCGGTACGCCGAAATGGTAACGCTGCAAAATCTTTCAGTTTTCCTCGGAATACCTCACTCAACAGCCGATTTGGCTTTTGGTTTATGGAGGTCTATAAATATAACAAACAAAGCATTCTGTAAGACACGTAGGTGGTATAATAGTCAAGGTGAGTAGCTAATTGGCTTAAGTGAAAAGTGCCATATGACAGGAAGATCCAAATATCAATTAAAGTTGGAAAAAATATCTTTCAAGAAACCGGTTTTTCGATGGACTTAACAATGATTTACGCGGAGGAGAATAGACCGTAGAGGGCTAGACGAGAAGAAAGTAAGTGGCATATATTCGATTTTTGAACTTAATTGGCATTTGAAATTTTCTATGATATTTTTACATAAAAGTTGTATATCATTCAAGTCAAACCATGTTGGTTACATGAAAATAGCTGAGAAAATACGAGCTATATACTACAAATATTAAATAAAAACTACCAAACCTTGCAACGGAAATTATACCAAAGACGGGAGATGAAGACGGGAGAACTTAATTGGCCACATTCTGAGGCATGGCCTGATCGAAACAGTCATACAAGGACAAGTGGAAGGGAAGGGACGGTCCCGAATGAGTTACATAGGGCAGGTAATAAAGGATGTAAAAGAGAAGAAATAAGTCGCTATGAAAAGGCTAGCGGATATGATAGAGGAATGGAGAGCTGCGTCAAACCAATCTTAGGATTGCTGTATAATGATGATGATTGTTCGCCGGGATATAACTAGACACTACGTCTTCAGTGATTGTTGCAACAGGTTCGCTCACCAATTTCATATTAAATCGACATTCATTATAAATGGTGAAAAATTAAAATAAATTATAATTATAAATGCAGTTTAACACAGGGCACGTAAATGCGCATGTGATAACTGCATGGATTTATCGTAATGGCGTGCAATTTCGCGAATGCACGAACGAATTGAGAGCAGGGGAAATTTTGCCATCTCATGTCCATGTATTCTTGAATGCGTTATAGCAATGCAACGATTCACACGACGAAATTTTGACTGCGCCTTCGTAGACACGTCAGATTGTGCAATTGCGTCCCCCGTAATAAACGACCTTAAAGGTAGTGTACATACCAATTCAATCGAACTCACTTGATTTCAGGTACAATTATTCCCTACTTTTTGTACATATAATAATGTCTCAGATAACTATATATGCTAGCTCGCGAGAGTAATGAGGATGAAGCTGAAACAGTCCTTCAAAAGAAAGTTCAACTTTTAATGCAGCGTGGGTCTCAACCGGTTCTGATATCATCATCATTATATAAGTGCCCCCGCAGTTCGTTGCGCATTTCAATGTGCACTTGGCGAAAAGGTTGCGCAACGAGTCTTCTTTCTCGGTGAATGCGAACGCGCTCATAGGGCAATAGGACAATCGTCAATGTGAGTGGGCGGACCACAAGACGTGAGTGGAGAATCAGATCACAAATTAATATCATATCATTGTTTGATTGGCAAGACAGAAAGGATCGACCATGCTATCGATAATAGATACAGATAGATACTATCAGTGGCGGATCTATGGGGGGGGGGGGCGGGGTTTATGGGCCCCCCCCTTGGGCATCCAATTAGCACTAGATAGAATGGCAATTTTTGTTCGGACCCGCAATACTTCTGGGAGCTTACCCCATACTTAGCCCCGCCCCCTCCTTGTCCCTATCCTGGATCCGCTACTGAATACTATAGCTATCGATGTATGTATTAACAAGGGACATTCCGGACAGTCATGCAGCAGTGTGCTTGGTGTGGAATCACCCCGTGCCACACACCCTGGTGGTGACATGCACGGTACCTACCTACCTCGTGGATGTAGATGTAGAGCATCGCCGTTCATTAAAATGTTTCGGTTGATGGAAGTGAATGATAAGTGACGGGGAGAAGAAATACTCCTCCTTTGGCCATTATCCATTAAGTGTCCAATAAGACGAAACGCCGCAAAAGTTGTCGCTCACTCTCCGTGAGTTGGTGACTTGATAAGAGTTCCGGTTCTGAAAGTGAACTGGTCATCAACATGATCGGTGCGGCGTGACCCATTGGTGGGTCACAGCCGACTTCATACACGCGATACTGCAAATTTAGTTTTTTTTCCATATTGCGGCTGTCGCAATTTTCCGAAATGAGAAGTTAGAGACGTAAAACTTGGTGTGTGTAAAAACACTAACTATCACAGCGCGTCGTATTCCACGTTCCTTCCCTGAGTTTTCCGCTTTAATTTGGTTGGGGTTGCGCCACCTTTACTAGAGTCCAAGCTCAAGGAGCCCTAAGCCTCGGATTAAGCCACGAATTCCGCATTCCCCCAGTAATTGTTTCATAATTGCACATTTTCGTCCAACCGTAATTATTTAATGTCCTTAAAAATCCAGAGTATTAAATAAAATCTCTAAAAGACTGGATACTCGAGAAAAACTCTTATTCGTGGTAACTACAAAGTCCATTTAGTAAAATGTTCGCGTTGCTATAACTCAGTAGCTAAGGAGGTGCGACCCCATGTTTACGGACAAAAAAATGCTCAAACTCGTCTCCCTGCCACCACCTTAAGCATTGCAAATTCCTCCTGACACACACTGTTGAGAGGGCAAGGTCAAGAAAGGGTTTCTATGGTGAATAGTGAGGTTGCTGAAGAATCGTGCGAATGAGTAATCAACGCGTAATATTATACGAAAGCTTTTCAATACTTAGAGAAATTGAATACTAACCTATTAATTTTCGATTTTTTTATACTATGATTATATAATTAATGATTAGAATTACTTATGATACTTTACCACCATAAATCAGCCTTGTTTTCATGAGAAAATTTTAAAATCTCATTCAATATTTATTTTGTTATTTGTCGGGTACAATGTACATGTACCCCTAAAAAGGGAACTTCGACCATCCTTTACTTTGTCTGATGTAACGAGTTGTTTTGAATTGAATATGAAAGCATGTTACCTGATTTTTTGAGTGATACTCTTGCCTTAAGTAATTATTTTCTTATGCAACTGTTAAAGTTACAGAATTGTACTAAAAATGAAAGTCGGTGAAAGGAATAGGTAAACTTAAATTTGAATTTGTTTATTGCAAATTAGTACGTGTTGCCGTGGGATTCTCTGGTGTTCATTGGGTGAAAATGTCTCTGTGCCCAATTTTTAATGGCTTAGAGCCCTTGTTTATGACTATTTGACACGTTCGTTGCTTTAATTTGAAATAAATGCTCAAGTTGCTTATTCCATAAAATGTTGAATTATGTCCTAAATATATGCATAAATAATAAAATATTTCTTATTTCAAAGGATATGTACCCAGGAACGTAAATAAATTCAGAAAAAAATTCAGATTAAATAATGAATTTTCAAAACTTGATTTATTGACAGCCACTTAGATTTCCTGGTAGCCATTTTTCTATTTTAAATTATAAGTTTATCTTTGGTCACAGAGCTTTCCCATGTTTTATTTGATATAATTAGAGTATTTATATGGAATATAATGATATACGATACTGTGAGATAAAATACGGGAGGATCACTTAGGCAGGCGTATACATAATACGATAACAAAGTTCCAAATCCATTTGTATACTACCTAAGAAAATAATAAACATTCAAAACACTGTGCAGTGTGCACCCATTACCCATTTTTGTGTTGTTCTTGTTTATATTTTAAACGATTTTTGTGTGTAATATAATAATAACAGCGTTATATACGTGTATGCTAATACCGCTTCCAAGTATTGGTTTTGGTAGTTCACATGCTTCATGAAAGAGCGTAGGTAAATAATATATTCATTCGCATTCAAGTACTCTAATTAAGACCTGGTTTTCCGATTATAACAGAAATTGGTATCTGACTAAATAGTTGGGTACATCGACAATCGTGTTTACAATACAAATGGATAGTGTTTGATAGTGCTTCAGGATATTTATCTCAGTCAGTTAGTCAAACCGAAAGAAGCTAACAAAATTTTACGGTTCCTCACTAAGCCGTTGGGTTGGGTTGCATAAGCGTCTGAAAATCACTCATTTATGTTTTGGGAGATCAGTTAGTGATGTAATATACGGAATACATGCGTTTCACTCAAAATTACATCCCTAGGGTTTTTTCCAAAGTGATGGTTGATAAGACTTCAGGTTTAACAGTATGAAACCTTTCCGCATTGGAATTTAAAAGAATAAAACTTTGCAAGATTCACTGAATATATTTTAAAAGGGACCACCCAAGTTTTACAATTCAATTTAATCGTCAGGTGTCTGATCAAGCTTACATCCAAATGCACCTGATTTTGGAATATATTCAGCATCTAATTTTGGTATAGGTATTTGGTGGTTTCAGCACCTGATTTTTATATGTATTTGGATGCTAGCATGATCAGTCATTTGACGATGTAAATAAGTTATGAAACCCGGGTCGTGCAAATCAAAATATTTTCAGTGAACCTTAAAAATTTTATTCTTCTAAGTGGTGGGCCAAGTTGCGGAAGTTCGGTCATTTTGCGCGGCGCCGCCGTTCTGTCTGGCAAGAGTGTGACGAAACTCGTTTCAATCTGGGGCGAGCGTGACCCACCGGTCGGTCAATATAGGGTGCTTTCCATTCGTCGACGCAAGTTGACATGCGTCGACACAAGTCGTGTTTTTTGCTTTCCATTCGTTGGAGTTGCCGACACAGGCGGACTCACACCGACTCTGACGAAAAGCTGAGTTTGAGACAGCGGACAGACGAATTGCGCATGCATAGTTGTTTTGGCGCCTTTCACCTGCATTGGAACTGGAGGTCAAACGTTTTTTTAATTAGTTATTGGCAAGTGTGCGATATGTTCAAGGTATGACGTTTTAAATAAATAGCTTATATGCAGAGATAATAATGCATTTTTTTTTAATTTGCAGTAGTTATTGTACAATTGTGAGATGATTCTTATTGCTATTTCAAAATTTTATGAATTTGAGTGATATTATTTTTAAATACACCTGCTATGCCTATAACTAAGTCGAATTATTTGCGTAAATTGCATCATTGTTTTCATCGTAAAAAGTCTACCCATTTTATGAGGAGTAAATTCCTATAAAGGAAAGTAATTGCTTTTTACTTGTGTTTTACTAATTTGTTGGATTCGATTCGGAATCATCACTGCTACTGCTACTATGTATTTCTTCCATTACATAGGCTATAAACTGCTCTTCGTTCATCTAAAATAAAAGACAATTTTCAGCACAAGTTTTACTTTAAACGGTCAAGAGAACAATCCAAATCACCAATGATCAGAATCCAACATTGGTCAATAATATAAACAAGAAACATTCCAGATATTCACTCTGAATCACTTACATCGTTCTCTTTGGATAAATTTCCCGGGGTTCTTAACTCGTGTTCTACCAAGTTCTACGCGCATCAACTACTGCGCATACGGTGCTTTCCATTCGTGGCTGGCTAGGAGTTGACCAGAGTTAACACAAGGTGACACGTGAGTCGCCTGAATGGAAAGCACCCTACGTAGAGTAAAGTAGTATGACCGGAAGTATGACCATAGAGTAAGTATAACCAGCAGGCATGTTCCTTTGATGAAGCCAGTTCATTGCTGTGGCCAGTAGAGGCGCCACCAGTCCAAGAAGCTTTCGGGAGCATTACAATGCTTAGGATTTTCTGCATCGGATTTTCTATGCAATGAATTGTAGAAATGAGGTGAATACCGTCTATATAATACATGTTTTGTAATACAGATCATATCCAAATAAAATGCTCGAAATAAGGAATCACTGATAGAGTGCAATGATTGTAATGTAGCGTAAGAGGATAGGTGTGAGGATGATGATACAAAGGGAGCGCAATTATTAAACCTACCTATTCGCTTCGGTACCGGGGTGAATTAGGAGTCCACATAAATTTAGGGTGATCAGACGTCCGGATTAATCCGAACATATCCTCCTTTTAGATGTTCGTCCGGTGTTCGGGCGGATTTTATAAGTATCAAAAAACGTCCTCCTTTCTGGGCATAATGATTTTATATACAGTAAATATGTTGATACTCATTCAGAGCTTCTCAAAATTTCCGTATATTTCTTCAGCATACCAGGTCACAATGCAAAGGCAGAAAGGGTACTTTCTCTTATTTCATCTTACATTAGTGGACTGATGAGCAGGGATGCCGACTTACAAAAAATATTGGGGAGCCCAAACCGGGGATCTCGCCCCGGGAAATTTTATAAATAGTGTGTTTGAACTTTTTAAGCATTTTAGAAGAGTCATATGATCAAAATTAGAACCCTTATAACTCAAATCACGATATCTGGACACTTCGGGGAAAATCAACAAGCCTGACACATTTTTTCCTCACACCCAATACGAATTTTCGAGGGGGCTCGGGCCCCCTCAGGCCCCATGGAGTCAGTCGGCGCCACTTCTGATGAGAGAAAAAAATTATACATTGTCTCAGTAAAGGGACTCATAATGGTCAATTATAATTTCAAATATATTGTAACGGCGCCGGTGTGTGATGTGGGCCAGAGTCCTCTAGATTTCTCTCTCAACACTATTCTCCCGCTATATTAAATGGCAATATAGCGATGGCTAATTTCTAACAACACGTATACCAAATTCAGCCGGTTTGAGATAGGTATCTTAAACAAAGTGTAATGACATAAAAAAATAAAATACAAGCAAAAACCAACTCTTTCTTTGCAAATGAATGCTTCTTTTTCAGTTTTAAGAATTTTTGATCTTTAATTTTAGTGTACAAGTAAAAGAAATTAATCGTTTTTTAGCTCTCCTATAAATTTGCTATTTTTTAGATACGTGTTGTTAGAACGTAGCCATCGATAGAGGACTCTGATGTGGGCATCGCTTGGTGACGGGCTGTTGTTAATATCGTTTCGTTGCATTGAAGTTAATGAGTTCTCATAAGATATCATTCGTTTAAGTGTTTGAAATAAAGTGCTGTTATAATTCTCAAGTGCCAATAGCTTATCTCAGTGTGAACCCATAACAATAATATTTCATGGAATTTTATAGTTTTCAGTTTAAAGTTCCAATATTGCTAGAAAACACTAGATCCACAGAAAAACATATCTACATCTACATAATACCCTGCGAGCCACCCCTAGGGTGTTTGGCAGGGGGTGACCAATCATCAACATGCAGGATGCAATAGGATCGCCACATGCACACCGAGCGGTCATAAAAATATTACGCATACTAGCAAAATATACATGCTTCTTCATAAAAAAACATGCTAACGGTTAGTAATTCCTAGAGCAAATACAAGCAAGGTTGAAACTATGGAAAAAACATGCAATGAGTCATTCTAGCGAGTGACGCCATTAATCCTATCAATTGAGACAACGTTGCTATCCTTAACAGTGCGAGGGAAGAATGACATTTTAAATCTCTCTGTTTTGCAGTCTATTTCTTTTATTTTCTTCTCATGATCACGTCTACCATAGTGCGATATATCAAAGCGAGATGCTAATAACTATTTATTATTCTTAATTATGAAATTGTCGTTATATTTCAAGTGTCCTACTTCCCCCTTTGTCCTCCTTCCCTACAAGTTGCTGTCCTCTTTTGCGTTTAATCGCATCTGGTCGTCCTACGCAAATTCAGAAAAGAGAGGCCTATCATCTTAGGGAAAAGAGAACATATCACCTTATATTGAGGCATAAATACTGACATATTATACTATAAACTAACAATCAGACGCAAAAATACTACGTATAAACAATTAGACGCTACAATACCATAAACTGACAACTAGACGCAAGTAGAGAGACTTCCCGAAATTTGAAGAAAAAGTTTCTACCAAGCGCGTACTCAATCGAAATGAAGGCTGAATCCAAGGGGACTGTATGGAGGAGGCCCAATGCGGTGGTTTTCCTATTATTTTTTCATTGCCTAAATGGAAAGATTGTTACTCCTGGAGTACGTATTTCACGCTTTTAGATTTTTAAATGGGGATATCTATTTTTCGCGATTCAATGAAAAGTGAAAATTTTCTAGCGCGCGAAAACGCGACGGCTAAGTATGAATGCCGGGAAAAACTCCGTGTGACGTCGTTCTGGTTCCCGCTGCCGCAAGTGAGGTGACCTTGGGGCGAGGCTTTGAGCGCTGATACGACGCAGGATGCTAGCAGGTAGCAGAGTACATTGTTAGCTGATAGCGCTTGGCTTAAATAAGGATTATTAATACCTTCTTAAACGAAGGAAACTTTCCGACCATAGGCAGTTTTAATAGGTGATTATTAAGACATGTTTCCCTGAGCTCTGTGCCTCATGCATGCATTGGTAACCTCAGATGATGTAAAACTCCTATCTACTCGCATAGAAACTAAGTCCCTGTGACGTCACGTGGAGTGGCACCGCATGGGCGCCAATCTGGCCTTTTTCAAATGAGGTTAACATTGACCATTGCCATTCGTCTAAACCGGTGTTTCTAAAACCAAATAATTTGTATATTATGAATACACTAATGGTGGGTAATGAATCGCAATCAATGCCTTTCGTTTTCTTTGATGAAGGAAACTACCCTATTCCATTCCTTAGAAGGCTGGTTGCCAGTTCGGTCGCATTTTAATAGGTTTTCAAAATCGTCCGCGGCGCGGTGATGAGTGCAATGCGATGTACTTTTATCCAATATTTTGCAGTATGATGTTTGCCATTGCGAGGAATAGCATTGGAAAGTATTGGATTTGATAGATCACATCATAATGAGTATAAATTTTTATTAATTCCCCTAATTATACTTCACAGCGCATATCGATGGCTAAGTTCTAACAACACGTATCTCAAAAATAGCAACTTTTCAAGAGATCAAAAAAAGATAAATTTTTAAATTGTATATAATTTTAATTGAAATTAATAACCAAAAATGCATAAAACTGAAAAAGAAACATAGGTACATTTGCAAACAATGAAATCAGACCGGCCAAATTTTGAGATACAAGTTGTTAGAATTTAGCCATCGATGTATTCCACTGTTTTCCATGTGTGTGCGAAACCGTCACATTGTTTTCATCCAGCAGTGCCGTTGCTACGGTACCGGTTTAAGTGTGGGATGACTGACAAACAGAGAGCGCTATGGATAAGGGACGATATGTAAATGGATTCACGTAAACGAGGCTTATTAGTTTCACTTTGAACGGAACGGGGAGTTATTTAATCTTTTTTTTTCCTGTATCCCTTTCGTGGAAATAAATCCGTGGCCCTTAAGCTCCCTATCTCCCTCTCTCTCTTATCCCCTTGGAGACCGAAAAATGCCTTCCATGGTTTTGAGACCCTAATTATGAGCCCACGGCCAGCGGCTTTGTCTGTTTTTCGAAACACACGTGGGGGAACCGCCCTTAACCCTTTTAAAAGCAGCCAGCCACTTGTGTCCACTAATGAGGACCGTGGGAGGATTATCGATTCTGTAACTAACTGTACTCTCTCTCTCTCTTCGTCTCTTTTCCACGAAAATCCCTCCCAAGTCAACTTCTCCCAATGTTCCCTGAAACACCACCACCCCCAGTCCGTACCCTGATCCCCGTTAGTTTGTTGCAGGCCATAGGCACCCTTCTCATCTCTTTATCAGTGCCTACCGTCCGTTCGTCCCGTCCGGCAGTGGTTGGCACGCACAACGGTACAGCTCCGGCGTTATTTACGTACTCCGAGTGGGGTACGCCCATAACGGTGAGGAAGTTCATGGGAAGGGGAAGGAAGCAAGGCCACCAAAGATGATGATAATGAGAACGGCGAGTACCGATAGCATCACTGCATTAAGTCGCTTTTGCCTGCACCGAACAACACTCTCGTGTATGATTATGCCTCATTCACACTGCGATTGTTCCAGCGATTGTCGGAACTACCGTGCATTCACACAACGATGGTTATAGAAGATATAGATGAACTAACGAAGGACCTTTCTGCCATCCAAGCGTGGTGCGATGCATGGCAGTTAGAATTAAATTTGAAAAAATGCGTCGCAATGAACTTCTGGAAGAGGAATAACTCCCTACAACGTAGCTATATAATTCGGGGTACCCAATTACAGACTGATGAATTCGTGAAATATCTAGGAGTTAGACTCAATAATGATCTATCGTGGAATACTCGGGAAATAACCGGTCAAGCTAATCGTAAAATGGGTTTTGTTAAAAGAATATTAGGAAAGTGCGACGACAAAGTGAGAGAAATTAGCTACTTTTCCCTCGTTAGACGCCATTTAGAATACGCTGCCAGTGGAACCCCCATGAAATGGGCTTGGTGACAGAGTCAGAACGCATGCAAAGAAGAGCCGCCAGGTATATGAAAGGTCGTTACGATAGTCTTGTTAGTGTAACTGACCTCTTAGATAAACTCGGATGGGAATCTCTGTCAGACCGTAGATTGAAAAATAGACTAAACCTTTTTCTTAAATTCAAGAGCAGTGTCTTTTCTAATGAAGTTCGCCACATCTTACGGACGCCAACATACTACGGAAAAACAGATCACATAAATAAAATAAGAGAGATAGACTGTGAAACAGACAGATTCAGAATGTCTTTTTTTCCACGATCAATAAGAGATTATAACGGCAGCGATAAAACTCATAAATAGATTAGATGACTTGTAGTGTAGCCTACTAACCTACGTAAAACGTAATGCATGTTTCTTAATTTTATTATTATTTCTAACAGCATGTGGTAGAATAATTTGTTAGTATGCGTGACTTTTTTTGGACTTCGTGGTGTGCATGTGGGAGTCCAATTGCATGCTGCATGCTGGTGATTGATCACCCCCTGCCAAACACCGTGGAGGTGGCTCGCAGAGTATTATGTAGATGTAGATAACAAAGAATTTCATTCAGGGTACCCAATTGGTGACTGTATAATCCGTAAAAAATCTAGGAGTTAGACTCAATAATGATCAATCGTGGAATAAACATATTCGAGAAATAACAGGTCAAACTAATAGCGAAATGGGTTTTGTTAAAAGAATACTGGGATAGTGCGACGACAAAGAGAGAGAAATTAGCTATTACTCCCTCGTTAGACCCTATTTGGAATACGCTAACTATGTTTGGGACCCTCATGAAATATGCTCAAAATCAGAGTTAGGACGCGCACACAGAAGAGCTGCCTCTACACTAACAAGACTACCGTAAAGACTTTTCACATACCTGGCAGAAGAGCTAGATCTATTTTCACTCGCTCATAACTGGTCGCAAAATCAAAGATCTGGAACTCATGCGGTTAACCATTACCTTACTAAACAAATGTCGCCTTCGAGGTCAAATTTTCACTGCTATCGCGAAAATTCGCGTAAGACGGAATGGTGAAAAATTACTTCACGGATATTATCTTATGGTGAAAAAGATGTATTACTGGCCTTGAAAATTAAGGTAAATTCAATAGAATTAAATAATTATCTCGCTTGGTTCCTCCATTCAAAAAATTGTCAGGTCAAGCAGTCTGACCATGCTTTAAACGGTGTAACCGGCCGCATCATCAAATAACAAAAAAATTTGCCAATAAAAGAAAATAATAATAATGCAGTAAATAATAATGAGTGTTTAAAAAAAATAAAATCAAAGTAAATTTATTAATTATTTCTTGTGAGGAAAGCAAGTCTATGGCAAGTCTTAAATTTTATTTGGTAAAATTTCCGCCACCTTAAAAAGTTGGAGATGTAAATTTCAGATAAAGTCTACTTCCCATTTCAAGCTTACAAAAACTGTCTCGCCTATATATTTACCCTTCTATTTCAGTCCCTACTATCGAAAAAACGATCTCAAATTTGTTCCCACATTTCCTTCCAGGTATTTTCTCAAGAGGCATCCCCCCAGAGCGCAGTGTTTCGCCGAATGTTTCCGCTTGTCTCCTTCCAGTGGATCGGCTCCTCAGGGGAAGTTAATTACTTCGTCGCAGCGGGGACACCAGGGGTCGCCTAAAAATTTTCAAACCAAGGGTCACTGTCCCTACCCAATGCCAACGTCGCCCTGTCACGACTCCTGGTTCATACCTGGCGATATTCCCTATAGATTATCCACTTAAGGATGTTCCAATATGAACGGTGGGCTAGGATGCCATTTAAGATAGGGACTTGGTTTTCAATTAGGTAATATAATAACTTCATCATCATCAGTCCAACATTTCCAACAGGTTAGGCGAGTTAGGATGGGAATATTTACTGGAGCTTAGGGTATAGGCTAAATTTATCAACAATAATTAATTTGGAAGAGAGTTATTGTCAGACGACGTGAAAAATATCCTTCGTTTACCGTCGTATAATGGTATGCGTGATCACGAGAAGAAAATAAAGGAAATAGAATAAAAGTAACATTTAAAATTTCAGATATACCTCGTGCTATCAGGGACAACAACGTTGCTTTGATTAATAAAGTTAACGGCGTCACTCGCTTGGGAGACTATTTTTTTCCATTTTTCTAACCTTGCATGGATTTACTGTGGGAATTACTGTGGGAACCGCTGGAAAGTGTTACCTTTACATGAATGTGCACGCATTTTTTGTCAATATTCGTGGTGTTTTTATGACCGTGTGGTGTTCATGTGGGGATCTCCCTGCATACTGCATGCTAAGGATTGGTCACCCATGCCAAAAATCCCAGAGGTTGCTCGGAGGATTACGTAGATGTAGATGAGTTAACAATCCGAAGACAGGTTTGACGCAACTCTCGATTCATTTATCCCAGCAGCTGATCTTTCAATACTAACATAAGTCTTCTGTTTTACATCCTCGATCACCTGCTCTGCCTTCCTCCCTCTCCTCTGCCATTCCTCTCTCCTTACTATTTTTCTACGATTGTTTTAATCGGTCCATATTAACTTGTAATATTTTTAATTGTTAATTATTTATATTTATGACTGCATTTGTGCAATTCACAGATTGGCGACATTCTTCGTAGGTGCTACTTGAATTAAGAGAAGAATAAATAGTACTTAACTTGTCTAGAGCATCTTTCAGTGGGGCATATGGCGTAGTGGCCCAGGGGGCCTGGCATCCATCCGAAATGAGGAAAATATACCGATTATGTTGCCTACCACCAGTTTAACCCTATCTCTACTCTACCACTACCATCACTATGTTACCCTCCGCTTAACTGTACAACAGAACTTCCAAGCCAACCCATGACTTTTTTAATTGCTTTAATTTCACATTTAATTTAAATTGAGGATTTCATTGAGTGTACCTAATAATAATTCCAAACATTAACTTACCTACATTTATATTGCCCCCATCGTCCTCGAAAATATATCATGTGTGCTCTATTTATCTTTATTAGTTGAGTGCCACAATTCACAGTTTTGTACATTGCTAGGAAGGGAGTGTAGCTAATTGATGCCAACGGATTTCGGGATCAGCTGCGTATTGCGCAAATCGCAGCTGCTCCCGAAAGCCGCTGACATCAATGAATCTCGCTGCGAAAGCCTACGTTTCAAGAATGTAGTTAAATTTGGCCCGAATCTATCCTATACGGGATATCTAGGGATCAACGATCGAATACCAAGTCAGAATAATACTAAAATCTCTATATACCCATCGATGTCGAAGAACAATGAAACTTATGAAGTTAACGTTGAACATGACTCCACGATTAATAACTTGTATTTAATATGAGACCGTGCTCCCGGCTTATGCCAGGTCAACGACTTCAAATCTTCAGGAATCCCGGAAGTACTAGAATACACAAACATTTCTTTCGAGACTGGGACGACTGGTTTATTGCAGGGAAACATTATCCAACCTACGCTCGTGAGAAAATACTCTTGCCCCCTAAGATATTCACGTATTTCTTCGCCTTACTCGCCTCTGTTAACTTCTCATCCATTCCTTCTCCTTAAACACTCCAACCTCTGTGAAGTTAAAAATTCCATTTCTCCTCTCCAGCTCCTTGGTGTCAAGAAACCTTCCCGAGACCTCTTTGTCTACTTTCCTACCCCTGAATAAGGGAACGCCCCCGTCGCTGACAGTTATACGACCAGTTAGTCATTTCTAGCCACCCCACGGGGAGAAGAGAGCACAACCCACATGACGGTGGGCAAGCTGACTTCTCTAAAAACCTCCCCGCTCTCTGCCACCATTGTGGGTCCAATGCTTCCCACTGTGTCGCCAATACGCTATACCTAATCACTTAATTTATGCCAAGTGAAGAACGAGCGACCGTTTGAGGGCCTGTGGCTTATGCCTCTACCCGGGAGTCCATTCCCAGGTTACGGCTGCAGAAGTCATTGCCTCGAGCGACAGCAGTTATTTTCCTTGGCCTTATAGTCCAGGAAATGAAGCTCAAAAAAGGGCAAAACCTTGCAATTTTTTCAAAGTAATTCGATCTGGATAAAACATTTGTAATTAGACTAATCTCACCCTCCTCTTCAAAATATATTATGGCGATGGGTGCTTTTTATATTTTAGGGGTGAAAACTGCCCCTAACTGCCGAAAGTTAAAAAAACTAAATTTTAAAGCTTAGTTTGGGTAAAATTTAGTTTGCATTAGTTGATTGATTAATTAAGCGGGTGAGGCCGAGGGTGAAATATTAACGCCAAGGGTGTGATTTTCCCTGAAAAAATTACTTGACTAATCCTGGATTCGAACCCGGATTGCCGGTCAGGTTTTTTATCCTATGAGGTTTTCTCTCCGACAGTAAGCGCGACATCCGTTTCCTGTGCCACAATGTGGTGCTAGTATAATGATGGCCATGAGAGATAGAAGGAAAACAGTAGTATTTTTCCCCAATTTCTTCTTATTTTCATCGACTGTTTCAACATTATCCACTTCACACGTCATTTTCAAGATAATGAAGTACGCTGAATCCGGTTGAGAAAAATAGTAAAAAAGTGTGGAAAATTACTATTTTCGTATCTGTATTTTGTTATGCTGAATCTCCTTAAATTTAATTCGTGGACAAGACCTGCTTAATATTGCGTTTTTTTTACGTGGCTGCGTGGAATTTACTAATCATTACGGAAAGTAATAAGAATATCTCTGTTATTCCACATATTAAATCAATCAGTAACTATAATCCACACCTTTGCATAACTATAAACAAGTTACTCTAAGTTTGTTTACCTACATTTTTCACCGATAAAACATCAAATCATATTTCGCAATTTTGTGTAGCTTCCCCATTTATTTCATGTCCATTGAGTCCAATGATGAAGATCGTATTCGATACATTGCATATAGTTGCACTTGAAACATGCCGGTGACAATTCTAAGCGAGTGATTTTTATTTTAATGAGAAATACCCAGATATGTAATGTCGTGAAATAAAGATAATCGACTTATTATTGAATACTAAGTCAATGGTAATGTTTACAGGTAGACGATATATTTTTACAAAAGTAATTTTTTGTAATCTATTGCAAAGCTCGTTTGAGAAATCGTCGGAAGCCCCCAAAGTTCCACCATATGCATACGCGCCTGATCTAAAGTTTACCCCTACAAATGAACCTCCCAGAAATAAACCCGAGATATTTTCCTGGCGGCGGCCATTCACACATGTGAGGAAATCTCACTAACCCACAATTATTCCTGTCAGAAGCGTGGATAATTTTTACACCTTTTCTCGGAGACTTATTGCATACCTAGCGATTTTCATAATACCATTTTATTTTCTTTAGACGTGACATAACTTATTACTCCGCTACGATATGTGGCTCCCTCCCCTTCTCATCGGTCAACCTTTCCACACCGAACTGTCAGCTTCTCAACATTTTTCCCTCAACACACCTTGGGTACGTATCGCTGCTCTTGGAATGTAAAAAAGGTCACTATTTTTTCTCTTTGAAAATATTAGGGATGATGCAAGATATGGGAAAATAAGATGTGAATGTGAATAAGATGAGAATGATGAATAATGTGAGAGGGTAAGAAGCCAAGGGGTACCAGTGTTATTTTTTTTCTAAACAGAGTTATGTACAGAAATTTGGCAAATAAAACAAACAAGATCCATTAGGTATTTAGTAGGTAGATTTTTCATTTTCCACGCGATGTCAGCACAGTGGCAGTGGCTCAGTCGTATCCCTTGGACACCGGTTTTTGTATATTTCCGATATTTCCTCTGTCAATTTCTGTACCTTACATCTACATCTACATAATACCCTGCGAGCCACCTCTAGGGTGTTTGGCAGGGGGTGATCAATCACCAGCATGCAGCATGCATTTGGACTCTCACATGCACACCACACCGTCCAAATAACGTCCCGTTTAATAACAAACTATACTACTATATGCTGTTAGAAATAGAATATAGAATAGAAATTCAGAAACATGCATTAAGTTTTGCATAGGTTAGTAGGCTACACTACAAGTCATGCAATCTATTTACGAGTTCTATTGCTGCCGTTATAATCTCTTATTGATCGTGGAAAAAATGACATTCGGAATCTGTCTGTTCTGCAATCTATCTCTCTTATTTTATTTATATGATCTGATCTTCCGTAGTACGTTGGCGTCCGCAAGATATGGTTAACTTCGTCAGAAAAGACACTGCTCTTGAATTTATCTAAAAGGTTTAGTCTATTTTTCAATCTACGGTCCGACAGAGATTCCCATCCGAGTTTATCTAAGAGGTCAGTTACACTAACAAGACTATCGTAACGACCTTTCACATACCTGGCAGCTCTTCTTTGCACGCGTTCTAACTCTGTTATTAAGCCTTTTTCATGAGGGTCCCAAACACTGGCAGCGTATTCCAAATGTGGTCTAACGAGGGAAAAGTAAGTAGCTAATTTCTCTCACCTTGTCGTCGCACTTTCCTAATATTCTTTTAACAAAACCCATTTTACGATTAGCTTGACCGGTTATTTCTCGAATATGTTTATTCCACGATAGATCATTATTGAGTCTAACCCCAAGATATTTCACGGATTCAACTGCCTTCAAAATCTCTGTACAGCTAAAAATCACTTGTACCCCTTGGCTCCTCATATGAGATCTGCAGTAAAATGTTACATTTGGGGACCTACAGAAACACACCCTGTAGTCTATGATGTAACAGATGTGGCATCTATGTCAATAATCCCAGAACCTGATCGGTAAACCAAATGCATTTTTTTTTGTTTATTCCCTTGACTTTATTTTCCTTTCCGGCATCGGAATACTTAAATGCAGCAGCAAGCATATTTATTTAATTGAAAATGTTATATTTATTGCCTGATCGGTGTCAAATTTTATGGAATAATGCACGATCAGTAAGAGTTCACATCGTCTGCTAGCATGTGCTATTTTTCTTTGATGACTAGCGTGTTGCCTGCGGCATGCTGGTGTTCACTATAATTACTCCCTGCCAAATGCCCTTGAGGTGGCTCGTAGGGTATTAGGTAGTAGCAGATGATGAAGTGCAGCATTTTGCGACCTTTTTGTCATATAGGATCCCTTATTCAAAACTACATCTACTTATAATCAGTAATTTAAGTGGATATTCTCAAATGGCTGCTGAAATAAAGTAAGGTTCATTGCACGGCATATGGTATGGTCTGCAAAATCTCTCTTCATCATCCATGCCATCACACAAAGGTATGGACACCTCACTAATCCACGATTATTATTGTCAGAGGCGTGGAAACTTAGTATGCCTTTTTCTCGGAAGCTTCCTGTTGAGCGATTTTCCTCAATTCTATTTTATTTTCTCTTGGCGTGACATAACTTACTAATCCGCCCTGAAATGCCCTTCTCCCCCCTCCCTCAAAGTCCTCACTCACAGAACCGTCAACCACTCAAACTCACTCCTCCCTCAACACACCTTCGGCCCGTATCGCTGTTCTCGGAAGGTAAACAAGACGGCTCAAAAGAAGGTGGTCCCTTCACCTCTGAAGCGGGAAGATGGGTTGAAACAGTTTCCATGAGCACTTTAATTTTTTCTTTGTTGTTGTAAGGGGGGGGGGGGGGAAGGGTCGCCTAACAAGCAAAGATGAGATGGCTTTCAGAGGGGGGCGGGGAGAGGTTTGTGTCCCTAGCCAAGCGAATAGAGGGAGGGGTTTTCAGGGTACGTGTTTGGTCTTGCAGACTGCCGTTGGGCCCTGCAGAGTGCCCTAGAGGAGGGACCCTTCCAAAGGTTTTGGGGGGGGGACCAACCCCTCCACCTCTCCTCATGGGATATTTCTCTCCTTTCTTCCTGCCCGCTTGGTCAATCGGTCCTCAACGAGCCGTTTTATTTTTTCTTCCTCCTTTTCCGAAATTTCCATTATGAGCGGGGGAGCTGTCAGGGGAGTCTATTTGCTTCATGGGTGGCGCAGGGATCACCACCGTGAAGAAGGACGTGTGACTTGTGCGTGTGTGTGTATGCTAGCGTACGGTCGCTACGTGCGCAAGGGAATTCCCCCGCCTGCCTCGCTCGTCAACAAAATTTTCGTCGCGGCTTGACGCGAGAATGCGACTCGTTAAATGATTTTTGAGGAATGGATGAGGGCGCGTGCGTCTTGCCATGGGAAACGAGCGTTCAGATTTTTTCTTTGTTGCGACTGCTTGATGTACGTATGCTGAGGTGACCAATGGACCACGGGCATCCATCCTCTGACACTCCATTTTTCGAAATACTGATTTTTCAAAATGGACTTCATCATTAGTATCTACATAATACCTTACGAGACCCCTCAAGAGTATTTGGCTGGGAGTGAATATAGGGAACACCAACAACCAGTTAAAGAACATAATTTTCATTATAAAGGTCACATAATATCTTGCCAATAAACATAAACATAAGCCAAGTTTTAATGTACGTCAATCCAATATTTGCGGTGCCCAATTACCGGCGGGTAGTTCAACTCTTTCATTTTATCTACGTACTATCCCGCAAGCCGCCTCAATTGGCGTTTGGCGGGGGTGTTTAGCTGTTTACACATAAAGAGAAAATGCTTTTACGAAGTTCCACGAAGAATTTATTGAAACCTATTACTGTTTCCGGGAAAAACGAATTACCATTTCTATCTGTTTAACAAAATATCTTTCTTAATTTATCGTTTCTATATGGAAATATATTGAGGTTCTAATGTGATGTTCTCCGTGCCGCCCCTTTGCTCTTGTGTCGTTTTTTTATGAGATAAGGTTTCTTGGACAATAGGGTGGTTTCCTTCATCAAAGAATACGAAAAGCATTAACTGTGATTCGTTACCCAACATTAGTGTATTCGTGATATACATATTATTTGGTTTTAGAAATCACAGTTTAGACGAATGTTAATGGTCAATTTTAAGCTCATTTGAAAAGGCCAGATTGGCGCCCATGCGGTGCCACTCCACGTGACCTCACGGGGACCTAGATTCTATACGAGTAGATAGGAGTTTTACATCGTCTGAGATTACCAATGCATGAATGAGGCACAGAGCACAGGGAAACATCTCTCGATAATCACTTATTGAAATTGACTATGGTCGGAAAGTTTCCTTCGTTTAAGAAGGTATTAATAATCCATATTTAAGCCAAGCGCTCCGCTAAGTTTTTCTATGTGCTCCGCCATTGATGTTCAAGTACTAGAACCTTACAGTGAGTGCTCCGTCGGAATGATTTATCACTAATCCTTTCTAAATGTCGGCTTAGGTGGCGGTGTGGTAAAGTCTTCGCATGTTAAACCGAAGGTATTGGATAAACTCCCACTTGGTCCTGGGTAGGTGGTCCCTTGCCGGGGCATACACTTTCCATCTACCTCTACATACTACCTCCAATCCTCCTTAATAGGCGTATGGCGGGGGTGTTAGGACACTAGCTGTATGCATTTAAAAAGGAAATGCTCTGAAAAAGTAACGCCTAGCATTTATTAAAGTATTTTATTGTGCGGGGGAAAAACGAATACCTACCCATACCTATCCGTTCGGCGAAATATCTCTCTTAATTTCTCGTTTCTGTCGGACATGGAAATAAAGAAAAAAAAATGATTCGCGTCGCTCTAAATAGATATCCATTTTCAATTTCTCAGACAGTGTAAGCCTAGCGCGAAGCGTCTAAGTCTGTTGCGGCTCCCAACCTAATTCGTTTAACATCTGCGTAACGCTTTCTGTGCGCCCGTAGCAGTTTTTCTGTTGTGAATACTGGAACCCCCATAGTAAAGGCCAGCATGGGCTGTTCACGGGGAATTGCGAATTAAAATAACTGACCGGCCTTATGCTAATTTTTCGTTAAGCGCCTAATTTAATTTTTCGCTATCTTTTTCCTAAAAACCGGCGATAAGACGGCCACGGTGATAGCCGAGCGGGAGTGATGCGACGTCTTAACTTGAGTTCCCGAAAACCCTATTGCCCGTCAGGGAGGGTTGCCGTGGGAAAATTCCTCTCGACTTCTTCGAAAGTGGAGGCATACGAAACTGTGGAAGTTGATGACCACTTCTAGTAAACGTTTGGAATATCTTCGAAGGCCCTCATTCACTGATTTTCTCACAGTTCTCCAGAAAGTCCCCAGGGACCCCATTAGGGTCTTTGGCTCGTCACGTGGTAACGTACTTCTCAATGACTTCCGGGGTTCCCTCGGAGGAAAACGTCTTCCTAGTTCTCTCTTGTCTCCGTGAGAGTTCCGTGCATGGCTCATGAAGACCACCGCGACACCTTTCAGGAGTCATTATTTCTCAAACCATTGGCGTAACTATGGGGGGGAGGAGGGGACATATCCCCCCCTCAAATCCTCAGGGAAAAAAATTTAAAACTATTGTCTAGTTTTGACATAAAATAATCACATCTGCTTAAAGTTAAATTTTTAGTGCCAAGATTATGTAAAATGTATTTCCAGGCATGTGATTTTTTATAAAATTTTCGCGGAACTCCGTTGTATGGGGGGGGAGGGGCACCCCAGGCCATCCCATCCCCTCCAAAGTATATTCCTCGTCACGCCACTGTCTCAGACTAACTATTCGTGGACTGCTCTGAGCGAAGATCTGTGAAAATGTTTGAATTATTACTATACCTGGAACACAAGTTCTTCCGAGCTGCCCTTCAGTTCTTTGAAAATAAGGTTAAGGAGGCATCCGAGTACAAATATAATCTTAAAGGTGACTTGAAATTTCTGACTTTGATGACGGCTCCTGATGATCGAATTGAATCATGTAAGAGGGGGATCGGGTTGTTGTAATTCCTAGTGTGTTTGTTTTTCACCGTGTGGTTTCGGGTTCCAATCTCGGCGGTAGTGGAGGCGTTTAGGGACTGCCAGATCCCTGCCTGAGTGATTTATGGATGGGGCTTTAAGTGCAAAACTCAGTCCGTCGGATGGGATGCTAAGCCGTGGTCACCTTGGTGCCCTTAGTTAAGTGTAATCCTAATTTCGACGCCGGTTTTCTCTCCACCCTTCCTTTCCTACTCTACCTTCATGGCTCGAATCACCCCCGTTGTCGGGTACTTCCAGCAAAGACCATACCGATGGGCGTACCCAGCGGGGGAAAGCGGGGGGCAGCTTCCCCTTCCTTTAGAAGCAAAAAATTGTATTCACCTTATGGGGAAGGTGGGGCAGCTGCCCCCCCTAGGAGCAAAAATCGCAAATGTCTTTAATGAAAATAATATTTTTCAAGCGAATAATCTTAAAAACTAATAATAAGTGGGTAGAGCATTTGACTACGGATCGAGGAAACACGGGCTCAAATGAAGCCTTCGGAAAACCCAAAGCAAAATCCTCCAAGTGCGAGGAGGCCCAGGAAAAGGATCTAAATGTGTAAGAATTCGCTTGCGGCTTTGTCCGAGGTGAGCTTTATCCTCATCTATCCGAGCAATCCTTCCGGTTGAATCAGTGAGAATAATGATAAAATAGTTCTTGGAGTGTAGGTCAAATGTATATGATGCAAAGAAGTTGTTAGCCAAGGTTTCAGTTTACTTAGAAGGAAAAAAAAATAATTATCAGTGAGAATGTTATCATCATCACCGATCATCAGGCCTAAGGCTGCTTTGACGCAGCTCTGACTTCAGGTAATCATTCACTCCTACGTTTCGCATCATTCTTTAACTGTTCCATATATTTTGTTTGAGATCATCCCTTTCCGGACTCATGAAGAGAATCGTGGAGGGAAAAATGGATGGATATCAAGAAAAACAGATTTTTATCATGCTTCCCCTCCTCGATTGTCGATATCAAGCCACCAAGCCTCAAGATATGGCCAATTAGGTTATTCCGTCTTATTTTTGAGACTTTTAAGAGGCTTCCCTTCTCTCCTACTCTTCTTCGGACTTTCTCATTACTAACTCGGTACGACCGTTCGATTCTTATCATTCTTCTGTAGCACATTTCGAAAACCTCCAACCTTGATTGTCTTTTCCACTGTCATTATCCATGCCTCACTTCCGTAGAGAAACATATTCCAAATATAACTCTATTATTATTGTATTCTACCGATTAAGGTAGGTTTCCACGGAGTACTAAAGAGGTGATCTGGGAGCCTCCCTTTCCTTCCAGCACTGCCTTCTTTAATGAAATTCATTCCAATGAATTTGCTAGTTCATACGTCAGATTTCATTGAGAAATTAGCTTCATTAAAGCGGTTTCTTAAAATTCCATTTAAGCTACTCGTTTGGCAATATATGCATGGGCGTACCCAGCGAGGGGCAGGAGGGGGAAGCTGCCCCCCTAGGAGCAAATATCGCAAATTTCTTTAATGAAAATAATATTTTTCAAGCGAATAATTTTAAAAACTAATAAAAAGATATTACAGTTTCCTTAAAATGTTGGTTTCATTCACCTTTTTCATGCAATAAACTTGCCTATAACTTGAAAAACCATGGATTGCCGTCCCCCCCCCAGTCTTGATCCTGGCTACGCCCTTGATTACATGTTTATAATAAATGCGAAAAATTGTTCAAATTGCAAGTAAGCACTCAAAATCGGTTGCATGATGGTTATTTCCTTTAGAATTCCAACACTCATTATCAGAGTAGTGGTATAAAAATGAGTTAGAGACAAAAAAATAACGCAAGAAACCACACGTGGGAAGGTTTTCGGCACTCTTGAATTATGCGCTCTTGAAGATAGTCCTAGATTTACGAGAGGCGACCCAGTCTAGTAATACATTCCGTTTCTCTTCAATCTACTAGCACGCATATTCCTACAGACCCTCCCCTACCTCCAAATTCTCTTCCAGCATCACCCTCGCCAAGGGTATGTTTTTCCCCCTCCTCTCTTCTTTTCCCATGATGTTCCTCGGCCACATGCTCAATCTCTCCCCTCCTACAGAGAGCCCTGGGTCCCCTTCCCATCCCTTCGTTGCTCGCCACCTAACTAAAAGGAGATTTATGACCACTCTCTCAACGAAGTAATGAAAAGGGGATATTGGTCTCATATCATACTTCCCTCGGCGCGCATCCCATTTGTCGTCGCAGAGGAAACTTCCCTTCCCTCGACCCTATTTTTCCTCGTTCTGTTACCCCGCTTTCTTCCTTTTTTTTCATTTTCATTGCCCTCGCATTTCGCTCTTCATTCTTTTTTCATTCCGTTTCCCCCCACGACCGTCGCGCACGCCGCGGCGCCACCGTCGCGTAGTTGCCGACATCCCTCGTAAAGAAAAGAATACCTTATATATTTCTCACTCCTTTTTCGTGGTGATGACATGTCGGAAAATATGTCGACGGTTTAGAAAAAAAAATATTTTTTTTGGGTCCAAAAATTCATTTCCTTTTTTTTTTAGGGGAGTGGGTGGGGACGCTAAAAATCTCCCTTGGGTGACCAAAACAACTCATTCCTTGAACAATTTCCTCCGAAGCGAAAAAAAATCTCCCTCATCGTCCGCAGAACCGCAGTTCACCTCTAAAGCGATGACCACCAAGAACAGTAATTATATGAGTCCATGGTTATTTTTCCACTTTTTCTCCATTCACATCAAACCAGTCCATTCGCAGAATTTAATTTCCTCCTCCAAACTTCTGCGTGTGGTCGTTGTTAAGGCTGACTATTCATAATGTTTTCGGCCGCGGCTTTGCCAGTTCTCAGCAGGCAATTTTTTTCGATAAATTCTTTAATTAATTAGTGTGCATTACAATTTTCATTTCAATAACATTAATTAATGGCAATAGGAAACAAAAAGCTGTGCACGGATTGTTACCATAAATGAGTGGATTTTTTCCACTTTTTCCAGGAAATGTCTATTCCCATGGTGCCCATTGTTTTTGACTTTCGATACCTCAGACGGAAATATATGGTGGAGTTTTAACCAAAAAAATAAATACCTCTTAAGTAAGAGTTGATCAACGACGCCACACGATTATCATTAGTGTTTTTAACATTTATTCACTCCACTATGCTCGAGAATTTTGTAAAATATCCTACAAACGTTCAAATATGAGCTATTTTTTGCCAAATTACTCAGTGACCCGTTCCCAAATTTGTCTTAAAAGTAAGGCAAATATTTTAATGCTTGCTTTTTAATAGTAACATATTTATATCAATTTCGGTTGAAACAGTTTGAAAATATTTCGGAATTTATCTTATAGGGCACCACTTAAAACATATTACTGATAAACAGTATCCATGGCTTCGTCAGCGTCAGCATTGTTAGCTGTCTCCATGTAGGTTCACCATACTAAAAGTGCAGTAAGAGGAGAATTCTCCCTTAAATTGCATATAGGTATGGCAAATACAAATACCGCAAATTTCTTATGACTTGGTAGGAAAGTGATATTCCATATTCGCCCACTTTTCAATATGAGCGAGTTACTAATCGTCTTCAGGGCAATTTATCTCCGCACAGCACGGAAGACGAGTAATTCGTTTGTGTAAACGTGGGTAAAAACCTCACCCTGACGGGAGCACGCGATCTTTTAATTTAATGCATTTAATTTCAATTTTCCTGGTATGATACAAATTGGTCCATAGATGTTGTTCTCATAAGAAGCAATTCCATCACAAAAAAGCAAAGATACCACTGAGGTTATAATCAGCACCGTCCTTCAGGGTTGAAGTTGGGATCTAAATATGGAGTCTTGACATATCAGAAAATCCGACATCATCATAGACATACAACGTGAGGGAACAAATTGATGTATGTTTCACGTTCCGTGCACCTTTATGAGAAAGTATGGCCTCCGGAAAAACACACGTCTACTCAAAACTCCGAAATCTCCCGGTCTGCCCTGTAAACATATTGTTTGCGCTCACTTCCACGCTTAGAAACGAGTTTTCATCCCATCCGCCTCGTTATATCTCAGTTGCCATGACTACCTCCCCAACAATCCCCATTTCCTTTTCCGACTGTGTCCACGCGTCGTATCCTGCAAGTGGCCACAAAAGGATCTGTGGCAGGCGGTTTAATAACTACACCCTCACGCTGAGATAGAGGGGAAATAAGGGATGGCTTCCAGCCGTAAAATCCGTTCGAGGGACACAGATTTATGAAATGCCCTCGCTCAAATTATTATTGGTCGGCGCTCGCTTTTTTTAAACTTTGCATTCTTAAGCTATCTTTTTTTTAGCAATGGCGTGTCTGATCGGTACATTCCAAGTCTTAATTCGCAGCAGAAGAACGGAGACTTCACTCAAAGCCACTGTAATAGATGATAGTGATCTTTCTGAATGCAAACATTTCAGTCCTCTGCTATTCTACTTCTTGAAAGATGTGATCTCAATCACTCTCAAAGTGCTTGCGTTTGAGTTGTGCGATAGGTTTCCATATTTTAGGATAATAGTTGCGAAAAGATGAATATTTTATCAATTATTATTTTATTGACGCTTACAATAGACTATCATTACGTTACGTTAGTGACTATGAATTGTTAATATGGTTCAAAGTTTCTTGGCTTCAATTGGTTTCGATTCAGCTAAATATATGGAAAAATGGGTTGTCCTTGTCATGGAGGCATAGCAGGAGGAGCGTTAAGTTCACAAAGTTAGCAAAAATCACACATACACCTAATATGATTGGATTGAACTGCCATGTCTTTACTCATACCAGTAACCTCTAATTTCTACACAGCATCAGAGCGGGATGTAAATTTTCGTACTAAACTGATACCAGAACACAAAAAGCAGGAAGAAATAGAAAAAAAAAGAATCCCGGTCAAGGCGAATGGTTTTTCCTCTATGGATTTTTCGCACTATTTGTGCATTGCGGGTGACTCCGTTAAAGTTATCACCGTGGCTAGTCCTGGTATACTTAAATAAGTCTAGAGCGAACACTTCTCGTGTTCAAAGTTCGGGCTTTGCTCTCCGGCTCTGGCGCCATGCGCACGACCTGGACTGCTGGTCGCCTAATATGCTCAGCAGTCCATACCACCTTGTCCGGTATAGTCCACAAATTTCCACAGGGGAGAATGACACCTCGGTAGCTTAACTGGATAAAGCACTCGGCCGGAAATCGAGGGATCAGTATTCGAATCCCGGTCAAGGAGAATGACTTTTCCTCTAATATGGATTTTTCGCACGGAAATACCCGGTGAAGACATGGAAAACTGTCAGTTGCAGTAAAAAAAAAAAACTTGAAATATAACTTGCGATCCTTTTCCTGTGAATAATATACATGAAACTTTCTGTAGCTCGCCACAGGGTAGGGAAAATTTCTTTCACGGTGGCGACCCGGAGAAACATTTATAAAATATAAAGAGCAAATACGTCTCTAACTCGCTTCGCTCCAACCCGATCGATTTTTATCCTCATTCTCTATCTGACCAGTTGATGGGCCTCAATCTGACAGGCAGTTGAATCTGTGAAATATCTAGGGGTTAGACTCAATAATGATCTATCGTGGAATAAACATATTAGAGAAATAACCGGTCAAGCTAATCGTAAAATGGGTTTTGTTAAAAGAATATTAGGAAAGTGCGACGACAAAGTGAGAGAAATTAGCTACTTTTCCCTCGTTAGACCACATTTGGAATACGCTGCCAGTGTTTGGGACCCTCATGAAAAAGGCTTAATAACAGAGTTAGAACGCGTGCAAAGAAGAGCTGCCAGGTATGTGAAAGGTCGTTACGATAGTCTTGTTAGTGTAACTGACCTCTTAGATAAACTCGGATGGGAATCTCTGTCGGACCGTAGATTGAAAAATAGACTAAACCTTTTAGATAAATTCAAGAGCAGTGTCTTTTCTGACGAAGTTAACCATATCTTGCGGACGCCAACGTACTACGGAAGATCAGATCATATAAATAAAATAAGAGAGATAGATTGCAGAACAGACAGATTCCGAATGTCATTTTTTCCACGATCAATAAGAGATTATAACGGCAGCAATAGAACGCGTAAATAGATTGCATGACTTGTAGTGTAGCCTACTAACCTATGTAAAACTTACTGCATGTTTCTGAATTTCTATTCTATATTCTATTTCTAACAGCATATAGTAGTATAGTTTGTTATTATACGGGACGTTTCTTGGACGGTGTGGTGTGCATGTGGGAGTCCAAATGCATGCTGCATGCTGGTGATTGATCACCCCCTGCCAAACACCCTAGAGGTGGCTCGCAGGGTAATTTGTAGATGTAGATAGATGTAGATGACACACTTTTACAGACTTTTCTGCATTCATATGGACTTGTCAAAGTTGGATTTCAACAGAATGGCATCAATAGTTACTACTGTCTCACGCTTCACTTCACCCTTGTGTCTTAAGCTTGATGTTAAAGACCAGATACTCTCAAAGACTTCTTCACTGGCATTCCATGAGTTCAATCGGAAAAGGGAATGCGTGTTTATTTCTATAACAACTTTGAGTTTCAGTTCACATAGAGCTGAATCTCTTTGTTCCAGTTTAGGATTCAGCTGGATCGTAAGCCGATGATTTTAATATTCAGCAACATAAGGAGCTTCCCCACTCTGATTTCTATCTGGTGAACACGACGGATATGATTCATGCACTGAAAAAACACTTTGGATATGAGAATCGTAGGTTTGGGTGTCACACCCAAAGCTGAGGTGAAGGAAAGGACTTGTCCATACATTTGGTTGTCTCACCCAAAGGGAATGGGTGATGAGGAGTTGGATGTTCCAACTACTCCTTTGGTTGCTACATCCAAAGAAGATGGACGAGTAGTTTGGGTGTGAGAACCAAAGCGTTGGGTAGCTCATCAGAACAGCGTTTGGATGCCGAATGAAAACTTTAGATCACCTGCCCAAAAGATGGCGCCCTTACCCCTTTCTCCCTCCTTTTCAATTCCACTACACCTTAATATTGTTATTTTTCAACACATTTTGAAATAGGCCACTAAGACAGTGCAACTAAAAAATTAGAAAACCTAGCTCATTATATCTATTATCACATAATTCAACATATTGTAACATGCGCGGGTGGAAAAATAAATATCCATATTTGTAGAACACTAGAAAGAACATTTATTTCCAATATATAAACACACAGTCACATAAAATTCACTCCAAACACACAATTTTTCTCAATCTCTTCTTGTTCATTCTCCTTTCCTCGTCAATAAACTCCGTGCCAACGCTCTTGATGATTACTCCGCAAGGCTCTCGATGAATCCACCGTTATAATATCATAAAAAGTGCACAAAACACAGTGAATTATATCATTACCAAATTTTATGCCAATTACATAAAATATTATTAAAATACAATCACAACATATTATAAATATCATCGGGAAATACAAGAACCGTGAGACAATTTAACCTCAATAAATAAAGGTAAATGTTAATAAGCACAGCAGCACTTCCGACAAAATATGATCTGAGAGTTTGAACTTTGTTTTAATAAGCACATAGAGATAACAATGGGAATATGAAGAACTCATAAGCAAAGGGTGGTAGTGCGGGCATAAGAATTAATGCAACATGGCGGTGAGAATAAACACAAAATGGCCGTGAGAATAAACAACAACTCGCAACTTACCAGCAAACACATGGATATAGGCTCCAAGTCCAGCCTTCGATAAGAAATTCCACGTCCCCGCGTCCATAATCTCGAGCAGCAAGAGCAACGAAGCACAAGCGGCAGCAGAGTTCGCCCGTTTTGCCCACAACAAGTCCACACGTGTCTACGGCTTCCACGGCTGAACACAGAACTGCGGGTGCTAGAGAGCTTCATGGGATTGCCACCAGAGCGGGTAACAATAGATTTAGATTTCGTACCTAAACCGGTTGAGTGCACTAACCATAACTTTGGTTCTCCCATCCAAAGGACGATGACTGGACGTGTTTGGTGTGACAATCTTTGCCTTTGGTTCTCACATCCAAAGAGTTAGTTCTGACGTCGCATGATTCTTGATGGCGCATCCAAATCTCCCCGCCCAAAAGGGTTTAGGGTGTAGCATCCAAACCTGTTCTCTCAGTGTGCTTTATATAAAAATATGTATCAATCATATCGGTTATAATAAAAATAAATGTTTATTTTGAATATTCATAAAATAACTAGATAATCAGAAAATAATTGCAAACATCTTCTGGTGTTCTGAAAGTGGATTATCACTTGAAAAAATTAAAAAAAAAAATAACTGGCTTTTTTGAAAGCATTTTAAAGGAGGCGTTAGTTATAAAGGGAATCAGAAGTAACGGTATTCTCTTGAGGAGGAAATCATACCTAAATTAAGTTTCCAATCATTGGCGAAGTTTTAAAGTACGAATATTGGTCGTATATCGAAGGAAAATCTTATATTTTTTCTGCGAATAGGAAAAAATACAATTGAAATTGAATTAACCTTCGGTAGGTGCGTGGACCGCATGGATTGCCCACAGTGTTTCATTTGTGGGGCGTTTTTCTTATGCAATTTCCTCCAATGGTCATTCCAGAACACATGAGCCCTCACATCCCACCCAGCTTAGCTCATCTTTGCTCTCCCCACACCCTCTATTTATTCTTCCACTGATTCATTCCGTTAAAATCCATGAAAGAGGTACGGAGTTGTCATCTGGGTTATTTATAAACAAAATATTCATGTATTTTAGGGCGATGATAATGATAAGAAAATTTTCCAATTTCAGTTTTCTACGGTAATTTTCCATTAATAAACAACCATTTCACCGACAAAGCCACTAAAAATGGCCATTTTGGCGAGATAGGGGAAAATTTTCAAACGCCTATAATCGTGACAATAATGAGACTAGAATGTTCGCGATGTCTTTTATTTGAAGTGAATATTTATAATTTTCGCTAATTAGAACAAAAGGAGTTTTAAGTTCAATGGGAAGCAAAATATAAATTTCACTTTTGTTTAAAAATAAAAAAATGAGTAACCTTTATTTTTTTTAGAGCCTTGGAAAGTGTTATTAGAACAAAAATCATCATTTTATGTAGCACTTACTCATGGTAATGGTAATATTTTTCGAATAACTGCAATATTTTTGCTTTATTTATCAGCTATTACTTTGAAATATGAAAAAAGAAATATTTACGTAACAAAAGAGGCTATATCTCATAAAAACCATCTTAAAAAATGGCCAAAAGCGGCCAAAATATAAGAGCAAGAGTCAACATTAAGGAAGTATTAACAGAGTGGTAAATATAATTCTTATTTATATTTTATGATTTTTATAAGTTTTCATGCAAAACGCATTAATCAAGTTAGCATGGAATGAATATTGCATATATAGAAGAGATAGGGAACGGTAACTCCGATTTAATTCTAGCAGATTTCATAAGTTCATGAATTTACTTTGGCAGCGTCCCATTTGAACGGGTTCAGATATGACCTCTACTCTCCTCGCGTCGTCAGCTAATATTGTGCTTCGCTCGGAATAAAAGGGAACTCGAGGCTTCCACGCTGGGTCATTCCACGAATCATAAACTTTCCCTCCCTTCCCAGCTCAGCATCTACGCACGCCACGCCCCCTTCTGAATCTTCTTCCCATTCCCCCACTCTTTCATTCATTTCCACCCTCAACTCCCTTCAACCCCCTACCCTGCCTAGTTCGCCATTGCATTCATGTACATCTTTTCAGTCCTCCCGGTTTAGTTCCGGACATCAATTTCGAGAGAATTCCCTCCCTTCCTTACAATGTGATCTGATGGCCTGCCCTCCCCTCCTATGGGACTCACCTCTTTTTATATGAACATTCTTATACTCTTCCCTAAGGAGACTAGGAAGGGGATTTTTCAAATAAGCCCCGAAGGTATTGTCGAATGTCTTGGATGGAATTCCCGAATAGCAGGATGAATGGAGAAGACGAATAAAGTGGCGGATAGGGGGGTATTATCTTCTTAACATGCCCAAACGAATCTCCTGCGAAACAGAAGTGATGAAAGGAAGTATAAATGTAAGTAGAAACGGCATTATATTCTTGATATACCGCACAGATTGCAGAAATATATAAGTACAAGAATTTATTTCATCCAACGATGCTATGGACTTGAATAACAGCGATACAAATATATATTCTTCTCCTACATATTCCCAATATTAAGGGCTTTCTGTCTCAATGTTTATGTAACAAATTGGATGGAGGCATGGTATAAAAAAAAATAATTACTCTTTTGATTTACTTTGAAAACATATATTTATTTAAAGAAAGAATCAACAAAATAGATGAAAAGGGCTAGCCATTTATTTCTACTCCATTTTTCGTAGCCAACGAGACATAGTGCATAATTCTCAAGTCTTAGATGCAAATTACTCCTTGCTATGCACAATAATACTCACGCTATAGGCACTGTATCACCTACGGACCCTTAGACATCCTTACCACTCTCTGTATGAGCACACTACCTTAATCCCGACTTCTCTTTAGCGTGTCCTTAACCCTATTCCCTCCCAACCCCCCAACAAATAGACGGGACCTTTCAGGACAAGGAAAGAGGACGTAAGGAAGAGGCGTAATAATGCATTTCTCTCTCCCTGGACCCTTTTATGGGGCACTTCCACAAAACGCTGAGAGGGCCAATGCTTGCCTGGCCCCACCCACCTATGTATATCGGAGCTGGCGATAGGCGAAGTGAACAGCAGTCTCATAACAGCAGGAACCTGAATAGCGCTTCCCATACCATTATCCCTCCGCTCCGAGCAGTGTGCCAGTAAATTGTGCAGTAATGAGATGGCAAGACGGTTAAAGTGCGTCGGCGAGGGTGTTTCTGACGAGGATATACAACAGAAGAATTCTATCAAAAGAGGAAAGTGGAAGGTCTTCCTTCTTTCCTCGTGCCGGGCAACACAAGAGGATGGCATGGATTAGGCTACGGATGCTGTCGAGGTAAACAAATGGAGTTTGGGTGGATTGGCAACCTTTGTGTAAATGGTTGGGACGAGGTAACCAATTCCTTCCGGGCTTGCTAGGAAGGTCCCCCCTTATTCCCAATCCACTGGCTACAAGCATAAGGAGATTCGCAAATAGAATCAATCTCCAGGATCTTTAAGGCACTGACGTAACTAAGAATATGGCTTGGGGGGGTTGGGACGGCCATCGGTGGTGACCCGGCCCCAGGTAACGGGGGTCCGGGAAATTTTTTGAAAAAAAAATGACATGCCTGGATGTACATTTTAAATCATTTTGTCAATAAATACTTAATTTTAAGCCGATGCAGTTATTAAATTTCAAAACTAAACAATAATTTTACATAACTTTTTTATTTCTCTGAGGCTTTGGGGGGATCTATCCACTCATCCCCCCCATAGTTACGCCACTGCTTCAAGAGGTATATAAAATGACAATAACAGCCTTCAGTCCCGCTAATCCGGATTTAAATGAAAATGTTCGGCTTATTAAATAAAAATTTATTATTATCATTAATCTACCGATTACGGTATGTTTCCACGGAGTACTTGAGAAGAATTCTGGGAGCCTCCCTTTTCATCAAGCACTTCCCTCTTCACTTCACAATAAAGCCTACTGCCTTTCATTATGTCTAAAAATCCTATTCTTTTCCTTCGTCTCCCTCGTTTACCCAGCATTCTTCCCTCTAACACTGTTTTCAACATCCCCTCCCCGCTAAGTACTCGCTGCATCCATACCTTATGTCTCCTCCGTATCGCATTTAAAAGCTACCTCTCCTCACCCACCATGTCCAGCAATTCGTCGTTCCTCCTCCTCTCCGTCCACTTCACCTTCTCCATTCTTCGACTTACCCACACCTTGAATGCTTCCAGACTTTAAAAAAATTTGTAAGAATTTTAAAATTTACAAAAATATTGTACTCGTTTGGATTGAAGACGATAAGTCTCTACCATCTGTGACAACGACTCTTGTACCACCTAATGGTATTGAATATATTAGTAAGGAAAGTTGAATTTAAGATTCCATTTTCGCATCGATTATTTTATTTTTTATTTAGCAAAAGTAAAAGTCCAAAGTTAGTAAAAATGACACTACAAAGAGAAAAATGTTGTGCTAACTTCCTTGTGTAGCCTTTGGCGGCACGGTGAAGATTCAGCTGAGAGGTTTTCGGAATATGCACTGCGTCGTCTCATTTCATTCCGTCGTCACTCGTCACCCTTCATCGACCTGAAGAAGCCTGCTGCGATGCCGACGAAAGTTTCGCTTACGACGAATGACTCACGCGGTGGACATCCCGTAAAAGCTCTCCAATGAATTGTGCTAACTTGCTTTAAAAATTGGAGGGGAAATATGTATTATGTAAGTATGGATAAAATAAGAAATAGGTAAGTATGAGGAAATATGTAAGTATGGATAAAATAAGAAATAAGTAAGTATGAATAAAATTAATTCAGGAGCCGTAAATATTCTTCATCAATACCAACTGTATACAGAGGCGCAGCGAGGGGGAGGTTTAAACCCCCAATGCTCAGAGAGATTTTTTAAGTTTAATCCATTTCACTTAATTGGATTAGTATTAATTATAAAATAGTGTAAATATTAATAAGATATCCCTCAGAATGCCTTAAAACTCACCCACTTTGAACCATTTATCTTAAATATTTTCTGTAGAAGGACCCCCCACACCTCCCGCTTACCCTGGCGGGTATTCCACACCCTAAGACACGCCAGTGTTTTGCGCCTAAAACCCTTCTAACCTTAATTCTTAGCTGCGCCCCTGACTGTACATATTTCGGATACATAATGATTGCCTCTTTTAGGGATGACATCGTGCCCTTTGGCCCGCTGCCTTAGTCATGAGGCAAGCCAATTTCGGTGATAATATTTTGACCAAAATCAGGACTATATATTATTATGTCTTGCAACAGTTTGCTCTAGTTTATAGTATTCTCATTGAAAGAATAGGTAAATACGGCAACAGTAAAATGGAAGCAGAGTCCAATACATTTTTTTTTCGCGGAGGCTAGCAGAATGTATTGGAACTATTTTGGCGACTTTCTTTGATTTTCGAGGAATTCCTTTTATCAAACAGAGCATAGCAGTTAATGTTTGAGATAGCAGTATTACTATTGCTACTTTTGATTACTTTTTTCACATTATTACTAATTTTGATTCCTTTCCTTGATTTTATGAAGCATGAAAGAGAAATGCGTGGATGAGGTTCAGAAAAGATTCACTTCGCGGACGTATTTCCAAACAAAATGTTACTAAGATAAATGATTAATTTCAATGCTTTCTTCTTTCACTCCAGTATCAGCCATGATTTTACTCAGGAAATAGAGCTCCATTATTTTAACAAAAATGAAGGACTTACGGAAGTGCTAGGTGAGACTCAGTGGGCGATACTCCGCTTTTTTTGTAACGGCTTGCATCACATCAGAGGTGATATTCAGTGGTGTAATCAGAAAATAAGGGAACAAAATGTTTAAATTTCTCGCGAGTTTGGGGTTTCCGATATAATTTTTATCATTTAATAATCATGGGCTTATCCAGCGAGGGGCTGTAGGGGGCAGCTGCCCCCTAGAAGCAAAAGTGAATTTAGTTCAATTCGAAGTATTTTTTTATATCCATGAAAAGTGATATTAGTATTCATCATGTAATAAACATATTTTACTTTTGGAGCAAATCATTTTAAAGAGTAATAAATCGTTGCTATAAATTTCTTGAAATTTTGGTTTCCTTCGCCTTTCCTGTGTTAAAACTTGAACGACCACGGCTGGCCCCTCTCTATTTTGATTCTGCGTGAGCCCTTGGTATTCAGGTGTGATACAATTTTCAGCTGCATAACTTGTTTCCTTCTTCTTGGCAGTCGCTAAGGTTAGACGTATTTTAATGAGCTCGGCGATTTTCGATTCACACTTCATTTCTTGTTGGTGAATTTTTGGACAAAAACAATACCGTGTAATGATGCCCCAGCCTCCATATTCACCAGACATAGCTCCGTGTGACTTTTTCCTATTTCCAAAAATGATGATAATCTTGAAGGGCCGTCGTTTTACAAAAAAAGATGGCATAAAAATAAATCGTTGACAGATGCTATCTCATGGATCGAGTTTGAGAAGTGTTTCGAGGGATGGAACAAGCGCTGTCACAATATGCATAATATCTAATGGGGACTATTTGGAGGAGGCAACATTAATGAATGCGAATATATAAATATTTCTTTCAAAAAACTAAACGTTCCCTTTATTTTTTGTATTCACTTCGTATATGCTTTGAAAATTTCGAAACGAAAGTGTAAGTTTCAAACTAACAATGCTGAAGGTAATAGGACAGGTTACGACTTTTCTTGAGGAAGTTACGTGTCGTTTTCATGACGTTTCACACTAACAATTCGCGGAAAAAACTTATATAGAAGCTCTAAATGCTCAACATCTGACTCCTTTTTGAAAAAAAAACCATTTGAAAAGAAACAGCATTAATTTAGACGAATGAATAAATATATATTTCTTTCAAGAAACTAAAATTCCCGTTATTTTCTGAACGATGAAATGCTCTGAAATGCCTCGAACCTGCTTTGAAAATTTGAAAACGATAGTCTCACTTAATTTTAAAACGAGTAATACTTGAGCGAAGAGGAAGGATTATGATTTTTAATGAGGAAATACGTGTCGTTTTCATGACGTTTCTTACTAACAATTAGGAAAAAGCATGCTCCTATAGATGTTTAAAATGCTCTAAATTTGACTCCTTTTTGAAAAACTATATTGAAGACGACAACATTTATGTAGACGAACAAGTAAATATATATTTCTTTCGAGAAACAAAATATCCGTTATTTTCACTTGGACTCACTATTGCAATTAATTTAAACAATTTGGTACATGGAAAAGTAAGATAAGTTACAAAATAAACAATCTTCCACAATCAGCCAATCTTTCTTAAGTTTAAAAGAAGGAAACTCGAAAGTTACCGCCCCTTTTTCATGAAAGTAAAATTCCCGTTTTTAGTGAGCACACCTCGTAGAAGTCTTCCTTTGGCTAGATGCTTTCCCTACCGACAAGGCTCGCGCCTGTCCCGTCTATATCGGAGGACGACGAGCCGATCAATGCTGCTTTTATGAAGGGTCATAACACACCATACCCCACCCCCTTCTCCTGTGCAGGAATCTAATATTGAGTTAACTCTAAAACAGTTTATACCTGCCTGCACACTCCAGCCTCGGCCCATCTCTCTCCCCACCTTTATCCCTTGCGCAAAGAGTGACCGGAAGGAGAACGATATGAACGTCCGAAACGCGCCGTATTGAGCGAGGAGGGAGACTTGGCATCAAAGGGAGGAGCGGTGCGCCCTAAAGCGTCTTAATAAATGTGCGGGAGAGGAGCGGGATTCCTTTCTTTATTACGGATCGGAAATGCTCCAGGGGAACTTATGGTATCGGACGTATATGGACGACAACAGCGGTGTCATGGGACTGGGACGTTGTTCCGATTCTGGTTAACAAAAGACATAACACAATAAAAAGTTATGGTACTATTTTACACAATTTATTTAAGGCGTCCGGTTTCGTCGCAGAGGTGACATCATCAGGTAAAGAAATCGTTATTTTTATTGCCTCTGCGACGAAACCGGTCGTCTTAAATAAATTTTGTGAAAAAGTACTATAATTTTTTATTGTGTACAATGGATTTCCACAAAGTTAAGCCTGAAACAATCGAGTTTATTTAAAAGACATAACAGTCGAATAACACTTTTATCAATTTTGCTACCTCAAAATTACAAATGCCTATATACATTCGTAACCAAAACAAAAATGTTTGTAATAAAATGTAAGTAATAACTTGTAATAAAAAAACACTCGGATTAATATTTCACTTCTAAAAAAAGTTAAATAAAGTGCATTTCGGCACTGCTAATTTGGCCATGACGTCACTGGACGATGAGCTATGCCATCTAATGGAGAAAGGTGAAGGTTCCACCTAAAGAGACTCGTCTTTAATCGTCGTGTATATCTATCCTCACGGACACAATATCAAACGGTTTTAACCAGGAAGAACTACTCCGTCCTCTCCTTGAGCGATGATTCAGCCAGTCCAGCAGGTATTTTGTTTTTATTCACATTCACAATGATAGAGTCCGATTCTCGACATGAGTATTGAATTGATTTGTGGATCCACCACAAATTAACATAAAGAGATAAACTTTGGGTACATAACTTCAATTTACGCCTTGCTTAGGAATTGTGTACCTCCCACCGAGCAGATTAACTTTAATTTAAAAATGCCACGAATGCCAATTTTTATCGACCTGTCTCCTGTCGGTACAATTTGTATCCTCTAATGAATGTGACCTAATAACTCTATTTTTATTATTTACTCGTATAATTTGCTATACTCTTATTTGCACTTCCATGCAAGAATCATTAGTATATTTTTCGCGATCGTTCTCCTCAAAAACACTATCAAAATATCCTAAATTGATCGAATTTCAATAGCAATTCATTAAAAATAATACAATCATAATAAAAAGGTGATAAAATATACCACTTGCAATTTTCATATTGTCTCACTGTTTCATGGAGCACTTTTATTGACATTCATTTTCATTGGCCGATTTCTCCACCCACCCTCTATCTCCTCATGAAATTTAGACATCCATTCTCATTATATATTTAACGGATGGTATCATGACACATGCCGCCTTTCGCCTATTGATGCAACTGGCGTGGTAGTTGGTACGTAGGAGTAGATGAGGGAGGGTTACGAAGATAGCTTGAAGCGAAGGAAGAGACAAAACAAGAGCGAATTGCGCAAAGGGAAAACGGGGAAACGCTCAGCATCCCTGTATAGCCTCATATCATCGCCCTCCTCTCCCATCCTCCCTCATCCGTGGCATCTCCTGGCTACACCCCGAGTCTTGCGCTTCAGTCGGAATGGATATCAGCTTTTTGGGGGGGCGGCCGTCGGGTGCAAGGCGCAGCCTTTGGAGAAAGGGAGGAGGATTTTGAGGCGGGAAGGGGTGCGGTAAAATGGGGGAGCTGGAGAGAGAGAGAACGCGATATCCGTTTGTCGGCATCCTGGGTCGGCCGAGGGAAGGAAAGGAGGGAGGAATTGCCGCCACGGAAATGGTAGCGGGGCCGTTGTGTTCGAGTCGGAAAGATGGAGGTAGTCAAATGGGGCCAGATCGGTCGCTGAAGGGTGAAGGTAGTAGGGTTGGGCGTTGGGAAAGGAAATAGCGCTGTGTTTCGCAGAATAAGTGAAAGATAAGAGGAACAAAGGCAATTTTTATTGCGAGTGGCACGCAGCTGCCGTTTTCCAAAGCCTGTGAGTTCCATTGTGACGTTTTAGAAGCAATGCCATGGAGATGAGAGCGTTGTTGTGCCAGTCGACAAGATGGCGGAAATCAAATAGGGATCGGAAATGGCGGAATACGGTTGGTTGGAACGAATAAAACAAAGAGGTAGTGGATACATGGGTATTGACGCCTGTGCTTAAAGGATGTATTCCTCGCTGAGGGCAGAGGAATGAATCAATCTCATGTGTGGGAGAGCTCACATTTTCAAGGGCTTGAGTGGAGATGCGGCCGGCTTTTTTCAACTGTTTCCACGCCGAGAAGCGAGGGAATTCGGAAAGGAAAAGGCTCGCTTTTGGAAGTGGGTTGCTTGCGCTATTTACCAGGATATCCTTCCATTAAAGGTGGAGGAGATGGGAAAATGTTCGCGATGAGGCCTGTTAAACGCTCGGTGAGGAGGGTCCATTTCAACGTTTCTAAAGGCCTTGGAATTTATTTTAGAAGAGGGCAAGCGATATACCGTACCATCGTGTAGGTGTTTTACTGGTTTACAAAAGCTCTATTTCCTTCTTATTTTTTTCGAGATTTCCCATTGAACCCATTCACATGAATTTTGCAATTCCACATGTGGTGCACTCGGGACCTGTTCCTGAGCTCCGCGTAGCTGTACAGCGATTTGCGTAGTTGTGAATGCCCGATGTTTTCGAGCTGAAACTTATCAAGTATTTACTGATGAAGAATCAAGTTGGCTGAAAATTTCCATTGTTATCTCAGCAATCTTCCTCCTGAAGTAGTTTTTAATGCATGAGCACTTTGAACACATGCATACAAATTGACGCTATGTATAATTCTGAAAAATTGTGCCCTATAATTCAGCTTGGAAATATTCAGCAGGAAATGTTCTTCTAAATATTAACGTTAAAAATAGTATATCATGTCAATGATTACCGGTACAAGCAATGGCGTAGCCCGGATTTTGAGGAGCTTTTTGGGGCCCTTCCGGGGTGTATAAAAACACCCCAGGGCACAGGGGGGCCCGGGGAAAATTTTGAGATTTTTGATGCCGGAAACGTGATTTTTAGAACTCAAATAGGAGGAATAGAAGGAAGAAATAGCCGGAAGTCGCAGAGAACAATTGGAATCATTAATGCAGGGAGGTAAAGTGAGCATGCCCTCTCAAAGATGCGATGAAATCAGATGGCCGGAAGAGATGAGAGCAATGACTGTGGACAGGAAGAGCAGAGAAGAGGGGTTTGGAATATTTTAGATGAGCCACTAAGTGGCTAAAATGAATGTGTCCGGCGATTGAATATCCAAATTCCAATTAAAGTAAGATGGTGAAATACCTCCCAAATAACTTTTTCGATTGATTCAAGCAATCAATAATGGGGAGAAAAGGGGTTAACCCGCCGAAGGCTAGACTGAGAGCAATGGAAGATAGTAAATCCAAATGCCAATTAAAGTAAGAATATAAAAATACCCCCGAAACCGCTTTTTGTATTGACTTAGAGTTCATTTTAGGTATCATTGCGACTAGGAGGCAGGCCTAAGTTTTTTGGGGGTGAGGGCGAAAAGCACGTGACTTCCATATACGTAAGGTAGAAAAAGTGTCACTGCTTTCTTCCACATACGCCCCGGTTCGATAGATATTTGTATGTAAAGATTTCGCGCACCATGTCTTGCCGTGAGTAATCCCTCCCTCTAAACTGCGGCGGTGGCGTCGCGGACTGGGGCGCAGCGTCCATGCGTCCCGAGTTTAAGTCCACGTATCGGCAATACTTTTTCTCCCAAGTAATTATTAAAATCACTGTTACAACTCATCCCATTTGTTTTATTTTGTTACTTCGCGATTTTTGAAATGTTCATATTTACTCATGGAATTTACATGGAACTCCGAACTGTGACTTACCACGCGAATTAGAGGGCGTGTATAATTACTTGCACGTGAATTTCTAAAGGAAAGTCATCGTACGCGAATTTACATGCGAATATCTCTCGAACTCGGGCCAATGTGGAAGAAAGCCATGACTTTTTTTCTACCATACCTATATAGTTTCAGAAAATAACATCCGCATCCAAATGCCGAACAGCACTTTCGCGAAGTCTCCTTGTTAGATATTTTTAACTTTAATTGGCATTTGAATTTCCTGCATTCGGTCTGGGAGAGGTTGAGTTCAGGATGGCGCGGGTAAACGGAGTTTAGTGTTGTAGGAGAGGAGGGGGCGTGGTTCATGCCGTATACTGTGTGCCCGCGCTTCCATTGTATTTGCTAAGAGGAGGGTAGCGAACAAGAGGATTTGGAAGTGCTTGGAATGTTGGTTAATTAGGTGCAAAAGGTGGCATGCGACGCAGATAAGTGACGTGGAAGGGAACAGGAGAGGAAGAGAAAAGGCTACATAGAGAGGGAGTATAACCAGATGTTACTTCAATTTCTAAGTATTTCGCGCTACTTCAGGATGGAGAGCGCTCCATTAGGTTGCATAATTGTTTTTTTTATAAATTATTATTATAGAATTCTACCGATTAAGGTAGGTTTCCATGGAGTACTAAAGAAGTGATTTGGGAGTCTCCCTTTCCTTCCAGCGCTGCCTTCTTCAATTCACTGAAAGGCCTACTCCCTTTCAATATATCTGAAAATACTATTCATTACCTTCCCCTCCCTCGTTTCCCCAACATTCTACCCTCTAACACCATTTTCAACATCCCCTCCCCGATAACTATTCGCTCCATCCATATCTTCTGTCTCCTCCGTACCTCATCTAAAAGCTGACTCTCCTTGCCAACCATATCCAGCACTTCCTCGTTCTTTTTCCTCTCCGTTCATTTCACCTAAATGTAGCTTAAAAATAAATGTGACATTATAAATTGTGATTGGCTGCATCTTGATGCTGGCTAATTAGTTTCGATTAAGATAATATTGTTTCATAAAATTTTTCAATTGAAAGCTTTTATTTTAATGTGCTAGAAAGCCATTGAAATCTTGATTGCGAACTAATTAACATGAATGCGTAAAATAGGGTTGGTTTTCATGTTTTAAGAAGGATAATAAATCGATACTTAATGTGTATTTAGAGTGAGATTTTTAATTTATGCATAGTGGTCCATCAAATAATGAGGAATAAGCATCTATTTGAAATCATTGTTGTGAACCCTAAAAAAATTACTAATAATATATTGCTATATCAGGCCCTCTGTTGCGGTTGTTGAAGTCGCCCATGGGAACAAATTTTCCTGAATTGAAAAAAATCCACAACCTTGAGGCAGAGTCGGTGTGACCTCTACCCTAACATATCCAAAACAGCTATCGAGTTGAATCACTAAGCGAGTGATTCATCAGGCCATTGAACTAATTTTCGGCAAAATATGATTAAAACTGAAATACTTTTAATTGATTACAAATTATTAAAAAATATTTTTTAAATAGCAAGGCTGTGAAGCAAAGGTATAAGAATGAGAGAAAATAGTCAATGCATGGAGGATAAGGAGGAATTCTTAAATAATTCAAAGAAAGTGCGTACTTATTTCTTAGTTCAACTATTGTCTAGCGCTTCGTACCTTGAGGACTGGGATACCTTTTTCGAAATTTTAAGGGTACGTAAAATAATCACAGTCAACATTTGGGTTTGATAAAAATTTCTGTGTGGGGAAAAAATCATCTTAAAAAGGCACGCCAACTGTTTTTTTTTTTACATTATGTTGTGCAAAAATAGGCAAGGGCATTTAATACATTTTTTATGCATGTAATGTCTAACGCAAAACTTTAAAAATAAGTGATAAATCAACGCCATGCGACATTTTGGCGAGGACATATGGTACAAGTAAAAATATGTTTCAAGGTAGATTTTTATCAAAAATTTGAAAAGTTAACCAGCGGAATTAACGTGCAAAAATATTATTTCAGCGAAATGGTCTCGATTAACTTTGTTTGAGGTATAATCCGATACAGAAATTTTCACCAAAATCTGAGACACTAAGGGAGAAACGTTTGTTTAATTTTTGGTGGAATGATCTCAATCTTGAAACGGATATTATTTATTTGACCTGAAAGTTTCAAGATTGCAGCACAAAGTTTATGACGATAAAAGATAATAAAAAAGACCAGACAAGCGGGAGTGACGTGTAATATCAAGAACTTGATCACTGCCATGAAAGGTTAAAGAAGCCTTCGTGTCTATCTACTAGTGAAAATAGAAGCGAGGATATCAGGGGAATAATGCAAATTTATTTTTTATTTCAAATATTCTCTGTTTCCGAATAAAAATGACCACATTCGGAGAGCGATTGGAACTTCAAATGAACTGTTCAGTGAATCATTCATTGCTCGAGGCAGCAATAATGACACGGTGAAAACGCACAGTTCCAATGGGAGTTAGCTTTTTAAATGAGCCGTCACAGAGTGAGACGAAATGCCTGAAAGCTGGTCAAAACTAGAAAACGTTATGAAACAAATTAAAAATTTTATGCTTAACGGTTTTTTAGGTCGTTGACTATGAATCTTCACTTAAAATTTTGCAAAATGTGTTATTTAAAAAAAAACTGCGTAAAGGTTGACGATCATGGCATAACTCGTTTGATAGAAGTGAAAGTTCCAGCGTATAAATCCGTCCCGCCGACACGCCGTTGGCGATCACATATTGAAGTTCGAAACAATGGCCGCATACCGACACGTCTGTGACGTCATCCGAATTCAAGCCGAAGTTTGAAAATACAGAATAAACCCTCCCGAGTAGACCCGATCGCTAAGCCTGCGTGGAAGATGGGAGGGAGATCAAGGAGGAAGGAGACCTGTTCGAGGACGCCCTTCAAGAGGTGCAAGGCGCATGTGTGTGTGTGAGATGCAAGGAGGGAGGGAGGGAGGGATATTAGCGGCGATTCGGGCGGGATGCACACTCGCGTTAATAGGAACATGCCACGAATATCATCAGACGTGGCGCGGCGAAGGCGGGCAAACTTGCAGGGAGCTGTGTGCACTGCCAACCGCGTGATCCTTGATATGCCCGGAATCGTGTTTGTGCACACGTCGCCCGCCGGTGATGGAGGATGAGGCAGAGAATGGTCCATTGCACCAATGCGCAGTGCGCCACAATGAGCGGGATCATGCAGAGGGCAAGCGAGACAATTGCGGTCGGCAATAGAGCCATCCTGCGTGTCGCAGCGGCACTAATATGACTGTTGCTACGCTTCGAAGATTATCTCCAGGTAACGAACGATGAAAGCGACAACTCAAACAATTATTGATACTCATTTTTGTATATATATTTTGGCATATACTTCTCGCAAAGTTTGTGGAAAGTGTAATACAAGGCTGTTTCAAGGGTGACTTCCTTTTCGTCCACATTTTGGCACATGATTGTTGCGACGGCTTGGAGTTTATCTCCAGGGAACGAACGAAAGCGACAATCCAAACAATTGTTTAGACGCATTTTTGCATATTAATTTAGGCATAGGCTTCGAAAAATTTGTAAAAAGTGTAGAACCAGCCTGATTCTCGGATAACTTCCTTATCCTCCACACTTCGGCTGTAAGAAATAGTTGATGTTAACGGGCTGATTACTGAAAAAATCCGATTATTAAAAGTAAATGCACCTAGTTACAAGCATAAACCAGAGGAAACTCTTGTGTCCTGTGTAACCCAGCATTCATTTCATTGATTCCAGCTAACCATGAAATGATGAGCAAGATTAGTCTTATGGTTCTATATGTAGATAGTGGGAGAACCAAAGCATTTATTCATCATCAATACTGGTCGACAATCTTAAGATTGGTTTGACGCAGCTCTCCACTCAATTCTCATATCAGCTAATCTTTTCAAATGTACGTGTCTCTTCTCTTTCACATCCTTCTTTACCTGTTCCATACGTTTTATTCGACCTCTTCCTTTTCCGTTCTTGCCATCTACTTGTCCCTCGACGATTTTCTTCAATCACTTATTGCTATTTACTCGATTACGTCAATTCGATCAACTTTCATTATATTCTTTATTGATTAAAAGTTGACTGCTAATTTCCGGGTTCTCCAGCCGCGTCTGTCGTTTATGGTTGACTACAGTTTCGGAAGCCATCCTGCTTCCGTCTTCAGGTCGAAGGTGAGAAGTTTTCATTTTTTGCCGTCTTATATAGCACTGGCCGATCTCCTCCTGTGCGCTGATTGGTCAGAACTCTCTTCCAAACTTTGCTAATTGGGTAGCCGTTGTCCCTGTTAATATTTTGTCTTTTGTGAATTTCAATTGCTTCCCTGATTTGCCCTGGGTAGTAGCGACTCTCTTTTGCCACTATCTTCGCTTTTTCATATTCAATGTTATGGCCGGCCTCACTCCAAACATGCTCTGCAATGGCTGACAAGTGCAGTTGTTTTTTATTGGTAGCTCTCACATGCTCCTTCATCCTTGTCGCCATTCCACGGCATGTTTCGCCAACATATGATTTTCCGCAGGAGCATGGCACTGTGTACACGCCTTCGCATAGTGCCTGCGGGATACGATCTTTTGGTCCAGGTACAATGTTTTGTATCTGAAGACGGAAGCAGGGTGGCTTCCGAAACTGTAGTCAACCATAAACGACAGACGCGGCTGGAGAACCCGGAAATTAGCAGTCATCGTGAACAACGCCGCGGAAACCTACGCACGAATTTGATTAAAAGTTTTTTAAAAAAGCTTATATAAAAGGCTCCATGCCACATTTGTGAGCGTTTTTTGCTCGTTGGGTAGAGCGTTGGGAGCTGACCGAAGTGTATCGGGTGCAAATCTCAGGTAAAGACTTCGGACAACTCCAAAGAAATCCTCGAATTGTGAGCTTAGGGAAAGGAACTTACTCCTGACGCCCTGAACGTGTGAATGCAGACGCTAGTAGCTTGGTTCGAGGTGAGCTCTACCCTCACCTTTTCAACCTAACCTATGAGTTGAATCGCTTTGCGTACTATACCATAATTCAAGGATATTAATTTGTTGCTATGAATAATGGCAGGAGAGTCCACTCATTTTAATTTTTATAATTTTCCGCACAAATGAAGTCTCTATTTCTATTACAATTTTTTTTCATTCCATCGAAGTCTGCATAGGCATAGTACAACAATGGTAACCTCGACAAATAAACAAAACTAACGCATTGCAACCTCCAAAAATATTAATGATTCATAAAAACTTATTGAAAATTATATCATCTCCTTTTTTTCCATTTAACATCAAATGAAGTGCAGTAACAACCAATTACTCCATGCATCAAATTGTCCTCAGGTTCCTTGAGTTTCTCTTTATAATAGCTCCATGATTTATATTACAAAACTGTGAATAATTTTAACATATTATAACAAATTAAATACATAAGAAAATCGCAAAATCGACCACTTTCTCGGCTCAAATTCAGTATGATAAGGTGCCAGTCATTACCGTGAAATAGATTCGGGCTCATTGACAAATTCCTCGAATCGTCTGCCGTGGAATCCATTTTCTCTCTCTCTCCAACCCATGGCAAACAGAACAACGCCCTTCCGACCCTACAATGACGCGCACAGAGTCATACTAACACACGCTGCTTTCCTTCAAATTCAGCCGAGCGAGTACGACGATGAAGGCAGAAGAGAGATAATGAGAAATAATGAAGTAATATCTCATCCTCCCAGAAACCCTTCCTCAGGGAAAGGAATGTGGAGGATGAGAATAGGAGGGTGAGGGAGAAGAAAAGGTCGGAGCCGAGGAGATCCAGAGACGTGGGTTTACGATGAAACGTGGGTTTAGTCCTTAACAGGGTTCGGTCTGGACGGAGAGAGTGCAACACACGTACGAAGTAAGACAGTCTTCAAAAAATAAAGACAAAATAAAAAAAAAACGATTTACAAAAAAACAAGCTTTTTCCAAAAACGGCAAAAATCGCACTTAAAAGTAAAAAAATAAAGAGACTACTCTAGCTAAAAAGTAAAAATTAGCTTTTTATCACTCGGAGATTGCGCCAATCCGCATTCACCTATCAAGCTCTTATGCACTCATTTCTCATTATTTTATCAGTACCCACGCTTTATTATCCGAGTGAAGAAAAGCTAATTATTCACTTTTTAGTGCATTTTATGTTGTTTTTGGAAAAAGAGTTTTTTTTATCTTTTTTACTTAGTTTTTATTTAATTACATTCTCTACTTTATCATGCACGTTAATTTCAGATAGTAATGGTACTTCTAAGAGACGATCGAAAGCTGATCTTATTTGCACCATGAAGGGTAAGGACAGGAAGGATCGAGAGAAACCCAGGATCGAAATTGATCTGATCTTAAGGAGAGACGCCAAGGGGACCACGGCTTGGAGTCCCATGCGACGGACGGAGTGCTGTGCAAGAAGTTCTCCCCACATAGCACTCAATCAGGTGTTAGGCAGTCCATGGAAAGTGTCTCCGCAACCGATTGAATGGATTTGAACAAGGACTAAGCAGGTGGAAAGCCAACGCTCTCGCCACCATAACAACCAGACCCTCTTTCAAAGGAAGGCTCTTCATTCCCGCACCTGATTCCTCCCATCGATTCATTTATCTTTAATTCTTTGCTCTTATTAAGGGGCAGTGGAAAGAATACTACCACTTTAAAACAGTCTTAAGGAATATACAAGTCCATTGACTGGGGAAAAAAACCCCCGGCAGGTTTCCCGTAATTTTATTTCTTCTGCCAATCATATGTTTCTTTTATTGAATATATTATATTTTTTGATATATTAATGATTTATTGTGTTTCTGGGATTCATTAGGATCGTTTTATACGGAGAACATACTTGCACAATCTGTACGCAGTGTGTACAAAGGCGCAGGCAAAATTGCGTCGTGTAAAGCGGTGAAATGCTAGAGCACATGCGGGAATGCGTGGACGTGAGATTGAAAAATAGCCCCTGTTCTATTTTCGTTCATGCATTCGCGCAATTCCACGCAATTTTAGAAATTAATGCAGTTGTAACCTGCGCAATTCCGTGCCCCACGTATAACGGCCTCTAAAAATGTGATTAATTGTTTTTCCCAATGTCAAATCAAATTTATCGAATTAAATCAGATTTTCATTTAATATTTTTCATTTTTATGGTTTGTATAAATAATTGCTCATAAAAAATAAATTTCCAAAAGCGTTTCACGTATAATATTTTGAATAGGGAAGTGCACTAGTGTTTCAAATGCACCAAACACATTTTTTAAATTAGAGTTCAGAATAACATAATGTCGTAAAACCACAGTTTGAATCCTAATAGTGAATACTTGATTCGAGATGACCGTCCGAAATATGGAAAAATTCAAAGGCCGCTAAAACGGGTGTCCATGTTGAATATTGGCCGTGACGTCACAAGGCAGTAGCAGAAGGCAGCTTCTACACCGTTTAGTTCTACCACTATTATTGCATTGAAAAATTTCAGAATTAGAGGGTATCCGTTTTTTGCTGTCATAAAATATCTTCAGAATATATATGTGGCTGCTTCTCTTTTGAGTAAACGACTTCATCATTGCGTAATATATTAATATTCATTTACGTGTCAACTTCAAGTTTGGAAAGAGTAGTACGAATAGCACATTGAATCTTTAATAAATGCATGATGGCATTTATTTTTCACTGGGTATATTTTGGCACAATGCCGTTTATCATGCCAAAACTTTTTTTGTAAGAACCGAGTCAAACTAATAAACCTATTTCAGACGTTTGCTGCAAGACTTATTCGTTGCGTATGTATTCACGCCGGCCGGAACGTTCGCCCTTCGCAACTAGAATCATGGGATGTTAGCCTTATTTCCGAGCTGGCTGGTCGTTGCAATGGTTCGCTGTCCAGGATGGGTTCAAGAAAAGATAATCTTGGTTTGGAGAAGGAAAATTCCAACGATTTATAAATGGTATACCAAACTTTGATGTATTTATGGTTACTGAATTTTTGAATAAGGAGGACAGGTTCAACGCTCCATAGAAATGCGAGACGTTAAGGCTAACAAGGGGAGACCGCGTACCTTGCTGCATCTTTTTCAATTGGGGCGTTAGTTAGGCTGCAATTAATTAATTTTCATGCGTTACTTTTTACAAGTTATATATATAAAACCAAAATATCCTCAATTTCTTGGTGGGTCGGTTGGGGTAGTGGTAGCGTGCATAATTCAAAGGAACAATTTCACCCGATGGACCGTGGTTCAAGACTACGTCACGGCATTATTTTTTGTTGTCTTCATTGTGATCATACGGCATCAAGTTTATCATTATTTATAATTGCAGCAATCATTGACATGAGACAATTTTTTATCATCATTATGGCGTTTAGGTATTTTAGCAGTGTCATTACAAACGCAGAGACACGATGATTACAAGGGTTGGTGTGCGCTAAAATGTTAATTTTTTCTTTGCATATACTGACCAACTTCCACATTAAAAATGAAAACCACTCTTGCAAGAGCACATACCATTAAAGGCTCGCGGCAAGCAACAATATGCGTACAGGCATAATTAATAAGAACACAAAGCGAATATAAAATGCCATATATCTCGAACACTTGTAATTCACATTACTCCAAAGGGAGTTTACTTACTCAGTACATACCTCAGTACCTTGTACTCAGTACCTACCAGTTTACCTCAGTAGCAGTGCTAAAAGAACCATTCTGAAATATAATTTCAACTAACAAATGGCATGAAATAAAAGTTGATAACCCTGGACCGGGCGCGCTGGCGTATAAAATACGTCAATCTTTGAAAACCAAGGATTTCGACATTGTACGTACATTCTGGGCTATAATGGTCTCGTGTATTCTTACAATGTACTTTGACTGCCTATATTGCGAGTTTTCAAAGTTCGAGGTATTGTAGCTAATTTTTTAGATCAGCAAGATGAACCCGTCACCAGTGGAGTACAAATTACGCCGCGCGACCTGCCGTGTACCTTTATATCTGTATCACCTATAAATGTACTAATTTCAACAAATAAAGATTAACTTTAACAAAAATCGTTTGTTATCATATATGCACATATCATGGGCAAAGTACGCATTTTGCCCGGTCGTGTAAAAAAACAGTCGCGCCCAGGGGCGGATCCAGGATTTTTTCTGGGAGGGGCACAAGCAAGGCCGTATCCAGGATTTTGTTCTGGGTGGGGCACAAGGATACCTCGTAATACAAAACGAACGCAATGATAATGGGACCGTATTAAAAACCATGCATATTTTTGAGGGTCTGGGGGGGCACGTGCCCCCGTGCCCCCCCCCCCTGGATCCGCCTATGGTCGCGCCATAATTCTTTAACCAAACTACTTTCAGTTTATAAATTACGTAGGTCTACGCGGAAGATGCTATATTTTGACTCAACACACTTTCTGATGTGACTGAGGTACCTATTAAGTAAATTATTATAATATAAATATCAATTTGATCTTACAATACCTTCAAATGATCTTCAAAACAGAATATCATCGATAGGTAAGAGTCAGGAGCAGCCTTGAACCATTTATTCCGTATAGCTTGTGCTTAAGGCACGGGAATGAATATCTTCTCCAGGCTTTTGTTTCGACGTCGAGATGAAATTTGGAACAAAAAATCATTTATAATTCTATTTTGAATTCATGTTTTCGGTACTAGACGACATTTTTAGGAAGCAAACTCCACCGATTCCCGGAAACTCTCGCCGCGCTAAAGAAGGCGACGGAATACAGCGATACTCCACTGGTGACTACTGCCTTGTGACGTCACATCTCAATCAAGATGGAGGCACTGTGTTTCAGCGCAACATAAAATTTTCCGACTTTCAAAACGTGCATACCCCAGATGCAGAAAATAAAAGTGACTATACTAATGTTTCTTTTTTAGGCTAAACTTTCAAATTCAGCAATAAAAAAAAATTAGTGCACTTCCCTATTGTAAAAATTATACGTCATAAGAAATTAATTTCAATCAGCGTGTCATATCATTTTTTTCACTACATCTTCTTCTCTATTCTAGACTTTCATTCCCTGATGCAAAGGAAGAGAGAGCCTTTTCTTTCTTTCCGCACCGTAATTCCTCCTATCGCCTTAATATCGCCGTAAAAAACCTCATTTTACCGGCTCCACCCTCGAGGAGAGGGCGCACATATAATATAATCATATTAAGTTTTCCAATATTGTATCTTCAGTTAATCTAACTGTTCCTACTATTCACACCTATTTCATATTCCACATGTATTTACGAATCATATGTATTATCCATAAACCTTTCGAATAACGAGGGGTTATAACAACCTTTGTAAATCAACAGATATCTTCCATTTGTTATAAAATATATTTTTTAAATGTGTTCACGAAAATGTCATCTTTTTATTTTTATTTACTAATGTGACTATATGCCTTTTGCAATATTTTGTTAAAGTAAATTTATCCGAATAATACATATTTTAGTATTATAATTCATAACAAATTATTTCAATCAGCGTGTAATGTTATTTTTTTGGACTGTAGCTTCTACTCCAATCTGGACTTTTCATTCCTGATGCAAAGGAAGAGCCTTTATTTCTTCCCGCACTGTAAGCTAAGGGTTCCAACTCATCACTACAGATCTAATTAACTATTTCATATTCCACATGTAAGTACAAATGATATGTATCATTGACAAATTTTTCGAATAACAGATATTTTTATTTTATTTATCAAAATGTATTTAAAATTTGTTCATCAATATGTAATATTTTTATTTTTATTTACTAGTGTAACCATCCGTCAATTGTAATATTTTGTAATAGGATATGTATCCAAATTAAAATAGATATTATTAGTATTACTCTTCACAGCCAATCAGTTTTAATAATCATGTCATTTAATGTTTTTTCACTGCATCTTCTACTTAATTCTGGACTTTCATTCCCTAATGCAAAGGAATAGAGAGCCTTTTCTTTCTTCCCGCACCGTAATTCCTCCCATCGCTTTAATCTCGTCGTAAAAGACCTCATTCTCCCGGCTCCACCCTCCCCAAGAGAGGAGAGAGGCCACACACGTGCTCTCCAACACTATCGTGCACGCTCACAAACGATCACTGAGGTGGGAGGAGAGGTCGGAGGAGACGGATGGATGGGGTGGAGAAAGGAACGGAATCTCGGGAAGGAATCTCCCGCCAGGGGGTGAACGATGGGCAGAGGGGGAGGGAGGGGTTGGGTCTTTTTGCCGCTCGCATCAAGGAAGAAGAGGCGGCTGCACAGTGTGGCACAGTGTATGTGCGGGTTTCATTTGAGGAAGAAGGAGCTCGCTTCCGGGCAAAAGGAAGGGAAGGTTGATAGCAAGCAGCAGCCCGGCACGTCCTACTCTCTGTTTTGGGGGCACGGAGAAGAGGAAAGGGGGTTTGCCCTTTCAAGCGGGGACGAAGATGAGGGAGAGGAACAAGAGAGAGAGTGAGAAAATGGCGGTAATTTACACTCGCCTCAAGTTAGCGGTCAATGATTAAGCTCGTGGAGAGGGAGGGAGCTGTAGTTTGGTGGGGGGGATGATTCCTTTCATGAGGCCCTCTCTCTCTCTTGATAGTTTTGAACTCTTCCTCCTTCGGAGTGAGAGAGGGTTTTTGATCTTTACACATAGGTATATATCTCCCGCGGCGCGGAAACTGATTCAATCCGGCGAGGAGCGTTTTGTCGTGGTTTATTTGAAGGAAGAGAAGGGATTTAATCGGGTCTGATGGGGTTTGGCGGATTCCGAATGTTTTAATGAGAATAACTTCATGAAATTTCTCCTCTCCTCCCTCCGCTGCGACGCGAATTAGGTGGTGTGGATGAGTGGGTTGGGGGTCGTTTTAATAAGCTCACGAAGGTCCATATTAGATTGCTTCATTTTGCAACTATTGTTTCCGAACGAAACTTGATACCCGTCGAAATTATTCCGATTTTACTTATCTATGAGTTATCGGTGTTGGCGGGGCACATGACCCGTGCATTAACTGTGGACCATAAGGTCTTTTGAATATGATTTTCGAATGCAGGAAACGGAATTACCTACTATTGTGATGAAAAGTAATGTCATTTGCCTTTGCATTTATACTAGTGATCATTGAGCCTTAATTACAGGGTGAAATAGTTTAAGTGAACATATTAAAGAATCATAAATATATAAAAATGTAATTATCAATGATAATTTATTTACTCCTACATTTTGATTTTGCATCTGAATAAGAAAGATAACAACGAGAAGGAGCTTTAGGTGATTTCCAAGGCTATAGGATCAGAATTGACTCACCATCAGACAACAAAAATGATTGCCAATAAAAGAAAACAATAATGCAGTAAATAATACATGAGTGCTTTAAATAAATAATATCAAAGTAAATGTTCAATTATTTCCTGTAGGAAAAGCCAGTCTTTGGCAAGTCTTAACATTTTATTTGGTGATTCTTTTGTTTAATTTTAGCGGGCAGTAAATGAAATAACTTTGGCCTCATGTAAAGAAAACAACGTTTATATAATGTTAGCTTTGGTCCATTTGTTACCACACATGACTCACTAATTAAATTATATTTTTATTTATCACATCCACTCGGCATATTGCTACTTCATTCACAAAAATGTTTTAGGACTTTGAATAAATACAAATGCCTTAGTGGCAACAATTTTAGGGCCACAAACAACGGAAATGAGTGTTCAAAAGAATTTTTGGACAATATTATCTGTTTTGTTTTGCAAAACAAGTGCATACATGAATGCGTTCATGTATGCACTGTCCCAGCAGATTATACCGTAAGAGATTTTGGAATGAACAAGAGCATTATAAATGTTTTTTTAACGGAAGTGGACATTTGTTTCGTAATTAGTAAATTTTTGACAAGGCACTTTTCAGCCATTTTTCACAGTAAGTAAATGCTTATCCCTGCGCAGATTACTGTCCAAAATCACTTTTAAGTATTTCATTCCATTCATTCTATCAATAGCTGGACAGTTACAGACATAATTGAAACAATTTGTAGTATGAAATACAAATTTACAATAAAAAATACTTGTATTGCATTTGTCATAACACATAAACTTCGTCTTTTCATTTTACTCTAACCCACTGATATCAAACCATTTTCGTAAGAAACGTAGGTCCTCTGTAACAAATGCTTCAGCACAACTCCAATTAGGTGCTGAGTAGCACAGTGCTATATCATCAGCAAAAGCTGTGAGTTCACCATTGAATTTATTTTCACATAAATAGTTTCTGTAAAAAAAAACAGTATAGGTCTGAAAACAGAGCCCTGTGGTACTCCCGTCTCAATAGTAACATATGTTATCGTTATATTCTATCGCATATTCAACTTCAAGACTACCGAGCCCTCATATGTCATCCTCTTCACTTTTCATATAATAAACATTTCTTTTTCCTCCTTTCCTTAATTTTTCTTACGCATGCTCCCTGCTTTACGCTTACTAATGTATTTCTCTCGACTATTACTTGTATATTCCTGTCCCCCAATTTTCTGTAAGTTTTCTATCTCAACTTTCAAACTCATATTGATTTAAAAAATCAAGAAAAATCCTTTTTGGAACTGAAGAAACATTGAAAATATAACATAAATCTAGGATATAGCTGTATTATCGGTCGTATGCGAGAGAACTTGAAGGAAAATCTTCAACCGTGGATTCGCTATTTGACAAAGAATGCAAACTTTTCAATGAAAATATTGACAAAGCTTTAATTCCCACTTCGAACGTGTATAGACTACATGCGATACAAAATTTAATTTAGACATCCCATGTACTGAGGAACCTATGGAAGAAACGGGATGGGATAAATAAACAACTGCAATAGATAAATAGAAGTAAATCTCCGGGATTTGCACTTACTAGAAGTAAAACTCCTTGAGGACACGCGCGGGTAAATACCCGCGCGTGTCCTCAAGGAGTTAGCGTCACAGATCGCGCCGTTCTTAGAGATAATATTCAAGAAGTCATTATCTGAAGGAAAGTTACCGCTAGCCTGGGAAATTGCAAGCATTACACCGATATTCAAAGAGGGAAACGGACATTACCCATGCAACTACCGTCCAATTTCATTAACATCGAATATAGGCAAGGTACTCGAGCATATCGCTGTTACCAATATCATGACTTTCTTGGACAGACGTAACTTCCTCCATGACTGTCAGCACGGCTTCCGAAAAGGTAGATCATGCGAAACACAGCTCGAACTCTTTCTTCACGACATTCTCAAATCTGGTGTATCTAAAAGACAAGTTGACGCCTTATTTCTAGATCTAAAGATAGTCGGAACAACTGTTCCGAAGGAACTACCCCCTGACACTGTTCACCTGTCGGAAACGTTCCGCCAAACTCCCTACTCCGGCACATCTTAACCCCGTACCTCACGTGATCTCATTAAAGATCACTTAAAAATTAACAGATTTCATAATTATCTCTCTGGATATTTGCACATCTCCAGTCTCCATACATCCATATTTATCTGTTATACACAAGAGATTTTAAAAATTTTCGCTCAAAATTAATTGATATGCAAGATTTCACCCGAGATTTGTTGATTTTTAAGTGATCTCATTTGAGGTCACGGGAGGTGATTGGTTAAGATAGGAACGCAGAAGTAAGCGAGAGGCAGGATGATCGTTAGGCCAGGGTTCAATGTGTGGGGTGTGGTTGGATGTCAGGACTATCCTTTTTCTGGATACCTACCTCCATTCGCTATCTCCCCATCTCCATACCTCCCTTCCCCCCTGTTTTAAGCGCCTCTTCCTGAAGACAATCTTCCCTGGAAAGAGGCTGGAATATCTGGAGGCGCTGTTTCCGAGTTTTTAGCGTGGCCAGGGTTCCGCCATCTTACGTTTTGGTAAAGTGCGTTGCCGTCGAGATATTTTCGTCTTTTTGGTTTATTTTGATTAAAAGGAACGATATAAATATTTCCTTAGATGAAAAGTATGGAATTAAAAAAAAATATATCGTACGTAACTGCGATATTCATTTTCTTTTCTACACCTCGGAAATTGAAATCTACCTATCGGCCATTTAAAAAATCAAAGGATGGGTAAAATTTAATTTTAAAAAGCTATTTGCATTGCAAAAATATCATTCTGTCTACAAAAAATGCAATGAAATGCGCCAATCAAATATTTTTCCCGTGACGATATGAAGAAGACGACCGTAACGCCGATCTCATATTTTTTCTCATGTTCTTCTTCACTCTTTCGGCCGTAGTAGCTAAGCGTTAACGTTAAAGCAATTTTTAATGATTCATTGTTTTAGTTGAATAAACAGTGAGTAAAATCATATAAGACTCGATCCTGTGGAGCTGCGGCAGGTTTTCATACAAATGGTTAAAGTTCAGCGTTCTGCCTTTTTTGCGGCGATATTTTTTTTAGTAGTTTGACAATTTTTGGACCTCGTCTTTGACTGATATTTTGAGTTGGCTAAATTTTGTTCTGAAAATGCACTAATTTAAGTGAAAAAAGCTGCCATGATCACTAGTAAAAGGTAAATGTAATGGGAGTTATCCCATAATTCGCGATACTGCTATTCATGTATAAACTCTGTGTCCTGTTAGCCAATTCATAGGTGAGGATAGCCTTGAAAATATACATTTGTACCCTAACTGTTAGATTCCAATTAGCAATAATAACATTAAATACCAGTATAAATGCAAGGTAATTACTATTTTACACCCGTAAAATTTTATTCTAAGCTAAGCTATTTGTAGAACGTAACCGTGGTAATTGAGAATAATATTTCCCTGGGAAAATATGTTTGCGACATAAATTCTCGAAGCCTACCAATGAATTAATTAAAGAAAGTTTACTGTGGTCCTTCCTTAGATTATTTTAGTTTATTAAAGAGTTATGACCAAATATTTCACCAAAACGTACGCATGTACCATTATGAGATTGCCAATGTTTTCATCTACATCTACATACTACCCCGCAATCCGCCTAAAAGGCGTGTGGCAGGGGGTGTTACGACACCAGCCGTTCTTACATAAAAAAGAAGTGCTGGCTAGAAGGAAATTGCGGCTAGCATTTATTAACGTCCTTTACGCTTCGGGGGAAAAACGAATTCCCATATCTATCCGTTCGGCAAAACATCTCTCTTAATTTATCGCTTCTGTCGCACCTGTAAATATAGTGAGGGTCTAATATTATGTTCTCCATATCTTCTTAAAGATATCCATTCTCAACTGTTCAAGCAATCTAAGCCTTCCGCCCAGCCTCCGAGTATCCAGCGGCTCCCAGCGTAATTCGTTTAACATCTGGGTAATGCTATCTGTACGCCCGTAGCAGTTTTTGACGAACCGCGCAGCCTTCATTTGTATTTTATTCAGCTCGCGGATTAAGTCTTTTTGTACCGGATCCCATACGCTCGCTGCATATTCAAGGTGAGGTCGGACGAGTGCAAAATAGCACCTTTCTTTTTCTTTCTCATCCGAAAATCTTCCCATAAAACGATTGACGAATCCTAACTTCTTCAGGACTATGCCGCGAATATTCCTTATATGTTCGTCACGAAACGAGGAGGTTATCGAAACTCCTAGGTACTTCACTTCGTCCGTTGCCTTTATGTTAATACCATCCACAGCATAAACATGGTTAAAGTTGGACGAACTCCGCAAAAAATGTACGGACATGCATTTGCTCAGATTAAGTTTCATTCCCTATTCTTGACTCCAAATATGCGATGTTTTGGTCAAAGTGGGCGTGGCTTGTCCTGCCCAAGCACTCCCATTCCTGCCACACTTCGCTCCACGCTCGAAACCAGTGGTGCCCCCTCCAGTATAGTACAACCTACTTGCAACCTCCCCCATCTGACCATCTGGAAGACCGGAGAGGCATCGTTTCGTGTCAATGAGTCTGTGTCTCTTGTAAATTCCTTCCGCCGCTTTGTCTTCGTTCCATCACAACACCCTACCTCTCTCTCTCTCTCTCTCTCATTGATCTACCTATGGGACCTTCCAGTCCACGTGCTGTTTTCTACCTCTCCCTCACTCTAACTGCTCGGCGAACTCCAATACTTCCGATTGGGTGGGTCACCAGTTTATTGCCGTTTGTGACAGAAATATATTAATTAAATAAAAATATCCGTACTTTTCCATATTTTGATGCGTCGCTATGCCTACTTTTCGAGATATTCTCGGCGAAAAATCAAAGGTCTTGACCCTTTCTTAGATAGGTTGGTGACGTCGTGAGGTCGCGACGGGCGGGCCGCTGCTTCTCCGGTGCTCCTCGGTCTTGAGCATGGGCCGCTTGTGATTCATCGTAATTTATAATATTGTGAGCGATTCCTTCCTTCAGTGAATTGGTCTCTCCGAACGAGTAAATTAACCGGGTGATGACGTCATCAACTCATGAATAGCGGGTGATAAATTTTGCGTTTTCTTATTTAACACTTAACGAGCATAAGAGCGAGCTGACTGTGAAATATTCATTCTTCGTCGAAATCCTATCATCTTCGCTTCCTATCATCTTCCGAATCCTTTGAACGAATCATGATTTCGAGTCCGAGTGAACGATCCCAGTCTTAACCTCGTCCATCCCTCTACCTATGTACATTATACCAGCATCATCTAATTTTCTTTTTCTTTACAGGTACCGGGTGACATTTTCTTTTAATAACTTGTATTAGTAGACACCCATGCTTACATTAGCTCTTTCTCAGTAGGTTTTCGCACGTTTTTCCTGCCCCCATCTTGTGTGGGCGTTTTCCTGCAGTGGATTTTTTCCATAAAGGACGAATCATTAAGTTTTTCCCACGTTTTTTCACATCTTTTTACACTAGGTACCTAAATGGTAACGTTTTGAACTTATAATTTTGCTTGTTGATTGAAAACCGTGCTTTCACGTATCTTTTGCCAAAATTGACTGCATGTAATTTCAAGAGCAACTTGACAACGTATTTCACTGCAAAAAATTCATGTACGACAATGGGTTGGACGGAAGATAGGACTTTCTAGTTCCAATCTCGCACAATAAATTTTTGTGCAAAATAACACATTCCATCTGTTACCAAAGTCTTTAACCCGATTTTGAAGAACAAAGTCTCAAAGGCCGATCATTAGATTTTAAAACTAGGTACACCACGTTTAAATAATTTTAAATCTGCGTGGACTGGTGGCATGCACACTAATTTCACGTTAATTTCATAATGCGCACGGAAACGAAATTCCAGCGCATTTTTCCGGTCGTCGTACAGATGCATCGCTTTATACGACGTACCATTCGTAGCAAATAAAAAAGATTCAGATATCAGCATTTCCATTATGCGACTGCTAGTTTACGGCTTTTGCGGAAATAATGTAAAGTTTCATGTTATGTTCGTTGGTATTTTAGTTATTGACGCACATTATTTGGTATTAGTAATAGGTGCCATTGCCACCTGGTGGCAACGGAGCTAGGGTGGATAGAGATATAATGCTAACTAGGACATGCTACCCGAGTGAAAGAGAGATCTACCTTCACCAGTTCAAATCTCCGCACATTCCATTATTCACACGAATTACGAGGTTAATCCCGAAATGTAAGGTCTCCAATATTTTCAGAAATAGAAAAAAACTATTTATTTTCTATGATATATAGGTACATAATTTTAAAGATTGATCAATTATCTATTTTTCTACATTCCCGCCATTTCGTTCGATGCATTTTTGTAAACGCTGTGACAGTTTTTGCTTCCGCTTGTCGTACCAGCTCGCCGCCATGTTGAAATTCATATTTCACCTCTTCGTCCGAGCTGGGGCCGTATTCTGTATTTCGTCGGTGCCGCACCGGTCGGTTTCCCTTTCAAGCCCACCGACTGGACATCAAACCGTACCGACAACGGATTCCGCACCGACGACGACACTTTCAGCGATTCTGTAAGGTCGTCGGTTTCAAACCAGTCGGTACGGTTCCCCTTCCTTCCCAAACAGGGAAAATCCGAATATATCCGAAGTTTCACGTGTCTCCACCAATGAAAGAAGGGTAAAAACAAGTGAAGACTCATTGGCACAGTTTGTTGTCGTCATTCTCAATCTTTTTATTTGCGGAAATTACGACTTATTGCTAGATTAAGATAAACGATATTGGATAAGTTGTTAACAATGCTTATATAATGTGTGGTAGTAATGCTGTACCTACAGAATCGAAGGAAACAATATTACAACATCACAATAAAGTTTGTATGTGATGGAGATTGTTGTTGCTGGAATGAATTATTGAAACTATCCTTGAGATCGTAGTTTCTTTTTTTAAATATTGGTTCCGTATAATGCTATTTATTCATGATTTGGTAATATAGTTGTCATTAAGTAAGTTCCGTTTAAATGTTATCAACGGAAGGTTATGCCCATGGTTATGCCATTGGCACCGTAGCAGACGAAAATAGCATACCATGGAACGTGAACGTAGGATTCAAATGCAAATGTAATATTAGAGGAACAAGTTAGGAAATTGTTATAAAAATATGGAGCTGGGTGCAATTAAAAGAAGTGTAATGACGAGGAAGTAAATAAATTGTGATTGGGTGAAATACATATGTATAAGTTGCGCATTCCAAGTGAGAGAAAATGATAATATTGCGGTAAACCTCATACTTATTAACAAATATCTTCTTTTATCGTCAAGGGAATCAATGGCTGACGATGAAATGAAATATAGTTGCCCGTTACAAATGAAAGAAACTGATACCGTTGTGGCAAACTTCATACTTAAATAAAAAGATCTTATTTCTATGCCGAGAGAAACGCCAAATTGATGATTGAGTGAAATAACAGTCGCCTATTCAGAGTGATATAAAGTGATAACATTGCGGCAAAACTCATATTTAATCAAAAATATCTTTTTTATGTCAAAGGAGCAAGTAAATGATGATAGAGAGAAATAAAGCCTATTACAAGCGAGTGAAAGTGCGGTAACATAAATGAGAGAAAGTCATTATATGTTAGCAAACCTCATTTTTATTAACCATTATCTCATATTTCTGTCAAGGTAATTAATATAGATGATAACACAGTGAATTATAGAGGCGTATTCGAAGGGGCAGAAAAAGATAACATTGGAGAAAACCTCATTATTTACTCGGTGATGAGGTAAAAACAAAATAAAACGTACAATGCGCACCGGGGAATTCATGAAACCCACTAGTCGGTGGCCGTACCGACACCTCTTTGCTGTCGGTACGGCTACCGACGATCTCCCGTCCTCTCGTCGGTGCCGCACCGACCGGGTTCGTACAGAATCGCACGACTTCTTACCGGGAGTCGGTGTGACGTCGCACCCGACGAATCGGTGCCGCACCGATCGGTTTGGAGTTACAGAATACGGCCCCTGAATCGCCTTCCGGCCAAATGTTCTTTCAACTTAGGGAGCAGGTAAAAGTAGCTGGGGGCCAATTCCGGACTATTGAGTGCAATATTGGAAGTTATTAGTTTCAATGTTGGAAAGTGTGTGCAAGATGGGTGCCGCGAATGCTGAGCACAGATGAAGTCCAACATGGCGGCCAGCTGGTACGATATGGGCATAGAAAAACTGTCACAGCGTTTACAAAAATGCATCGACCGAAATGGCGATTACGTAGAAAAATAGATAATTCATCAATATTTAAAATGATGTATTTATCATAGAAAATAAATAGTTTTTTCTTTTTCTATAAAAAATTGGATACCTTACTTTTGGGATTACCCTCGTATACATATAATTCCGAGGAGGGTAAGGATTGGGCATGGAGGCTGAAGAATAGGTTACGCATATGGTCACTCAGTGATTCAACCTAAAGATTGGATGAGCTGGGTAGAGTTCTCCTCACCTAATCACGGTAAACTTCGCAGGTATAGGGAGATGTCATGCTATTTAGGCGAATGAGAAATCTACAGGGTGAGGTGAATCAAATTCACAAATATAGGAAACGATAGTGAGACCAGAGTTTGGAATTTATAAATCAAACGAGGGCACGTCACATCTCGTCCATGAAATATAATTCATTACAATTTGATAAACCAGTGCGCTATAAACCAACTGCAGTCAAACTATGTATATTTAGATTACCTTCGCCCTTATCCGTTGAAATTTATGCAACTGCAACAATGACAAGAGAAATAGAGTTTTTGCAGTGCATTTAATTACATTAGTACATAATGATACCATTATACCGTTTAAAAAAGATCCCTGAAGCTGATAGACATTGCCCAAACGATACGCAAAAATTTTTATTGGTCTGACATTGCAAAATGTATGAATTTCACGTTCGATGGCTGATTCTATTGCAGAATTGACTGTGCATTCGTGATGAGAACCAGCCCTGGCCAAAGACTCTATCCTATTAATGCCGAAGACCCAGAAATAGTTAAATAAAGAGCGCAATTAAGACGGATATGATGCTCTTCCGGTCAACTAACGGGACAGATTTTTCTCGGGCCTCCGACCGTATTTATCCCGAGAAAAATTCATTCTTTGTAGCGCAGTGTGCTGCGTAATAACTTACTCCTTACTAAACATCGAGATGTTGGCAAGAAGGGAATCATCTAGATGCCCATCCAACGAGAAAAAGATAATTTCAAAAGAAGGATAATGCGCCATGCTAAAGAGCTCTGCGATAGAATTGCAAGCGGGGGTAATTTTAACTCGCGAAATTTGGGCGGAATTCCTTGCGTTGACATTGGAACGCTGAGCAATATCGCCTCCTTTTGCTGGAGTGCCCGACGGCAGTGAACCGTCGTTCCATTAGGAGGGAAGGCACTCCATCCCGAGTCACCCTTCATTCTCCTTCGCTACCTTCATTTTCCTCCCTCCCTTTCTGCGAACGATGCCCCAAATCCCCCTTTAGCGAAGGGACAACAGCTCGAGGAAGAAGGGAGATAGAAATTTACTATCCTCGGTCACCGGTCATGAGACTCGGAGGTGGGGCGGGGTGAAGCCCTCAAGTGCCAATCCGAAGGAATAGGGCTCGAGTCCCGCCAGGGTAAAGACCGATTTACAGTAAATCCTAGCGAAAAATTAAGTGGAACACTCAACGAAAAGAGTTTTACAACGCCACCTATCGGTCTACATCTGAACTAACTGCTAACCGCCGTGTATATGGTATAGAAGGTGAATCGCTTCTTAAGGTTGTTTTACGGTAACGGTACACGGAATTGCGCAATCTGACGTACGTGCGAAGGAGCAATCAAAATTGCGTTGTGTAAAGCGGTGAATTGCTAGAACACATGCGAGAATGCGTGGATGCGATACGGCAAAATAGCCCCTGTTCTAATTTCGTTCATGCATTCGCACAATTCCACGCCATTTTAGAAATTAATGCAGCTTTAACCTGCGCAATTCCGTGCCCCGTATAAAACGGCCTTTAAGACCTGTTTACACGGTACATTAACACATACGGGTTAATGTCTAAATGTATGAACGCGAGAATGAACGCCAAAATGCACCGTGTAACCACCCAACTTGTGCGAATGCATGCACAGAAAATATAACCTGTTTTTAATTGGTTCATGTATTCATATATGTTCCGTTCCGGTCCACAAAAACATTCATGCAAACAGACATTAACTCGTACTTGTTAATGCATCGTGTAAACACGCCTTTAGCAACATCGATGTCTTTTCCGATGTTTACTTTCCAATTCCTAATTACCTATATTCAAATTATTTTTTTCCTGAGATTTTAATTTAATTCCATGATTCACGGTTTGAGTTAACAAAATATGGATGAAAAGTGCATGAAAAAAATGACAACAACACTGCGCGTTCCAAAAACTCATGCTAATTTCCCCGTCAATTAAAAATCGACCAACCCCACGATAATTTTTTCGCGTAAAATTTATGTATGTATCACCCTATTTTTTCCATGAACGCCGCCATTGATGCAAGGGTACTGAAGTATCACAGTAGGTGCTCCTTACGATTGATTTATTGCTAAATTTAGATGGAAAAAGCCAGAAATAAGAAGGTAAAATAAATAAATATATATTGAACTTCTTCTTACCCTAGGGTGGGCACACAGAAACACTTAGCTATATAGGAAAAATTAACGGAAAATAAAAGGAGGGAACTTACGGGGAATAAATACTTCCAATTTTCAATTGGACGTATTTAACCCTCATGTTATTTAATTTTTTACAAACTTTTAACCACATGAATAGCGAAAACATGCGTTGAAATCTGATAGCAATCAATGATGATATAAAAACTATATTATTAATTTGAAAAATTATCATTCATCCAAATTACAGAAGTAAATAATTTAATAAAAATAAATTTAAAAAATTCATATGTCATAAATAAGTAGATCGCTCAATATTTTAAAGTACAAAACTTGAATACATTAGAATCTAACATGGAAATTAATAGGGAAAACGTGCCTTGAATTCTGAATAGAAAATATCATTGCATAGAAAAAAAGTCCGTACTCTAAAATAAGGAAAACGGAAAATGTTCTTAAAATTTCAAAATATGTATCAAATACATGATTTGTGGCTCGGTGGGGTAGAAAATTTTAATATGGTCAAACATTGAAAATTATTTACACAAAGTTTATTTGCTTCCTAAGCGTTTCCTTGTTCGCTGCAATAATCTCAAGTAATGGCGGCAGAATGTAGTAGTTTACAACGAATCAACGAATCGAACGCGCAAATAAATTTTGTGGAAGTATTATGTAATGTCTAATTTTAATATTCTTTCTCGATAGATTAGGAAACTAAATTAGTGAAAGAGCCTGTTATCCATTTAAATGAGACCTGAAAAAATTAACTAAAAGTGACTAATTGCATAATGGAGGAAAGCGGAGGATTTGGTAAGATATTTGTCTCCCGTAGGATAGTATCGCCTGAGGCAAGCGGTGGTCTCTTAAACCCACGCACTCTACGAAACTCTATGAGGTCCTTTCTTCCTGTCCTTTCCCCTCCACGCTCAGATTCCCTTATCTTCCTCTCCACTCCTTCCCTGCTTTCTCCTTCCCTTATCCTTGAGAGACCCTCTCCCCCATCGACCCTTGGGGATGCCTGGTCGCGCCATCTTATGTATTACGTTCCTCTGGCGGAAAAGGCAGGCTCGCCCTGGCCGCGCTAATTAGCAGCGATATTCTGCATTAAAGTGACGTCACGGGCGAAGTTAATTACAAATTACTTTAATAGAGCAAAGGATTTAATGAGCCTAGGCGCGTTCAATTACGGCGTTCCACCTTTCCTACCAATTTGCTCTCGGGTTTAGGGGTGGGGGAGGATTTTCTTCCACCCCTCCCCCCCAATCCATCCTTATTTCGTTCCACTATCCCCTCCCCTCATCTTTCTCTTTTCTTCTCCCCGATTCCGCGCCCCCTTCCTCATCCCTTATTTATTACACTCCCACAACTTAACGAGAGGGGCCTCTCCCTCGTGTACGAGTAGGTATCGCGTCGTTTAATGCCCTCTGACCTCCAGTTTGGCGCCCTTTGCCACTTCTTCTTCAATCTTTGATCCCCCGTCATTCTTTATCAAGCAGCATGGTTGTATCTTGTTGACATTATTTTCTCTAAAAAAGATATTATTGATGATACCTTTTATGCGTCGAAAATTATTACATTTTTATCACTAAAGTCATATTTACCAGTTGCATCATTTGGATGTAAAACAGGCGTCACTTGGTGATGCCTATTTAAGATCAAAATTTAGGAAATACTTCAATGCTAAAAAAAGAATTCATTTTGCCGTCAATAAAATGAAAACATTTTATCATTTAATTGATGGCAATTATTATCGAAGTGATATATGCCAATTATATCATTTTGATGTAAAATAATTACCACTTAGTGATGCTTATTTTAGATCAAAAGTTAGGTAACACTTCAAAGCCAAAAAGTAGAAATCATTTAGACATCAAATTCTGTTAACTGCTTTGGTAATATGGTTGAATAACATTAACAGGCCAAAGTTTGGCCAGTTACTATCCTTCATCAACAGCAGTGATACCACATGGTAATATTTAGGTTTTTTTAAAATATCACTTTTTTATAATTCGTTTGGTAATTAAGTTTTACATCCTATATGATATATACATATACAATAACATTTTAATAATATATCTCATTCGGGATTGAAAAGTTAAGGAGGTATGTAATACATCTTTTAGACGTAAAAATTACTTGGGATGCTGTTTGAAGTCTTTAGCATTTGTGAAAGCAGGCCCTGTTTTTTTCACAGACTTTCCCCGTATTATACGTAATCTGAGATTTCAGGCGAGATGGAGTTGAAACGGAACATAATGAAGAAGTAGAAACAATTTCCACAAATTTTATATTTATTTTGCGATCGGTTTCACTTACAGCATCATCAGATACATATAACAAGGTGTGCAAAGGCTTAAATAGGAAAGCAGAAATATTTAAGCCTTTACACACCTTGTTATATGTATCTGATGATGCTGTAAGCGAAACCGGTCGTAAAATAAATATAAAATTTGTGGAAATTGCTCCTGCTTCTTTATTGTGTCCCCCGTATTAAGTATTCCGGGAGCTTCTATAAATCTTGATAACTTGACCGATTTCACGCTGACTTGTGTAACATCAAGCGATTTTTAATTAATTCCCTGGCCCACAATACTATTTCCTAAATCACTCATTTAATTACATATTTCTTTCTATTACGTTCTATACACTTAAAATAGGCGAATGATTAATTTAATTGATTTGATCAATTAATGGGTTTCTGCATAATATTATGATCAAGTAAACACTGTTTGTCCATACTTTTTAATATCTTAAAGCTTTACACATAAAACCAGAAAGCAAAATTCCTCTTCGAGAATTATTTACATTCATGATCTTTTCCACTCATACTCATAATCATATTATACATTCCTATTCATACCTCTCTTGTTCTGTCTATCTCTACCTATCGCATTTCGTACGACAAATGTTTTCAAATAACATTGTAACATCTATCCCGATGTAATTGAATATCATTGGGATTCATTTAAACAGTAAATAATTAATCGGACGACAGTAAATTACAATACCTGCTTGTTTATGACAATGACAGCAGCATAGACATGTGATTTCTATTTCCTATACACAGTTAGGTATAGAAATTAGGTATAGAAAGCAAACGAGATGAATTAGATAGTTGATATAGTACATTTGATTTTCCACTCGATGTCAGCACAGAACTGAGACTCACTCGTATCCCTTGGCAACCAATTTTCGTGAATTTCTTCTAGCAATCAACTTTACCTAACTCTATGTTGCTGGTGGTTTTCGGGTATTGCTGTGTAGAAAACATTTTAACTCGACGTTTCACTCCTCCTACTGGGAGCGTTATCGCTTATGGTTAATTAAAATTACATCAGTGGGACGCATCAGCTGTTGCTGAACATTTTGCCTCCAGCCCTGGGCATAGAATAATGTTTGACGCTACACGGGTGTTAGCGAAGACGGAAGAATACCATCCGCGTCTTATACGTGAATCCATCGAGATTGCGAAAAGACCTAATAACTTTAATAGGGAGGATGGGTATAACCTCAGCCGTATATGGAGAGGGTTCCTAGCACAATATAATGGCCAACGGCTATCGGCTAAAATTCAAATCCGGCACAACAATGGGTAGCGAAAAAAAAAAAAAAAAAAAACATATATAAGCTCGGGACGAGTATAAATTCCTTCCATTCTCTTGATAACGCTCCCAGTAGGAGGAGTGAAACGTCGAGTTAAAATGTTTTCTACACAGCAATACCCGAAAACCACCAGCAACATAGATAAAAGAAGCTGTGAAAGTCTTCAGACGAAAATTTACCTAACTCTGCTGAGAAAAAATCACTTGTACCCCTTGGCCTTTCACCCCCTCATATAAGGTGGAGGCTTTTGAAATGTGGTGCTACAGAAGAGTGATCAAGATTAAACGGATGGACTAAGTAAGAAATGAGGAAGTCCTAAAAAGAGTGAGAGAGATGAGAAACCTCATGAAAACCTTAGCAAGACTACTGCACAGTCCATTTGATCATATCTTGGAGCATAATGACCTGATGAGGACAATTGTCGAAGGACGAATGGAAGACAAGAACAGAAAAGGAAGATCTCGAGTTAAATATGCTGAAGAGGTAAAGAAGTACAAGAAAGAGGAGAAACACGTAGTTAAACGGGAAATGATTAGCTGATAGGAAAATTGAGTGTAAAGGTGCGTCATATCAATCTTAGGATCATTGACCAGTGGTGGTGATGCTAGTTTCTTTGCACAACTATTTTTAGTGCAAGAATATGATAACCACTGAAGATTCCATGGATACGATTATATTTCAAACACCCATTAGAGGGATTCCTATGCTTAAATGCATTTACGTTTTTAATGCCAATTTTCTACCAAGAGTTCAATATTAAGTCCAGTAGAAGATTTTTCAAAACCAATCATTTACCGAAATCGCTATATGGTGATGCGTGGTGTAGTCTCTTTATAAGTTACCAGATTAAATTTATTCATATTGATGTATAGAAAAAAATGGACAAGCGGTTGGCAATTTATATATTCAGTGAAGGGTTCTTAGAACTTAATTAAAATGTAAGAAGGAAAAAAGTACACCAAACTCAATGTGATGTGCACTCTTTTTCCATTAAAACCCGAATGAATGTTTATTTATTTCAAGCAACATCCCTTGCGTAGAAACAATCCAAAAAAACAATATAAAACTACAAACTCGACAGAACTATGAAATAACAAAACTAAAACGATAAAATGTTATAAACAAACCATATAAAAATGTAGTTAAGACACCGTATCAATTTTCCCCCTCCACGAGATGGCAAGAAGTTTTCAAATCGTGCATTGCTTCCCGAGGGATGCGCAAAATTCGGGAATGTGACGTTTTAATTCGGCTTAGAGTTAAGGAAGGAGCGGGTGGCACAGCGAGAGGACAGCTTGCATTCCACTTCAAGGGAGAATGAGGAGGGAAAAAAGCCAAGCGACCATTTCCGGCAAAATACGTCGCTCCGAAAAGGCATGCAAATTAGTTTCCTCGCGCGAGCCTAGGGATCGCTTGCTTATACACACCCACACAAACATGTACAAGGAACTTGAGCTCGAGTCGACTCAGATATCCTATGAGAGGACAACTTCCTTCCCCAGGGTGACATTCCGAACTACTCAGCATCTCAAGAGAATCAGCGAGTAGACGACGGAGAGATAATCGAATAAAAACTACCATAAAGACAATCCGAAAGATATTAGATTCGCTAACTTATTTCTCCACCAAAAAAAAACTTACCGAAATCGTTTTAGCGATGCGAAAATGTGATTGAATAAGGCTATTCGTCTATCTTGAAAATTCATTTCAGGAAGTGCTGTGCTAAAAACGCTTTTTCGCTCAAAAATGTTTTCAACGCAGCATTTCCCGAAAGGAACTTGCTGAATAAATAAAAGAAGCTGCGAGCATCTAAAAAAAGGCTTCCGGCTTAAAATTTTCAACCCAGAATGCAGGGAAATAAATAAATAATAATAGGTAGAGACAAGCATCCAGTATAGATTTTACAAAGTGAACTAATTGTCCCAACAGTAGAGCTGTGCGCGGAATCAATGATTACCTTATATAGAACCTGTTCCAGCGCTTATTAATGCGTTCAAAGCATCTCATTAAAAATATAGCAACCGCTCTTTCTGACGAGATATGAGAAAAAGTGCAAAAGAAAAAAATGAGAATAAGTAACAAAAAACGTTGACATACAGGGATAACAATTAAACTACTTCCTTTGTTAAAAAATTTGTATAAATATAACGTCGGAAAAAAGTTTCATTTCATTTTAAATATGTATTATCATTTGATCATAATATAACTTCTACAGCATGGTGAGAGACAATTATAATAAATGTAAAACGTGGGATTTGAGCTCGACAGCCTCAAAGATGTAGCGAAAGGGAAAAAATTCAAATGGCCGTATAACATTTTCTTAAATAATATAATATTTTTATACGACCATTTGGGTTTTTCCCCTTTTTCTACCATAATAATAAGATTAAGTCTTTATCGGTGTAAGTTTGAAAATATGAAGTCTCTTCTTTCATCTGAGATGGATAGGCCTGAGGAGATACGGGATGGAGAGATATACGAGGATATAAGAGGGAGAAAAACCCAGAATTTGCATCAAGTTGAATTCGCTGTCCTTAAATTTCTCGCGCGCCCATAGCATCTAACATTTGGAGCGTGTAGTGGGAAAAAAGCTCTTAATATCCATTAAAGAGAGAAGAAAGGGAGCGAGTAAAGCGGGTTTCTTTCCCGGGCGTGATAATTTATCTCCGGAAAAACCCTTATATCCTCGTCCTATCTCCTTCCATCCTTCCTCCGTCCGTTTCTCTGCGAAAACGTCGTCGCAGTGAATTTGGAATGCACCTACTTAAAAATCCATTCTCTCGAAATTGAGGGAATGGGGGGGGGGTGGATGGGGGTGTTGAATGGGATGGGGGAGGTTAAAGAGATAGATGGGGAAAGGGGTGGGAGAGAGCAAGAACGGGTGGGGATCTTTTTAATCTTTTCCCTCTTTCCCTTCGACCCTTCCTCACTTCCCTCATACCCTAGACAGGCCCACGTCCTCGATCCCCATCCGTACTATCCCTATCGCTCCTATGCCTTATAGAATATGGTTGACGTGGCTGCTAAGAGTGCTGGAACATATATTATTACCATATAATCATTATCATAGTGTGTGGTTCGATAAATAGCCAAAAATTACCCTCGGGGAGCGTTAGGATAGTATACTGGCTGCCAATACTGCTAATTTTTTTTAGTTACCGTTCATCGGATAATGATAATGTACGGTAAATGAGAAATAAACTTTGTTTGCATAGGGCAGAAATCATGAATATATCCGGAATTCATCCTGGAAGTTGCGTGAGGCAGGTAGTTTTTGCAAAAATTTCAAGTATTGATTAAAATAGGAAAGCAAAAGCTTGAGGAGGAGAAAGAATATTTTTACTCATGAAGCCGAATTATCAACGACGGACGAAGCAAGAACGACATAGTCAGTAGATTAGAGCAGACGAAGAGCGCTATCTACAGAATGAAGAATCTATTTACAGCTAAAAATTAAAATATACAGGAGAGGAAGCATTTCTTCGTATGCTAAATATGGAGCAAGCTTCTCCTTGGCTTCTCACGGAGGCTTGGACGTTGAGAGGTGCACAGGAGTCGAGATTGCAAGCTTTCAATATGTGGTGCTACCGAAGAATGATGAAGGTGAAAAGGATCGACCGAGTAATTAATGAATGAGAGTGGAAGAAAATAAAAACGCTCTAACAACCTCAAAACTTCACAAACCACAACACTCGATCATGTCTTCTGAAAACCTCAAGGACAGGACAACTCAGTTGGCCGCATTATGTGGAATGGCGGCTTGATATAAACATTCGTGGAAGAACAGGTTTGAAGGAAGAAAGACAAAGCACGGTCCCGAATGAGTGACATAGGAAAGGTTATAAAGGACATCTAAAAGAGAAGGAATTCGTCTCTATGAAAAGGCTAGCACATAGGAGAACGGAATGGAGGGCTGCGTCAAACCAATCTTAGGAATGTTTACGTATGGCTATGATGAGTGCTCAAAATTCATAGTAATAGTTACTTTTTACGGAAAAGGCTGTGGGTTTTTGTTATAACTTGGTAGGTGCATGCGCGCGTTTCCGCAATCCGCCTGATTTTTTTTTTAATTCAAAGTTGAAGGCACTGGTTGTAGCAGTAATATTATCCGACTTTGATAAAATCTCGGATCAGAAAACGTGATCTCTGCCCACAACTTTTAAGATTCAAGAGGAAGTTGAAGAATAAGTGCCCGTGGTCTAGTCGTGTCCTAAGGGTACGTATCCAGGGTAGTCGCTGCAAAGGAAAACAATTCAGGGCCCCTGGCTACGTTCTTGAGTATGGTTGATTAAAATTAGCCTGCAAACAGTTGCTTGAATGATTTCATGTGTAACACAATTTGTTTGAATACTATAATCCCACTGGTACCGACACTTTCATATCGAGGATCAGGTTGGTGAGGTATCAAGATGCATGACTTACCTTCCACTGGGCATGGGTTTTATTCGCGGCGATAATGGAGACTTTTCACAGGCTACCCTTTGTAAATGTGAGTGATTTGAGGAGAAACTTCAACAGCAGCATTCCGTCCGTCGGATGGGATAACCATCCTCTCATAAGCTCCTTCCATAATTTAACGCTTTTTTAAATTTAGCCGTGGCAAAAAATTACATATCAATTTTTATGCATTCATGGCCCTGAAATCATAATAAAATTTCTGCGGTATCATAAAGTTTCTTCATGAATTTATTCTATGCCAACGCAGTTCTCTTCCTGATGCTCTTGCTGTTTTATCCGTTTTCCTCTATAAGAAATTTCCTCTAGTTGGAAATGTTATGCTTGAATGCTATGTTGAAACCATAATTACAGAAATCAAATAAACACAAATTGCGAACGAAATTGTCCTGGGTAATTACTCCGGAGGGATAATCAGCAGCGACGGCACATACCATAACTTCTCAAATCAAATTAATACAATTTGCAAACACAAATGATAGTATTCAGAACAAAACATCGGGAGCGACAAGGCGTACGACCGATCTTCACTATTTCCATGACTTCTTTCCTCTTTATTTTCGCGTCATCAAAGAAAATAGTTGAAGAAAGACCTGAGGTTTTCCCGGCGTATGATGATGTTGAAGTTATTTCGGGGTCCCACCGGATTAGGTTCTCCATCTCTGCCGACGTTTCGATGGTCGTGTCGTCCATCGTCATCAGGGCTTCAGCCCAGCCATCAAAGAGAATAGTTGTTTACAATTATTTGGCTCTCATTGTTTTCTCCCGTCTTCAAGGAGAATTGTTAAGGCTAAATATGCAAATGATGACTTAACAATTGATGGTGACACTTTTCAGGGTGTAAACAGCTTTACTCACCTTGGAGCATTAATAACTAGTGACAATAACCGCAGGAGGTGTTTACGGGAACAAATAGAAGCCGGAAATAGGGCTTTTTATACCATTTTAAAATTATTTAGGAAGAGATCTCTGAAAATGAAACTTTACATGACATTAGTACGTCCAGTGGTGACATATTGCTCAGAGAACTGTACAATGGCAGCGTCGGATGAAGAAAGACTCAGAACCTTCGATAGACATATCCTTCGTAGAATACACGGCCCAGTATACGGGGGGATTCGAGGATAAGATATAATGAGGAAATAGAACAGCTGATCGAAGGAAAGAACACAGTAAAGTTCATCAAGGCAGGGGCGCATCTAGGAATTAAGGGTAGGGGAGGTATTAGGCGCAACTGATACTGGGGGGCTGGGAGTGTGGGTTACCCACCAGGGTAAACAGGAGGTGAAGGGGCTCTCCCCTAAAACTGTTTTCAGATAAATGGTTCAAAATGGTGAGTTTTACGGCTTTCCGAGGGATAATTTATTAATCCTTACACTATTAAATAAGTAATATTAATCCAATTAAAAGAAATGGAACACACTTAAACATTTTCTGAGCTCTGGGGGGTGAGGTTTATCCCCCAAACCCCCCCTCACTGCGCCACTGTATCAAGGCAGAGAAGATACGATGGATGGGACATGTTTAGAGAATGTCAGGAGATGAGATGGACCAAGTACGGTGTGGCAAGATGGGAGTGAGAGGTTGGCGGGAGAAAACTGCCAATAGGACACAATGGGGAGTATTAGTGCAGCTGGCGAAGTCCCACACTGGGCTCTAGTGCCACGAAGAAAAAGAAATGTGTCAATGAAACTGTCGGATCACTTACCTTGCATATAAATATAAGTAGAGATGCGTGAAAATTGCAACTGCAATATAGATGCGATGTGCGCAAATAAATGCGACCCAGATGCGATGACTGGACTTTTATGATATTTTTACGCAAATTTGCCTTTTCGACGGTAAAATTCGTACATATTGTGCCGAGCGCAGTTTAAATGCTCCGCCGACACTCACCGCTTAAAGCATGTGAGCGACTGGCCCGCTGCTAGTTGGCTGGGAGTCTTACGTGGCCGCGAACTACAAGTGGGCGCGGTCAAGCTACACCTCCGCCACTATATGTCTTATTCCTTAATTTATTACTGTTCTACAGCATAATTATTTAAAATATTCTGTATTTTGTCATATAACTGTGTTTCACGACATTTTATCGTCATCTACCTCATTATGAAAATAAAAAAATAGACGCTACAAAATGCGATAAACTGTTATTGAAAGTGCGATAAAATAAAAATGGAAGTGCGATTTTCACGTATCTCTAAATATAAGACATTTCTGATCTTGCTTCCCCCTTCTGTAATAAGCCTTATATCTCCTTCCCCTCCACTGTAGATGGATTTGAATCAAATCAAACAAACGCATCCTTAGGCTGCCCTCGCGCTTGGGATCCTCATAATCCCTAAGAATAAAAAGAAGCACTTCCTCGCCAATTTCTCCGGCATCCGTTGGCACCACCTTCCATCCCTCGCCATCAAAGCGCACCCCTTGTCGTCGCCTCCCTTCAAACGCATTGCCCTTCCCTTCACACCCCTTCCTTATTCTTTCACGCCTCCTGCGAGGGCCCTTGTACCACCCCGGAGAAAACCCTCCTGGACAAAAAGGGGCCAAAATTACGATCGCCTCGCAAGACGTACGACCTCCATCGGAGAATGCAATTTAAAAGTTTCCGCCAGATAAAGCGAGGATCGCTCCCTTATACCGGGGGGGTTAATTCAAACCTTTTCCCCTTCCAAGACATCCCCAACCCATTCCTTCTCTCCTCTTTCGTTGCCATGCCTTCGATTCCCACCCCTTCTCCAGCCGTTCTTTCCCACGTTTTCTCTCTCTTCTCTTCCGTCAGTTCATTCGACCCACTCTGCCACTCTGCCGACATCAACTGCCTAGAGTATTTTTATTTTAATTTCACAGTGTCATTCCCTAATTTCCCAACTATAGGAAGCTAGTAGCTGAATAGGACATTACAATATTTCCAATGAATTTATTTTAAGCCATAGTCCGTGCCCGTACATGCAGGTGGTGTGGGCATCCGAAAAAAGCCAAACCTTAACTGAATACCTCTTGAAAATTTTTATATTTGAGGTTGATAAATATGTTAGCAAATGCGTACTTAATGGATCAAGAATATTTCAATATTATAGCCGGTCCGGTGTAACTAACTCCGGTGGAGTGGTGCCTTTCTCGCTACTACCGGACATTGACTATTAAATCCAGGATGGCGTCCTAAAATATTTACTTTAATTATGGCTATGTTTTAATCGACTAACACGACCGGAATAAAGATCAAGTACGACCGATGGAGCGGGGTGTATGCGTCTTGTTAAAGTTACTCCCTAAGCGTTTTGTGGGAAGATATTCCACGTAGGTCGTCCCACCACAACTAAAATATGAAGCGAGCATATAGAAATCGGCGCAGAAAGACTTAATCCGTCAACTTCACGAAATACCAAGGAAAGCCCCACGATTCGCCAAAAACTGCCACGTGCGTACCAAATGCGTTACACAGATTTCTTATTTGAAGCTCTCGCGGGTCATTCTAGCTGTTGGTGGTGTTTTTTCAGCTGTGGTCCGCGTTCTTATTCGGTTTGTTGGCCGATGTTTCGTGGCCGTTGCTAATCACTTGTTCTTAGGGAATCGCTTCCAGCTAGCTATCACTAGGAAGAAGTGACCAGCAACGGCCACGAAACGTCGGGCAACAAACCGAATAAGTTCGTGGGGCACTCCCGGAAAAAAATCACCAATCGTTACGCAGGTGTTAAACGATTTAGGCTAGGAGCCGCTAGAGACTCGGGAGGCTGCGCGCCAGGTTTAGGTTGCTCGAGAAATTGAATTTTTCATAGCGACAAAGATAACCTTCGAACGCATTCGAACTGCAAATACATAGGCCCAGTCAATGTCAATGCATGCTAACGGTAAAGGGCTGACGGCTAATAGCTAAAATATAGGTAACTGCTGGTTGAGAAACTGTCGGTTAACTAACCGCAGGTTAACTGACTGTTGGTTAACAAACAGTTGGTAAACTAACTGTAAGTTAACTAACTGTAGGTTAACTAACTGCAGGTTAACTAACTAGGTTAAATAACTGTAGGTTAACTAACCGTAGGTTAACTAACTGTAGGTTAACTAACTGGTGGTCACTAACCGTTGGTTAACTAACCGCAGGTTAACTAACTGTAGGTTGACTAACAGTATGTTAACTAACAGTATGTTAACTAACCGGTTGTTAACTAACCGTTGGTTAACTAACCGGTGGATAGCTAACCGTTGGTTAACTAACTGTAGGTTAAATAACTGTAGGTTACCTAACTGGTGGTTAACTAAATGTTGGTTACCTAACTTTTGGTCAGAAAACCGGCGGTTAACTTTATGCTAACTGTAGGGTGGATTACTACCCGGCGGTTAACTAATTGCAGGTTAATTAACAGTTCGTTAGCTGTTGGTTCAATAACTGTTTGTTACTAACTTAACTAACCGGTGCTGATAGTCGGTTAACTCGGTTGACTTAACCGACAGACGGTTCTAAATCGGTTAACTAACTAACCGATTTTAACCTCACTAACGACTAGTCAACCAAACTCACCGCTACTAACATTTGGTTAACCCAATAACTATTAATTGAATAACTAATTCACTGACTAACTGGTAATTACTATCTTTCGCTTTCAAGGCGATTTTTGCTTTTAGGCATCTTTGAAGACGCTTTTGTGTGACTTCGGAAACGCTTTTTAGTAGCTTTGAAATACCTTTCCAGCTGCTTTGAGGCTACTTTGAGGCTTATCTGAACTCGCATTTAAGGCGTTTTGCAACCGCTTTAGAGCCTTCAAACTTAAATATATAGTCCAGTCAATGGTCAAAAATGGTCTTTTTAGGAAAGGTTTTATAAAAGGAGCTTTAATAAGATGCATCAATCCCACTCAAGCGGTCGCATGCATTTCGTCTTTATTCCTTTCGTAATTCCTGCCCTGAGAGTGCATAGTCTAGCAACTAAAACCGATCATTTATTTCAGCCTAATATGTATGACTAAAGTAAATCAAACTACGGTAAGAAATTGGAAAGAAGCGAAAGTTTTCAACTGTCACACATATTTATCAAGTGCTTCGGAAGAATCTATCGATAAGGAATGGGATTCCATCCCCTAAGGGTCGTACTTGCCATTAATATCCGCGATTAAAACCCGTAATGTCTCAACCGGAATTCGAGCAGAATAACATTTGGAACGATAGTAAACCAGCACGCAGACCGACGGATAATTGAATCTTTCAGAGCGGCAACTATCGGGTAACTGGCTATTGGTTAACTAACCGTCGGTCTCTCGTTCTATATTATCTCGTTCTCATTTTATATTAAATGATGTTCATTGGACTCATCGTATACATTATCACAGTCACTCATGGAGGAAAACTGAGAGAAAAATAATTTTCTACCAACCTTAGAGATAGAATCCGGAGCCTTTGCTAATCAACGTGAATATGCTGGCGGTAAAAGGCCACCCATAGGCCGCGTCTGCTTCCCGCCGCGAGCAACTCGATATGGTGGAGACAGCAGATGGTGGTAGGCATGGTAATCACTGTCCATTCAGGCCACAACTTCTAATTCTGTCAAATAATCGGCAGGACCAACCTTTCTACGGATTAGAAAAGAAGCCGAGAAAGTGGCGATATTACTATTGGTATTGTGAGATAAGTGAGGCTTAAATAAATATAAAAGATATTTTCCCTCCGTTGTATTTTGCTTGTGATACTTCACGCATTTTTATGCTACATTTACAAAAATCTCATCCAAAAATCAATTTCCATCCAACTAAAAAGGCAGGTGGTAGGTGTTAGGAGTCCAGTGTAACCAGTTAGCCTGTCTAGAATACTAAAAAACATGCGTGGAGATAGTGAAATATTGGATTTTCTAGATTTCGAACGGTATAGAGAGAAATAATTTTCAAAAATTAAAGACGTTTTAACATTTAAAATCTCTCTTAATGTGTCCTCAATTACAAACATGTTTTCTAAAAATTAGAGAGCGGTTATTAAGGCGTTCGAGTTTTCAGAATAATCATCCTACATAAAAATGAACTTGAAAATTACCAAAAGAGAAGGCTATATTTATGCAAGTAAGGCACCACGAAAATACCAAAATTATGTGCGTTAGAATATTCAAAAGCTTTTTAAGGTATTTATATTAGGAAATTTAGGAAAAATTTTCTAAAATGAGTTCTTTATATTTCCTTTTCTTGACCTCTTTATTTAATTTTAAATCATTATTTTGGAGAAAAAATCATGAAAAAATACTTAAACCAAGAAAATCATTTGTAAGTCATGAAAAAATTTAATCCAATTTCCACCAAAGTTTCGGTTTCTTTTAAACCTTCATAATGGCTTGAAATGGTAATGGTTAGATCATTTTGATGTATAGACAATTTATAGGGTAAAACATTTGTTGTTTTTTTACAATGCTTTATAGTTAAATAAAGTAATATAGTTCTAAATTAACAAAAAAGAAGAAAGTGTGTCAATATGTCTATTTCTTCTTTTGTGACTACTGAATTTGTTTAAATGTTTTATGGTATAAATTAATGCGAAAAACACTGTCATAACGCTTTAATTTGTTTATACATAAAAATTATAAATCCATTTTCATTTCAAGCTCTCATAATGGTTTAAAAATAAACCTGAACGTTGGTAAAAATTCCATTTAAATTTTTCCAAGACCAACACTCCATGATACTGATTAAATATTATGCCAAAATTTACTTTTCTGGAGCAGGGAGAAAGCTTAAAAACTATCGAAGACGTTAGCTATAGTTAACTCCATTTCCGATGGATCAATTGCTACAAGTAAAAGGAGAGATTGACTTTTTAGGCATTTGAACTATTATTTATTTATTAGATTTACTACAAATATGCTATTGTCTCGTGGCAGCATTAGATTTAAACAAATGAATGACAAGTCTACCCATCTAATAACCAAGTAAAAAAGAAAATACTCCTATAGTATAAAAAATATATTAATTCTAATGTCATACAACCAACAAATGAAGATTGACTCAAATAAGCCAATTTTATACTTTCCATAATTAACCTCAATGTCATCAACCGAGAATCGATGAACGCTTATTATTAAAAAAATATTTACATATGTATTTGCGGGGAAGATCTTAAAAATATCTTCATGTAGGTCGTTCCACTCCTTCATTCATCTATGTAGGAAGGATTTTTCAAAATGTCTTTTTTTATAAGTACGTAGATCGAGAAACAGTAGGTAAATGGAAGAAAGAGGCGAAGAAAAAAGGTCAGTTTCGTATGAGAAAAGGGTTAGTGACTCGTAAGGAAAGAAAGGGGACTGTGGTTCCCGCGAGCAAGCGGTTGAAGAGAATAGGAGGATTCAGAGCAGTCATTTCCCTCACACTCCACTCTCTGGAAAAGATGAAGCCGAGGAAAAGGGGGGCGGGACACTTCACCCATTCCTCTAAAGGCCCAGCCATTTTCCCAAAAGGGTTAAGAGGCAGAGTTTCCCCCCTGGAAGGATGGGGGGGGGGGAAGAAGGAGAGGGTGGGAAGGGTAGGTAATAATTATGTGTTGCAAGAGGATTGAGGGTGAAAATTAGGCGTAGTTAGGGAGCTGAAATAGGGGATCTTTATGAGGAGAGACAATTTGGATGGGGGGTTCAAGACGCGCTTTAGAAAGGGGTCGGAACAAGATTGTTTCCTTCGCGCACCCCGAGAGAAAAGGACCCAAAGGATTTTAAAGGAGTCGGGGGGACGTGTGTAATATCACATACCCACACAGACACTTAAAAGTATGTGTGTGGATATGTACTTGGGTACATATGTATTCACATAAAGGTATGGGTTAGGCAGGACTTTTTGGATTTCATGTGAGGTATAATTTAATTAACTATCGTAAAAACTTGGTATCCATGGTAGAAAGAGGAAATATCAAATGCTAACAGTACCTCAAAAATTGTATATTCTTCACAGGATCAGCATATAGTCCAAAAGTTAGTTTTATAGTGACATAGTGATACAGTCATGATAACAAAATTCGAATGGATATATATATTAAATTGCAAAGTTGCTTTTTTATCATCACATTTTAACTTTTTCCAAATTATACTTGAAATGCTTTCACAAGTGCAGGGAAAACCGAAGATAAGTGTTTTTTTATGAATGAACACAATTAAACTCTTTTTAATTATTCATTCGTTAGTTTTGTAATTGAGTGTGTTCGGTTTTAAAGGAGGCGGGGACGTGTACATACATAAATACATGCCCACACACCTTTATGTGTGTGTGTATGTAATTGGGTACATATATATTCACTCAAATACATGTTTGTGTGCGCGTGATACCTTCAAGAGGAAAGCGAGGGATGAGGTTGTTTGAAGTTGAAGAGAGGGAGTGAATAGAGGCCGGATTTTTGGAGGTGGAGGAGTGGGAGGAGGGTTTTTCAAATTAGTGGAAAGAGGGGAGAGAAGAGAATTAAGATTGCCTCCGTTCGTACAATGGGGGCGAGAGGTAGAGAGAGAGAGAGAATCCTACATTAGAGACGCGGGCGCACTCCGTGGAAACGCAAATTGAAATGAGAAGCGTAAAGTTTGTGATACGGTTCCTCTCTCACAGACGTCTTTTAACAACCCCTTGAAATCCCTCTCTCTTTGTCTTCGCTTCTGTATCCGTCGCCTCCTCATTCTCTTGCCTCACACTCCTCTCGCGAAGTTTGGAGCGATTGCAATTTCTGCTAGAGATGGTGTGGATCTGAGGGATGGAAGTGTTATTGTTAAGTGGCACTGCGCATGCGCGGAAGACGCCGAATCCTTCTGAATACGATCATCTACTGAAGGAGTTTGGAAGAGTAGGAATTGAATGGAGACGTCATTAATGGAACTGAAATGCAATGAAATGTCTACTGATGTCTCCCCAATGAATTTCAGAGGAAAATGTTGATTTTGGATATGGCCCTCGACCGCTTTCAGATGATCCGCTTTCCTCAGAAAATAGGGTAGTTTCCTTCATCAAAGAAAAAAAAGGCAATAATTGCGATTCGTTACCCACCATTAGTGTATTCCTAATATATAAATTATTTGGTTTTAGAAATACCAGTTTAGACGAATGGCAATGGTCCATTTTTATCCTCATTTGAAAAGGGCCAGATTGGCGCCCATGCGATGCCACTCCACGTGACGTCACAGGGACATAGTTTCTAAAGGAGAAGATAGGAGTTATACATCGTCTGAGGTTACCAATGCATGCATGAGGCGCAGAGCTCAGGGAAACATGTCTTAATAATCACTTATTAAAACTGGCTAAGGTCGGAGAGTTTTCTTCATTTGATAAGGTATTAATAATCCTTATTTAAGCCAAGCGCTACCAGCCAACAGGGTACTCAGCTACCCGCTAGCAGCCTGCGACGTATCAGCGCTAAGCCTCGCCTCAAGGTCACCTCACCGGGCGGGAGGGGGAACCAGAAATACGACGTACGGAGAGATTTCCCGGCATTCATACTAATGCGTCGCGTTTTCGCGCGCTTGAAATTTTTCAATTTTCATTTAATCGCGAAAAATAGATATTGTCATTTAAAAATCTAAAAGCGTGAAATACGTACTCCAGGAGTAATAATCTTTCGATTTACGCAATAAAAAAATAATAGGAAACCACCCTATTCTAGTTTTATGATTCAAATTTCCCTATACATACCTATATTCTAGATTAAACATTTCTTCTACCGCTACTACTTCAAAGTTCGCCTCATTTAAAATAGATTGACGTTTATAATTTTTTAAATTACTGTTCTTGCGCATAAATAATAATGCAATATAATTTAGGGAGTTATTACCATACTTAGGTAAAAAAATAGTTTGCCTAATAGTTTACCATAATAAAATAGTTTGCCATACGAGAGAGAGTTAATTCCGTTGATTAACTTTTTGGATTTCAAGTAAGGAATACTTTAACTGGCTATCGCAAAAACTGGGTATCCACAGCATAGAGATAAAATACCAAATGGTCACAGTACTTCAACACTTTGAAACTCTTTACGGAGTCAGCGTATAGTCCAACCGTCACTTTTATAGTGACATAATGGTGCAATAATAATTAAAATAAACCATGTGGAAATTTGTTGGCACTGCTGTCATTTGTTTTACAAATCAAATTCAAAAATTCTACCGAATTATATTTTATATGCTTTCGTACGTGCAGGTAAATGCGAGCTTAATTGTTCCTTTTTATGAATGAGCAAAATTACCTCTATTTATTGATTTATTCGTGTGCTTTGCACTTGCTAGGTTTCGCTTGTTAGGTTTTGACGCTGGGTGAATCAAAATCCCGGTTAATACATCTCTCCTCGAGTGTCATACCACAAACCTTCCCCCTCCACCCTCCCCGCGTCTTGAAGATGAAAGGGGGATAGCGTGTGTGATAATGTTGCCCCCTCCGAGCAAAGGCGAACGCTGGCAGACTCTCGTAAGAAGGTTTATCGAAGTGGGAGGATCAGGTGATTGAACGCCTACCGAGGTGATTAAATGGGAGGGGAAGCCTGCGACAAGGACGTAGATATGGGGAGAGGTTCCTTTTGTAGGCTCCAGTTCATTCCGCTGTGATTATGGGTGCGGTGTAAGCTTTGCAAGGGGCCTGCCACCACAAGACATCAGAGCTCTCGTCTTGTTATCCCCGTTATGAAATCACTCCCAAAAGGAGAAATGAAAGCCAAAGGTGATGGGTGGTGGGAGAATATCATAAATTGTGGAGAAAGTGACGACTTATATCAGGATCGGTGTCGCACGAATTAATCGTTCTTTGTCAGGAAGACGTACTCGAAATCTTCGAGGGGAAATTCTCATTCAATTACTGGGGCGCTTCAAGGCCTGATGTGCGCTGCCTTATTTGGTTTGTCATCGTAACATAAAAGGTTGCTTGCTATCTTCATTATAACTCTCAGATTGAAAAGAAGGTAAAATGATAAAAGGCACAACTGCCGGTGTAATTCTGTGGAAATGTTTGGTATTTATCATACTGAAAAGTACTCGTCTGTCTCCACACTTATTTATTCTAAGCGACCCAGGTTTCAATACATAATGGTGTAATATATATAATAATAATACAATTTCAAGGTGATTATTGAATTGAAAATTGATTGATTATTGAAAATTGCTTATCTATTTCCGCAGTATTCATTCCAAGCGTTTCAGGTTTTGCCATTTAAAAATATTTAACAATAACTTGGGGTTTAACAATCATAGAAATATTTTCTAATAAACGACTATCATGAGTGCATGACGTCACACGACAATTTTAATTTACTCTCGGGTGGGCAGATCCCTGTTTATTCCAGGAGCATAGTTGGAGAAAACTGTATTTCAATAGCGATTCATCTTCTATGCTATGCTTCTTCTGAAGCAGCTTTCTTTCCACCTTCAGAAAACTCACAAAAAATGAACCCCATTTCCTGTTCCATCCAATCCACGCCAGAGACTCTGATTTTGGATCATTTCTATCATGTTTATATCTCGTACATTGGTATGTTGTCTCAAATGACGCCGGGATTAAACGCAGCGAGGGTACTGTTTCGGATATCCTTACCAATTACAAATGCTTCAATATAAAAACTCCTAAGTACATCAAAATTACGTTAATAACTTTAATATCACTGAGAGTACTTGGTGTTTAATTTAATATAGGATACCTATTGGAAATATTTACCATCTTTTAAAAATAAAAATGTCTTCATATTTGTCATAATTATTGAACAGTGACATTAATAGCATGCGAACATTTTCCTTAGTAAAAGAATCAATGTGCGTCATCGGTACAAAAATATTATCCTGGCATGTCGTTTCACTTAACCAAGAAGTCATATTAATACATCATACTCACAAGTAGTCGTGGGATTCGCCTCTGCCTTAAATTTAAGGATGCTATTTTTTGCTTCCGTTGCGCACGGTATAAAAATTCTTTTGATGATACCTTCTCCAAGGAACTTCAATTATTTAAGAAATAGATGGCATAACTTTAGCCACGGCATAAACATCTTCCCATAAGGAGAACCCTTGACCGTCATACAAATTAATGAGTCGCAAAGCGCATGCGAAACACGAAACAAACAGCTCCAAAAGCGTTGGGATGCAGGCTGTTCAGGTGGAAATACCAGAGCAACATAAGTATTAATGGTGTGACGTCAGCACATCGAATTAATATTAAGACAAACTGTCTCAACTTTCATGTTTATAAGGAGCATATTTGTTTACGTAAATGACTAAAATCAATACAAGAGAGAAAGTTTGAGTGACCAAATCAAAGATGCAGCACTACCCGTGACCCATAAACATGCTTAAAATAGACGAAGAAGCCTATGGAGTTATATAGTAGGCTACTGATTAGCTATAGTGATTTTACTTCAAGTCCGAAGGTAGGAAATCCAGATTCAAAATGGAGTTAGAAGTAAGACATCTCCAAAATTTACCTTTTTAACTTTAAGGTATTTTCCCCTCTCCCTTAAAGAAAGCTTATAATAAAAAAATATTGAACAAATAACCGGAGGTTAGTTTGATACTTCGATGTCACATATTTCTATTTCGAAGAAGCGAAGATATTGCGGCCGCAGCGCAAAAGCAATGCTCAATGGGATATGAAATGAAACTTGGAACGGTAAAAAAAATAATTCCTCATACAAATATTCCTCCACCCCTCCGTCGGCATGGTATTTTCATAACAAACACCGCCTCCGCAGGCAATTCAATCCAATGAAATGAGGAAAGCAAGCGTCGGCGAGATTCATTTGTGCACAATTCTATTTTTCATCGGAATTTCGACAAAGCCGTTTCATCATCCCGAGGAGGAATAATAAAAATTCTGAGTTTGCTTTGCGTCAGCGAAAACATATAAAAATGAATGCTGTTTCGCTTAAATCTGATCTCGAGCTGGCCCGTTTCATATACCTGGGTGTGACAAATGTTATTCAAAGTGGAATAAATTCGTATTTCGTATCATATCTAACATTCATATGATTGTGACCGGTGCTACACAAAGAACTCAATTTTTGGGTTAGAACGCATAGCTGATGCTCGAGGCGCGGGTAAAATACTCGGCAATCCCAAAACAAGATCCTCGAAGTTGGAGGAGGCCCTGAGAAAGTAATTGGCTCCTTACCATGAATGAGTGAAAGTCACTCGCCTGTGGCTTGGTTCGAGGTGACCTCTACTCTCACCTTTCCAAACCAACCTCCGGGTTGATGGATTGAGTGAGTGATTAGTATCATTGAGTTATACCTAGATAGCTATCATTAATAGTATTATGACTGCTTTGCCTTTTTCCACGATTACTTCACATTTGCATTTTCACAGAGAGTTTCAATGTATAATACTGGCATTATCATCATCAGGTATTTGGTAAAATAAAATTTTCTTAAGTCCTGGATACCAGTGACGTAACGGCAAAATTAGCAGTGCCGGAATGCACTATACGTGACTTTTTTTGGAGTGAAACATAACTCTGTGTGTTTTTTATTACTAGTAATTATCTACATTTTATTAAATTTTTTTGGTTACGAATGTATGCATTGGAAAAAATGAGGCAACAAAATTGATAAAAGCGTTATTTGACAAAACTTTTGTTAACCAGCGGCACCACTGCTGGATGTACGATGTGTACGTGTGAAAGCGCATATGTACGAACAATTGAGTGAGCGCGAAAATACACCATGCAACCGCACCTTGAGCGAATGCATGAATAAATAATAGAACCAGTTCTTACTTGGTTACCTCGTTTGGGTGCGCTAAAATTGCCCACATTTTCACTCATCAACTCACAGGTGTTAAAGTACCGAGTAATTCTTATTTGAAAAAGAAAATGGGATGTTCAGTGTAAGTATACAAATGCCTGTCTTTGAATAACGTAAATGCCGGCTGAAAGTTACTTTTCAATCGTCCTTTTTTGAAGTAAAGGTAGCGAGGAAACATTTTCATCTTCTTCGGGGGTGATTAAAAGTTTTAAGGGATGGCAATGCGAAAGTATATTTCATGTAATAAAAGCAAAAGTTTCCTTTGGAGAGTTTATTAGACTACAACAGTTTCGAATAAAATGAAATATACAAAGTATGTAGAAGGGGAATGAGGTGAAAGAGTACGCATCTAACAAACAATTATAAAACTCATGCATTCAGGTTCAAATGAAGACTTTTATTTTTACATAATTTGTCCACTGTTACATTTGCTACAATGCTCGTGTTCCATTTCTGCAGAAAACATTAGTAACTGCCTTTAACTCATCAATATGTAAGAGAAAAACAAATAGGAATCTTGTCCTACCCTTATAAGACAGGAGTCCTTATCATAGGTTTCACATATGAACTTTCCCTTTCCAGAATATGTGGCACAAGGATCTTTCCTCCATGTTTTACATTCATAACATATCATCCAGTCAACAATTCGTGGATCTGAGTACAACTTCCCACGAAGTCCACAGTGATAATCAGTTTTTCCGGTGAACTGAATTTTGCTTTTTCCGCCGCTAAGCACCGCAACCATTTACCTTGTTTTTTTTAGATATATTCACATTTAGTTTCTGAGTGTAGGGGATGCTCGTAATAATTTCAGAATGCTTTGAGTTATTTAGCTCGTTTTTCTCCATTGCTCCTCCTCAGCATCCACCAAAATTTGTTGCCCTAATGCTTACCGATCGGTTTTTCTCTTTTAGTTCCGCATTTTCATTCAATAGAATTATAAATAATATACAAGTAATATTTATAGTAGAGACTTAGGTCATAGAAGAATCAATGGTATGAATTGGGCAGGAGTCGGCCCCTGTGGGGCAAGAGTCCCAATGCGGACATTTGCCCTGGGACTCTTACCCCAAGGGCATTTGAAACACCTAATGAGTAACAACACAATCACATGTGAGCTACGAGCCAGCTAACTGCATGAATTTTCGAAACAAAGAATGAATATATAGGAACGGTAGACAAACATAGTACGTAATTAAACTCCCAAAGCATAGGTAAAAATTGCGCGGTCCTGCAGTTTAAATAAACGTTGCGTAAAAATTAAAAATAAGAAAAATTCACGTCCTGTCGTCCGCTGTCTTCCATTGAACGCACCCCTGTGCTATATTCGGTCACGTAAATGAAAGTAATTGATTATAAGTGGCATCATTCCGGTATTTAGAGAGCTAATTTGGAATAGGAATCTTGTCCCATGCGGACTCGTGCCTCTCACTACCCTATATGCCCACTTTAATGTTGACTCGTACTTTTCGATGCATTTATGCGTCATCTTCGGATACTACGGTCATTACCAAAGTATAAGTACTAGTACTCCGGAGTACCCGAAGATGACTCGGCGAAACTAGTTGTATGAGTGAAAATTAAAGTGGGTGCATTTTACATCCTTGGAGACTTTCATTTTTTTATTCCTCTCCATCGAAAACAGCACCACTAGTCTTTTACATAGTTTTTTTTTTAACATAACGAGCAAACGTACACGAGCGTCCATTTTATATAGATACTCGAAAATTAAAGATCCACAAAGTCTTCGTTGCTATTTCTCAACAATTGTCCTTCATTGTTCAACTATTTGGGCGATGTCAGCTCCTTCAAATCTCTCTGCCCTTAAATCTCTTACTAACGTCTTCTCAAGTATAGTAAAATATAGTTTCCCTCACATGCTAAATATGCCCACTAACACCATTCTAACTTCTCTCTCCATTCACAGTCTTCCTTCCGTAAAAGTGACCTTAAATTTATCTACAATATCCTCAACTGAATCACAGACCGTCCTGAACTCCTTTCTTTTCTTAATTTCCGAGAACCCACTAGCCCTACGCGCACCCAATCACCGCTCCACACACCAGTTTCCAGACTATCACTCATTCATCGCTCACTTTTTTCCGCCTCCCCTCACTTCTTCAATCCCCCCCTCCGAGTAGTGATACCTTTTCCCTATCCCCGACCGTCTTTTCTAACTTGGCTCTATCTTACCTCTCTGAACATCAATAGCAACATTTCCCATTTCTTACCAGTGCTCCGAATCCCTTTAATTTTTTATTATTTTCATCTCCCCAAAAACAGCTCATTTAAGGCCTTTTACATCGGGGGAAATAACATATAACAACGACTATCACACACAACCATTCCCTGTGTAGGGGCAACCTACCCAGGCGGGACTCGAACCCGCGACCTTCGGTTTGGCAGGCGAGGACTTAACCCCGCCGCCACTGAGGCCGGCGGTAGGTTTTATGTGCTTGTAATTTCAAGGATTTGATTCTCGGCATGTTTTATGTATCTGATTCCAGTTACACAATATGCATTTTGTTTTCTTATTATATAGATATATTTTCTTGTTATTGGGCAATTGGCAAACATTGACTATATTGCTGTATGTGGGCTTTTGAAATAAATAAATATCATCATGTTCCTCCTTATTTCGCCTCACACCGTTGATTTCATACAAGGGCGAAGTTTGTATAAGCAAAAATATATATGTTCTAGACGTAATTTTTCACGATCCTCTGTTGTCTGGTTTCGATGGCGAATCAGAAGTTCTCAGAGTCACGTTGTATGTCTGAAGTTTTGTAGTCAACAAAAAATTAGAATGGAGGGAGATGAGAATAGGTGGTCAGGGTGAACATATATGTATCAACTGAGAGGAAAAGAAGCATCTACCGTCGCAATTAATCCTCAGCATCGAGTGCTCAACAATTTATTTTTCAATCCGTGGCATTCCATGAAAAATGGAAGGGATTGCTAAGGCAGGATAAGTGATAGGGTGGGTTATGGGGATGGAGGGAGGGGTGGATGGGAATGGGGAGATACGGATAGTAACAGGGGAGCTGGGGTTGAGCAAAAATAAAAAAAGAGATTGAGTTTGTGGGGATGAGAGAGAGAAATTTCATTTAAATTATAAACGCTGCAGATCCTCAGGGGGAGTTAAAAAATGTGTGTACAGTCGAACGGGGGAAAATACTTCCGCAAGAATGCCAAGATAGATGAAGTAATGGTCACGCGGGAAAGGCTTTCCGCGGGAGATGGAGGGGTGTATAAGGGAGGAGAGGGGCAGGGATGAGTGGAGGGGGCGGGTCAGTGGTGAAATGAACGGGAAAATATTTAGGTGTGGAAAAATGAGTTTTGGAAGAGAAATAAGGGACAAATTATGCACCACACAATACAGTATGTATACTACGCTCTTGCAAAAGCCTCCGCGATGCGTAGTAAATGCTATAGCGTAATGTCTGTTTTTCCCGGCGAATAGAACCTGGCTACTGCACTGAAAACATTTAGTCAGAACTATCAAATTCTGACAAAATTTATCAAACTTTTCGGTTCATGTGGAACATTGAATATTTCGTCATCAATTACCAAACCAGTTTGATAAATTATATGAAACTGGACAGAGCAGTTCGATAAAAAAACTACTACAATCAAAAAGATAATAAAACCGACGTAGCGTGCATACATGAAAGATTTTCCACACATAAAAACATTATACTGATTAAAAATTATAAAATTTGGAGTTTAACTTACGTTCCCACAAGAGAAATACAAAAAATGGAAAAAATACGACTTTAGGAAGCATTGAACGTGGGCATCCCGCCCGTGGGCCCAAAGTGTAAGTATATTTTTAAAAACTCCCTATCACACCAGTTTGATTGTTATAATCAAATATTTTTTCGGTGTGGCTGAAGGTAACTGGCTAAATCACTCTACCGGAAATCGGGGGAACCGGTTTCCAATCCCGATCAAGGCGAATGATTTTTTTCTCCGTGGAATTTTCCCATAATTTGTGCATTGCGGGTGACTTCGTAAAGATATCACCGCGGCCAATCGTGGCATACTTAAATTACGAAAAGAACTAGTTGAGACCAACGCTGGATTAAAAGTTGAACTCTCATTTGAAATATTCTTTCAGCTTCATCCTTATTACTTAGTGCTTAGAACGGGTGTAAGCAGGTAATAGTTGGTCCAGAATAGAGGAGGGTTGAGGAAAGCATTGAAGAGATCAAAGGATAGAATTGCTGATGTCTCCGAACGAGTCGAACAAAGAGATACGCATCTCGCTTTATTGGTTCGCATCTACTGTGCGTCGCCAGATTTTGTCCGTGGAGCTGATTGGGGGAGACTACTAAGTGGAAGCAGGTTTTGCGGCTAACTCTAGTCGCCAAGATGGATGAGATCCAGAGACACCATGGGTGAGAGTACATGATGAAACATTTGTATAGCTCTTAGACAAGGAAGATGATTGCCCTACACATAAGAAGTGGAAATTCCGTTGTGTAGTGCGGAAAAAAGCATGAAAAATTCCACTATTGCAAGAGTGATTGAGTGAAAAGTAGCTCCTCTTACGAATACATGCAGTCATTTGTGCAACCTTATATTTTATTACTCATTGTTATGGGAATCTTCTTGTCGCAATTCCCTTTAAAATCCATCCCATCTAACATCACTGCATAGTCTGATGCTGCTTGCTTGATAATCACTTGCCTCGCGTAAAGCGGCCATTAGTGGACGTATACCCCCAGCTCGTCAGGTCTTTTTGGCGACGGATAAATCGCCTAAAACTTACGCTTTCATCCTAAAATTGTCAGGGTACTAGATAGGCAATGAGTAGACACTGTTCAACATTTGTATGCATGGCGAACATTAAAAATTTATACCTGGTACAATAATTAAAAGGTAAAGACAAAATTATCAAAGATATACAGACAAATGCCTTGTTGTCGTTACTGCAAGCAGCTATCTATTTGGTTTCATCTAAATAATCTTCGACTCTTAGATAGTTCATTCTTCCCGTATTATTGCCTACGTTTGCGTAAATTTGTTTACTGCTGACCGTCCTCTGATCTGTCCCACAAAATATACAGGCAAATGTCGAAAACGATCAACTTAATATACCCTGAAAATTTCAAGATGATAACATAATGTTTAAAAGATAAATACGTCGCCATAAAAGAACAATCGTGCAGGAGGCATGACTCTTTTTAACACAGATGTGCTGGAGTTAAGAGTAAAAATGTGTGGTCATTTTTCCCACTCTCTAATCTTCTCTTCCAGACCGTTGGACAATCAATACAATATGGATTCACACTTCGACGCGAGAGCTATAAGGGGTAGAATGGGCACCGACCAACAAACATTGAGCGTATGCAACCCGCGTACCACCCAAAACGCCTGCCTGGGGTGGCGCGCGCTCACTCTTACTGCGGTGCCCCGGGAACCAATGGGCAAGAATAAAAGATATTTGAGGTGATACGAAACATATGTCTAACGAGTCGTTGTAAAAAGCAGAAAAGTGACTGAATAATCCGAGAGTGGCATCATCTTCAATTATGTCCAAATAAAAACCCAAAATTACCAAAATTTCAAAACTTAAAGAGCGATGCGGCACGTTTTCCCGGTATCCGATTGTAAAAATAATTTTCACGATTTATTTTCTTACCAAAGGGAACAAAACTGGGAAGCATCCAAAAAGAAATTCGATAACTTTAAAAATGAGGACCGCCCTAAAGGGCAGTACAGTGGTGGCTAACCTCCTCTCCACCAAGACCACCAAAATTTCCTCCCAAAACCATTACCATCATTAATCACTCTCCTTGCACAAAAGGAACATGATGCTAAGCGAAGGAGGTAACTCGTCACACTCCTTTAGATTCTACGAATATTTGAAGGTGAGTCATCCGCAGTATCATACTATCCAGCAAGCCACTCCCAATAGCCAGTGTTGGGCAATGACGGAACATCAGTCTTTAAACTGTGCGAGAATACTATAAATAAGGAAAACAAATTTAGATGAGCATTTTCAGAGACTTGAATGCCTTAGTTCTGATTAAGGTTGCATAATACAACTAATAACTTCAGGCTTAACTGTGTGAAAACTTTCCATTACAGAAAGTAAAAGAATGAAATATAGTTAGGTTCAATCAGTGGCGTAAATATGGGGGTGCCTCCAAAGCCTCAGAGAAATAAAAAATTAAAACTATTGTCTAATTTTGACATATTATAACTGCATCTGCTTTAAGCTAAATTTTAAGTGACAAAATGATGTAAAATGTCTTTTCAGGCATGTCATTTTTCAAACATTTTCCCGGACCGAGGGGGGTCGCCACCCCATCCCCCAAAGCATATCCCTAGCAGAGTCATCAGGTATTTGGTAAAATAAAATTTTCTTAAGTCCTGGATACCAGTGACGTAACGGCAAAATTAGCAGTGCCGGAATGCACTATACGTGACTTTTTTTGGAGTGAAACATAACTCTGTGTGTTTTTTATTACTAGTAATTATCTACATTTTATTAAATTTTTTTGGTTACGAATGTATGCATTGGAAAAAATGAGGCAACAAAATTGATAAAAGCGTTATTTGACAAAACTTTTGTTAACCAGCGGCACCACTGCTGGATGTACGATGTGTACGTGTGAAAGCGCATATGTACGAACAATTGAGTGAGCGCGAAAATACACCATGCAACCGCACCTTGAGCGAATGCATGAATAAATAATAGAACCAGTTCTTACTTGGTTACCTCGTTTGGGTGCGCTAAAATTGCCCACATTTTCACTCATCAACTCACAGGTGTTAAAGTACCGAGTAATTCTTATTTGAAAAAGAAAATGGGATGTTCAGTGTAAGTATACAAATGCCTGTCTTTGAATAACGTAAATGCCGGCTGAAAGTTACTTTTCAATCGTCCTTTTTTGAAGTAAAGGTAGCGAGGAAACATTTTCATCTTCTTCGGGGGTGATTAAAAGTTTTAAGGGATGGCAATGCGAAAGTATATTTCATGTAATAAAAGCAAAAGTTTCCTTTGGAGAGTTTATTAGACTACAACAGTTTCGAATAAAATGAAATATACAAAGTATGTAGAAGGGGAATGAGGTGAAAGAGTACGCATCTAACAAACAATTATAAAACTCATGCATTCAGGTTCAAATGAAGACTTTTATTTTTACATAATTTGTCCACTGTTACATTTGCTACAATGCTCGTGTTCCATTTCTGCAGAAAACATTAGTAACTGCCTTTAACTCATCAATATGTAAGAGAAAAACAAATAGGAATCTTGTCCTACCCTTATAAGACAGGAGTCCTTATCATAGGTTTCACATATGAACTTTCCCTTTCCAGAATATGTGGCACAAGGATCTTTCCTCCATGTTTTACATTCATAACATATCATCCAGTCAACAATTCGTGGATCTGAGTACAACTTCCCACGAAGTCCACAGTGATAATCAGTTTTTCCGGTGAACTGAATTTTGCTTTTTCCGCCGCTAAGCACCGCAACCATTTACCTTGTTTTTTTTAGATATATTCACATTTAGTTTCTGAGTGTAGGGGATGCTCGTAATAATTTCAGAATGCTTTGAGTTATTTAGCTCGTTTTTCTCCATTGCTCCTCCTCAGCATCCACCAAAATTTGTTGCCCTAATGCTTACCGATCGGTTTTTCTCTTTTAGTTCCGCATTTTCATTCAATAGAATTATAAATAATATACAAGTAATATTTATAGTAGAGACTTAGGTCATAGAAGAATCAATGGTATGAATTGGGCAGGAGTCGGCCCCTGTGGGGCAAGAGTCCCAATGCGGACATTTGCCCTGGGACTCTTACCCCAAGGGCATTTGAAACACCTAATGAGTAACAACACAATCACATGTGAGCTACGAGCCAGCTAACTGCATGAATTTTCGAAACAAAGAATGAATATATAGGAACGGTAGACAAACATAGTACGTAATTAAACTCCCAAAGCATAGGTAAAAATTGCGCGGTCCTGCAGTTTAAATAAACGTTGCGTAAAAATTAAAAATAAGAAAAATTCACGTCCTGTCGTCCGCTGTCTTCCATTGAACGCACCCCTGTGCTATATTCGGTCACGTAAATGAAAGTAATTGATTATAAGTGGCATCATTCCGGTATTTAGAGAGCTAATTTGGAATAGGAATCTTGTCCCATGCGGACTCGTGCCTCTCACTACCCTATATGCCCACTTTAATGTTGACTCGTACTTTTCGATGCATTTATGCGTCATCTTCGGATACTACGGTCATTACCAAAGTATAAGTACTAGTACTCCGGAGTACCCGAAGATGACTCGGCGAAACTAGTTGTATGAGTGAAAATTAAAGTGGGTGCATTTTACATCCTTGGAGACTTTCATTTTTTTATTCCTCTCCATCGAAAACAGCACCACTAGTCTTTTACATAGTTTTTTTTTTAACATAACGAGCAAACGTACACGAGCGTCCATTTTATATAGATACTCGAAAATTAAAGATCCACAAAGTCTTCGTTGCTATTTCTCAACAATTGTCCTTCATTGTTCAACTATTTGGGCGATGTCAGCTCCTTCAAATCTCTCTGCCCTTAAATCTCTTACTAACGTCTTCTCAAGTATAGTAAAATATAGTTTCCCTCACATGCTAAATATGCCCACTAACACCATTCTAACTTCTCTCTCCATTCACAGTCTTCCTTCCGTAAAAGTGACCTTAAATTTATCTACAATATCCTCAACTGAATCACAGACCGTCCTGAACTCCTTTCTTTTCTTAATTTCCGAGAACCCACTAGCCCTACGCGCACCCAATCACCGCTCCACACACCAGTTTCCAGACTATCACTCATTCATCGCTCACTTTTTTCCGCCTCCCCTCACTTCTTCAATCCCCCCCTCCGAGTAGTGATACCTTTTCCCTATCCCCGACCGTCTTTTCTAACTTGGCTCTATCTTACCTCTCTGAACATCAATAGCAACATTTCCCATTTCTTACCAGTGCTCCGAATCCCTTTAATTTTTTATTATTTTCATCTCCCCAAAAACAGCTCATTTAAGGCCTTTTACATCGGGGGAAATAACATATAACAACGACTATCACACACAACCATTCCCTGTGTAGGGGCAACCTACCCAGGCGGGACTCGAACCCGCGACCTTCGGTTTGGCAGGCGAGGACTTAACCCCGCCGCCACTGAGGCCGGCGGTAGGTTTTATGTGCTTGTAATTTCAAGGATTTGATTCTCGGCATGTTTTATGTATCTGATTCCAGTTACACAATATGCATTTTGTTTTCTTATTATATAGATATATTTTCTTGTTATTGGGCAATTGGCAAACATTGACTATATTGCTGTATGTGGGCTTTTGAAATAAATAAATATCATCATGTTCCTCCTTATTTCGCCTCACACCGTTGATTTCATACAAGGGCGAAGTTTGTATAAGCAAAAATATATATGTTCTAGACGTAATTTTTCACGATCCTCTGTTGTCTGGTTTCGATGGCGAATCAGAAGTTCTCAGAGTCACGTTGTATGTCTGAAGTTTTGTAGTCAACAAAAAATTAGAATGGAGGGAGATGAGAATAGGTGGTCAGGGTGAACATATATGTATCAACTGAGAGGAAAAGAAGCATCTACCGTCGCAATTAATCCTCAGCATCGAGTGCTCAACAATTTATTTTTCAATCCGTGGCATTCCATGAAAAATGGAAGGGATTGCTAAGGCAGGATAAGTGATAGGGTGGGTTATGGGGATGGAGGGAGGGGTGGATGGGAATGGGGAGATACGGATAGTAACAGGGGAGCTGGGGTTGAGCAAAAATAAAAAAAGAGATTGAGTTTGTGGGGATGAGAGAGAGAAATTTCATTTAAATTATAAACGCTGCAGATCCTCAGGGGGAGTTAAAAAATGTGTGTACAGTCGAACGGGGGAAAATACTTCCGCAAGAATGCCAAGATAGATGAAGTAATGGTCACGCGGGAAAGGCTTTCCGCGGGAGATGGAGGGGTGTATAAGGGAGGAGAGGGGCAGGGATGAGTGGAGGGGGCGGGTCAGTGGTGAAATGAACGGGAAAATATTTAGGTGTGGAAAAATGAGTTTTGGAAGAGAAATAAGGGACAAATTATGCACCACACAATACAGTATGTATACTACGCTCTTGCAAAAGCCTCCGCGATGCGTAGTAAATGCTATAGCGTAATGTCTGTTTTTCCCGGCGAATAGAACCTGGCTACTGCACTGAAAACATTTAGTCAGAACTATCAAATTCTGACAAAATTTATCAAACTTTTCGGTTCATGTGGAACATTGAATATTTCGTCATCAATTACCAAACCAGTTTGATAAATTATATGAAACTGGACAGAGCAGTTCGATAAAAAAACTACTACAATCAAAAAGATAATAAAACCGACGTAGCGTGCATACATGAAAGATTTTCCACACATAAAAACATTATACTGATTAAAAATTATAAAATTTGGAGTTTAACTTACGTTCCCACAAGAGAAATACAAAAAATGGAAAAAATACGACTTTAGGAAGCATTGAACGTGGGCATCCCGCCCGTGGGCCCAAAGTGTAAGTATATTTTTAAAAACTCCCTATCACACCAGTTTGATTGTTATAATCAAATATTTTTTCGGTGTGGCTGAAGGTAACTGGCTAAATCACTCTACCGGAAATCGGGGGAACCGGTTTCCAATCCCGATCAAGGCGAATGATTTTTTTCTCCGTGGAATTTTCCCATAATTTGTGCATTGCGGGTGACTTCGTAAAGATATCACCGCGGCCAATCGTGGCATACTTAAATTACGAAAAGAACTAGTTGAGACCAACGCTGGATTAAAAGTTGAACTCTCATTTGAAATATTCTTTCAGCTTCATCCTTATTACTTAGTGCTTAGAACGGGTGTAAGCAGGTAATAGTTGGTCCAGAATAGAGGAGGGTTGAGGAAAGCATTGAAGAGATCAAAGGATAGAATTGCTGATGTCTCCGAACGAGTCGAACAAAGAGATACGCATCTCGCTTTATTGGTTCGCATCTACTGTGCGTCGCCAGATTTTGTCCGTGGAGCTGATTGGGGGAGACTACTAAGTGGAAGCAGGTTTTGCGGCTAACTCTAGTCGCCAAGATGGATGAGATCCAGAGACACCATGGGTGAGAGTACATGATGAAACATTTGTATAGCTCTTAGACAAGGAAGATGATTGCCCTACACATAAGAAGTGGAAATTCCGTTGTGTAGTGCGGAAAAAAGCATGAAAAATTCCACTATTGCAAGAGTGATTGAGTGAAAAGTAGCTCCTCTTACGAATACATGCAGTCATTTGTGCAACCTTATATTTTATTACTCATTGTTATGGGAATCTTCTTGTCGCAATTCCCTTTAAAATCCATCCCATCTAACATCACTGCATAGTCTGATGCTGCTTGCTTGATAATCACTTGCCTCGCGTAAAGCGGCCATTAGTGGACGTATACCCCCAGCTCGTCAGGTCTTTTTGGCGACGGATAAATCGCCTAAAACTTACGCTTTCATCCTAAAATTGTCAGGGTACTAGATAGGCAATGAGTAGACACTGTTCAACATTTGTATGCATGGCGAACATTAAAAATTTATACCTGGTACAATAATTAAAAGGTAAAGACAAAATTATCAAAGATATACAGACAAATGCCTTGTTGTCGTTACTGCAAGCAGCTATCTATTTGGTTTCATCTAAATAATCTTCGACTCTTAGATAGTTCATTCTTCCCGTATTATTGCCTACGTTTGCGTAAATTTGTTTACTGCTGACCGTCCTCTGATCTGTCCCACAAAATATACAGGCAAATGTCGAAAACGATCAACTTAATATACCCTGAAAATTTCAAGATGATAACATAATGTTTAAAAGATAAATACGTCGCCATAAAAGAACAATCGTGCAGGAGGCATGACTCTTTTTAACACAGATGTGCTGGAGTTAAGAGTAAAAATGTGTGGTCATTTTTCCCACTCTCTAATCTTCTCTTCCAGACCGTTGGACAATCAATACAATATGGATTCACACTTCGACGCGAGAGCTATAAGGGGTAGAATGGGCACCGACCAACAAACATTGAGCGTATGCAACCCGCGTACCACCCAAAACGCCTGCCTGGGGTGGCGCGCGCTCACTCTTACTGCGGTGCCCCGGGAACCAATGGGCAAGAATAAAAGATATTTGAGGTGATACGAAACATATGTCTAACGAGTCGTTGTAAAAAGCAGAAAAGTGACTGAATAATCCGAGAGTGGCATCATCTTCAATTATGTCCAAATAAAAACCCAAAATTACCAAAATTTCAAAACTTAAAGAGCGATGCGGCACGTTTTCCCGGTATCCGATTGTAAAAATAATTTTCACGATTTATTTTCTTACCAAAGGGAACAAAACTGGGAAGCATCCAAAAAGAAATTCGATAACTTTAAAAATGAGGACCGCCCTAAAGGGCAGTACAGTGGTGGCTAACCTCCTCTCCACCAAGACCACCAAAATTTCCTCCCAAAACCATTACCATCATTAATCACTCTCCTTGCACAAAAGGAACATGATGCTAAGCGAAGGAGGTAACTCGTCACACTCCTTTAGATTCTACGAATATTTGAAGGTGAGTCATCCGCAGTATCATACTATCCAGCAAGCCACTCCCAATAGCCAGTGTTGGGCAATGACGGAACATCAGTCTTTAAACTGTGCGAGAATACTATAAATAAGGAAAACAAATTTAGATGAGCATTTTCAGAGACTTGAATGCCTTAGTTCTGATTAAGGTTGCATAATACAACTAATAACTTCAGGCTTAACTGTGTGAAAACTTTCCATTACAGAAAGTAAAAGAATGAAATATAGTTAGGTTCAATCAGTGGCGTAAATATGGGGGTGCCTCCAAAGCCTCAGAGAAATAAAAAATTAAAACTATTGTCTAATTTTGACATATTATAACTGCATCTGCTTTAAGCTAAATTTTAAGTGACAAAATGATGTAAAATGTCTTTTCAGGCATGTCATTTTTCAAACATTTTCCCGGACCGAGGGGGGTCGCCACCCCATCCCCCAAAGCATATCCCTAGCCCATCCCCTCCCAAATAATATTCCTATTTACGCCTCTGGGTTAAACAGTTTATTTAAAAAGACAACACCCGGGTTTGATAAAATAGTAACATCGTTATCTTACAGCTGAATATGTTACTGCCATTATTCCCGAGTCAGGCCTTTTTAAACATACTTGTGAAGTTTTATTCTTTTACTGAATTATTAAAGTCTTTTATTGTTCTCGGTAAATACCTCACTTATTCTGCCATTTCTGTTTGAACTGGAAATATCATGCCGTTCTAAGATGCCGTTGTCAACATCGCTTTGAAAAAATCTATCCTTAATTGCTCAAAAAATCCAAGCCTATCGCGTAAAACATCATAATGAGTGCTTGGCCAGTATCTCTTCTTTGTAGCCATTCTCTCGCCCATACGTCACCACATCCCCCCAAAGCATATTCCTAGTTACGCCACTGCCATGTGATTAATAAAAATTCATCATTTGAGCGATCACTTTTCCGGCCCTGAGAAGCAATCGCTCGAATGAGGACTATGAAAAAAATGATCCAGTAATTCAGGCTTATGCCACCGAGGCTTTGGAGATCAATGGTCTCCAAATGAGATTCCGATTACCAGAAATGATCATACAAATTTACATCTATTTACCGATTCCATTAAATGAATCGCAATTTCGGCTCTGAGTATACGATCCTATTCTGTCTCCTTGTGGTCCACCAAGAATCTCAAGCGGTACCAACTCCAAAATGCCTCAACCGTCTTGCGGTTCGCCACAGGCCAATGACACTTCCGACTGCGGTCGTCCAAGTCCCTCAAGCGCTGTCTCTCTCCCCTCGCCTCCTGCGGCATCCAATTAAGAGGCGCAATCCATGACCCCCGACGGATTCCTGCGGTCCTTATCCTAATGAGTAGGCTTACCTCTATCTCATGCGGTCAATACGGGAAGTAAACATTCCGGGGCAAAGGGTGCGAAATCCGCGCGAATAAAATATATAAGAGGTGTGTGTGTCCAGAATTTGACGATAATATTGAAAAGAACATTTATGTAATAATCTGTATTAATGTGGTACCCTTCAAAATAATCCACATTAGATGTTATTAACTTGTGTCAGAGCTTCTTCCAATCCTCGAAACACTTTTCCAACTCAATCTTTGGCATAGCCTTTAGTTTTGTCAGCGATTTCTTTTAATGTCATCCTTGCTTGTAAAACGACGACCCTTAAAGATTCTCTTTATTTTTGTATATAGAAACTAGTCACACTAAGCCATGTCTGGTGAATATGGAAGCTGGGGCATAATTACAATATTTTTTTAGCTAAAAATTCACCGACAAGAAATGAATTCTGAGTCGAAAATTGCCGAGCTCATAAAAATACAATTAACTTTCGCGGCTGGCACAGACAAAGTAAACAATTAATACAGCTGAAAATTGTATCACACTTCAAGGGTAAGAATACATAATAGAAAATGATATCGGAAACCCCAAACTCGCGAGAAATTCTAAAATTTAGTTCCCTTATTTTCTGAATACACCTCAACCATGTACATATATACTGTCACAGATGGGATGCAAGCCGCTACAAAAAAAACGGAGTATCGCCTTCTGAGTCCCACCTATGATTTATTTACGTTCTCCAGTTTTTTTTTTAATATTGGAGCCCTATTTCAGCAGTAAAAATCATGGCTCATACTAGTGTGATAGAAAAGAGCATTGAAATTAATCAGTTATCTTAATGACATCTGTTTGAAAATACATCTGCGAAGTGAATTCCATCTTATCTAAACATCGTCCACGTATTTCTCTTTCTTGCTTGATAAAATCAAGGAAAGGAGTTAAAAATAGCCTGCTATTTCAAACATAAACTGCTACGCTCATGTTTGAAATAGCAAGGTTTTTACTTCGGTAGTAAAAGAAGTTCTGCATCTATTACGGTTAATCAGTGTGTCGTCATTATTGTATGTATGTAGTATCATATTATTCGTCAGAAGTACGTATTTATTTGATGGTTTCACATTGCAAAACCTGAAAAATTAACACTGACATATGAGCTAAAGGGAAAAAGCTGTTTTTACTTAACATATACATGTAATCGTTTCTCCAAAAAAATAATTTTCAATAGCATACAGTTGATTTAGCATAATCAGTGTAGTGATTTCACCCCTCTGAGTTCAAAACGAAGACATATGGTGGCCAAGAGTAATGTCTTTAGGAGTCCCATCACCGTTGATTTGTTTTATTCCTCCTAACAACCAATAATTTTTCCCAAAAGGAAAGACGCCGATCGGGTTCCGATAAATCCGTTTCGGACAGAATTCGGTCAGAAGGAACACCAATCATGCTGATTGGGTCTCCCAATAAGCAGGTGAACAACATCCGGCGGCGATTATTACCGATGATTTCCGTTGATGGCTCCATCTCGTTGAGTTGGTGAGGACGGATTTGTATGTGTATGTTTGCCTTCATATTCGTAGGGGGAGCGTCATTGTTAGCGAGATGGAAATATGGATGGCAGATAACGCGCAATTAGGAGAATATGATGAAAAAAAAGTTTGCTAAGGAATCATTATTATTGACTGATGTTACGTAGATATTATAATAGATTTATAAATAATATATTTTTTGTTCTCGATCTCTTGTTTACATTTAAATATGAACGCTTAAGGTATAGATAATTTATTTAAAAACATATTTGTCAACGTTTTTCAGATTATTTTCCATTTTCAACGCAAAATATTTTATGAAAATATGATAAAAGAAATAAACACAAAAGTTATCGAGAACTAAAACTTAATTTTACGGTCCAAAAAAATGTCAATAAAATATTTTTATAAATATATTTAAAAACTTCAAAACAAAAGAAAAAAATATGTGATATACCTTTTATGTAGTTGTTTCGTTTTCATGTTAGTCGCTAATATAAAATAAAGTTTGGTTCAGTTTTATAACCTAGTATTTTTAATTGCAAAGACTATTTTAGCATATTTAAGTACAAAATGAGTTTTCTGAAACTATTTAGGAAATAATCGCTTGCAAGCCCATCGGAAACCTTTTCGGAATCTCACGAAAATTCATTTATATTGGGAAAAGTACTCAGGGATGTAATAATTTGGTTTACTTAGATTTGATCATGAATTCTCTCATCTTATACTCTAGGCAGTTTAACTACCAACGCATCTTCTTGGCGTGTAAAATATAGGAGGCACTCTGTCTCGTTCAAGGCAAACGATTTTAACTCCTTGAAATTTTTGGCTGTAACATCTAGTGGTTACTAAGGGTGGTAATAAATAACTTTTTTCGGAATCCCTAGTGATAAATAATGTTAACTGTAGTACTTAGCATCAGCCGAAGGGATTTTTATCTTTTTTTCTAGGTTAAATGACATCCTACTGTGGCACCGAGGCGATGAAGTTGACTAAAGGACGTGAAAACAAATTTTGGAGGATGATTTATGTGAGATTATAGTTACTTTATCATTCCAAAAATGTTAATAAGGGTGATCTAAATCCATGCAAGTGAAGAAAACTGCATTTTAATCACTTAAAATGCAATAATTACCTATATTTCCGTTCACTTGCATATTTATAGCAATTTTGGTCTAATTAAGTAGCTCTCTCATTTCTGTGGCATACTTAGTGAATAAAAAGCGTGATTGGTATATTTTTGGCTGCAAAGAAATGTTCATATCTCATGAAGAGGTGGAGAAATGTCATATAAGACAATGGTGCGTATTAAGTTGTACCTTCCTTTCAAGGATAGCCCAGGTGCCAAAATAGCAAGCTACTAACATTTACGTTAGTACGGTATTATGGGTAGACATGTTGAACATAGAATTTTGAAAAGAAACGTTTTAATTACCACGTCTACTGGACACTGGTCATTAATCTCGGGACCCATCAAACGACTGCCCCCGCAAATACAAATTTTATCACCTAAGAACACTCCAGTATTGCCCTTCTCAGAGACATCAGCCACCTTCATAAGCGTTACATCCCACCACGCCCGAGCAAACACATTAATAAGCGTCCCTGACTCTGTTTTCTATTCTCCGCGGCGGTGTTACCCCCGCGTCATCTGGACACGAGTGACTTATTGTTGAATATTGGACCCTTTTGTGCGCCCCACTCGATTCTTTTGTTTTTTTTTTATTCCTCGTGCTTACAACCCACCACCCCCCTAACCCATCATCATCCTTCCCACTGACGCTTATGAAAGAGGGACGTCCATAAGGAGTTCCCTTGGTTTTACGTCATCTCCCACCCTTCCCCATAATGGGGAAAAGGATTGCTAATCCGGAAGACAAATGAAGGTGGCGAATAATGAAACAAAGGTGAAGGATGAAATCCGGCGTCGAAATTTCCAAGGCGTCCTTTTGTCCGATTGAAATTTGTGATTCCGGGAAAACGATTGGTGGTCACTTTATCTTACGCTCGATGTCGGCGTCTGAGGCCATTCTTCGGGGAAGCGATGATGGCAGCAATTTCGAAAAAAAGGGCAAATTGCTTTTTTTTAACAGTCAGAAGCTGGCTCATTTATTTCCCAAGGCATATCTTTTTCAATTAGTGGCCGTCATCGATCATTTTTCGAGTCTGTAACCAATGGCTACGTTATTATTTTAAACATTTCACTTGATAATTTTATTTTTTTATATTTCTCGAATGATCCATAGCAAATTTTGGGAAAATGAGATATCGAGAAGGGTTTTTTTAAATTAATGCTTCTTTTATTCTATTAGCCATCAAAATTTTCTTCAACAGAAAGTAAAATTCAAGTTTCAATTCAATTCAAATTCATTTTCAATCTCATCTCCTCATTTCACAAGGTATATAATGGTATGTAAATCTTTTGGTATAGTTCGTATAATGCATGACGTGATGTTAGTAAAATACCTCTTAAAATTGTCAAGTAAAAATATCTAATGCCACAAAGTAACATATTTAGAGCAACTATGATTTAATTAAGTAGCTTTCTCATCTATATGACTTATTGGACAATAGAAAGCGTGATTAGTACATATTTGGCTGCAAAAATTGCTCTCATTCCACCGAGAGCTAGAAAAATTTCGTAAAAGGTGATGGTGCGTACCGAGTTGCAAATTCTCTACAAAGACAGCCAATGAAGTGACTTGAGTATTACATTTGATAAATTCAGAGAGGCATGCAACAGTCAGAGACCTCTAACTATCTTCATGGGCTTCGTGGAATATGAAAGCCCTAAAAGTCTCCATGGTTGTTGAAAGTACTTTAAATAAAGATAGATGACTATAATTTCCCTATTGCCGAAAAAAAATGAAATTTCTCATCATTTAAATTAATTTTCGATTATACATCGTATTAACCTGAAATTCATGTTTTATCTAAAATAAAAGTTTTTCTATCAAGTCAGCGAGAAAATACATTTGTAACATACATGATAATAGTAGCCATTGATATTGAATAAAATTACTAATTGGCAATTATGTTAAAAGTCTACAACTATTTTTGTTCGAATCCCGTTGAATGCAAGGGGTTTATCTGAATAATTTATATATTAATTTTCCCCATTACTTGTTTTTACATACATTAAGAAGGAGTGAAAACTTCTGCAGGGTTTTGTTGTTAATGGATATTGTCAGAAGAAAAGTCAGACATTTTAAAGTTAATGATTCTTTGAATACACTTGAAGTCGATTTGCGGAATTTCCGTATTATGTTCTTGAGTGAGAGACGATTTGATATCGACTCCTCTCCCGTCTCCAGCTTAGATAAATGGCTCACCAATGGAATCCGGAATCGACTAATCCAGATGAACGGCAATGCTTCGCGAGGATCCTTTTCCAGGTGCTAATTTCACCGGCGGAGTAATTCGATGATGGACACGAGCAGACTTGGTTTCTTGAATCCGGCATCGTCAATTCGACCGTTACGATCGCATATTTTTCAATTAGTCTCACGAGTGGATCTCATCTCCTCGATCCAATCAACGCGTCACGCGTTCCTCTTGGGCGAAACCTCTGCTCATCCCGAGCATCAAATGGAATTGACTTGGGAGATATCGGATGGTGGAGAATATATGGGCCCGCAATATCACGCCCGAGTTGTGTGCATTACCTTGAGTGGCCCTCTTCCGTTCTTGAGCGATCCTTCCTTGTTTTTCATCGCTCAGAAAGTGGAACACGAGTTTTATTGATTTTCAAGGTTTATCACAGATTTACCCTTACGTGTCCAGTTAAACTCAGTTTCTAAACCTATTTTTACACACAGCCTAAACTTTGCTGCCAACTCATTGTCAATATAAACACCAAAACTGAATACACCAACGGATGAAGTCAGGGATGCCGACTTACAAAAAAATATTGGCGGGGCCCAAACCAGGGATCTTGCACCGGGAAATGTTATAAGTAGTCAGTTTTAAGTTTTTTAAGCATTTTAAAAGGGTCATATGATCAACATTAGAACCATGATAACTCGAATCATGATATCTGAACACTCCGGGGAAAATCGACTAGCCTGACAAATTATTTCCTCACACTCATAACGAATAATTGAGGAAGCTCAGGCCCCCTAAGGCCCCATAGAGTCGGCGCCTCTGGATGAAGTTCGCCATGAAAAAATATTTGACTTAGCCGGGATTCGAACCCAAATCTCCCGATTAACACGCCTGACCGGCAATCGGGTGATTCGGGTTCGAACCCCGGCTAAGTCAAATATTTTTTCATGGCGAACTTCATCCGTTAGTGTATTTAACTTTGCACCCGTGCGCGTGACTGCGTACAAAGTCACTTGTCCCTGCAGTGCTTTTCCATCAAAACTGAAGTTCGCCATAAAAAAATAATTTGACTTTGCCGTGATTCGAACTCTGACTTCCCATTTACTGGTCAGGCGTATCAGAGAGTTACACCACCTATTATATATTCAGTTTATGTTTGCTTTCGTGATATCCCGGACTTGGAACGTTTCTCGGAAGGTAATCAGCTTAATGTTTTTTTATAAAATACAACTATTTTTTTGATTGATTGAATTTTGGACATTAACGTCAGTTGCGCAAAATTATAACAACAATTTTTACCATATTACATCATTAACACATTGCGCGCGGGTCAAGAGTTAACTCGTGTTTTCTACATTCCGCTATTTTATATCACGTGTAATGAGTCATCGTATCTACTTCCTCTAAAAACTTGAATTGGTGGACAATGAATTAAACTCGATTACCTCTGCGTTGTTCGTTACTTATTGAGTGATTAAATTAATTATAGTTGAAATCGAAGCAAGTCCGGGAAATATCAAAATCACCCTGTACACACTCATTTCCTAGGAAGTGTGATTCATAAATTAGTAGTGGCACCCATCCCACATTGTCAGAAATGTAATTAAAAGTTAAATGAGGGGGTTAATAATCTTGAAATGCAAAAGCAAACCACTTTAGGATAGAGGATAACAATATAATGTGGGTTATCACGTAAATGAAGGTTTGTCAATGATGAATAATTCTTGTGAAAAGTTGCATTTCAGAAATCGGCACATATTACAGAGCTCATTTGGATTCACAAGATGGAGAAAAATTCTAACCTTAGATAGCTGATGCCAGTAGGAGCCAAAATTACTCATGATCAGAGATGCGTGAAAATCGCAAATGCGATAAATGCGGTATAGATGCGATGTGCGCAAATAAATGCGACATAGATGCGATGACTGGACTTTTATGATATTTTTACGCAAATTTGCCTTTTCGACGGCAAAATTCGTACATATTGTGCCTAGCGCAGTTTAAATGCTTCGCCGACACTCACCGCTTAAAGCATATGAGCGACTGGCCAGCTGCTAGTTGGCTGGGACTCAACGTGGCTGCGAACTACAAGGGGGCGCGGGCAAGCTACACCTCCACCACTGTATGTATTATTCCTTAATTTATTATTATAATTATTTAAAATATTCTGTATTTTGTCATATAACTGTGTTTCACTACATTTTATCGTCATCTACCTCACTATGAAAGTAAGAAATAGACGCTACAAAATGCGATAAACTGTTACTGAAAGTGGGACAAAATAAAAATGAAAGTGCGATTTTCACGTATCTCTACTCATGATATTAAGGTCTAAAACCTACCACTTTACTTCTTACAAGATACAGAAACTTTGAGCAAAGCGCTCCCATTAGCCGCGAGTTTGCCCGGTTGCTGGTTGCTCTGGACAACTCATGACTTCCAATGCTTTGCTTTGCAAAGATCGCGAAGACTGGTTAACAAAAGACGTAATAGTCCCATAACACTTTTATCAATTTTTTTGCCTCAAAATTTCTAATATATACATTCATAATAAAAAAATGTAATAAAATGTAAATAACAACTTTTAATTAAAAAAAAACACTCAAAGTAATATTTAAATTCTAAAAAGAGATAAGAAAAGTGCATTCCGGCACTGCTAATTTTGCCATGACGTCACTGATCGCGATATACCCGAGACATCTGGCAACAGGGCAAACACGCGGCCAATTGGAGCTCTTGGCTTAAAGTTTCTGTATTTATAGAATGTTGCGTTTTCGACCTAAAAAACATAAATATTTTTTAAAACTGGCATCAGCTATTTAGGGTTAAAATTTCGTGGCATAATTTTTCTTCGCCCTGTAAATTTGTGTGGAGAAATAACATGGAGAATGGAAACTCATGGTATTACAATATATATTGACTTTCTTATGGACTTACTTTTTACGTTTCTATTCCATATGTAATTTAATTGAATGCACTACCTAACTCCTTGATCATTTTCATGAGCATAACGGAATTGTGTGTCGAATATCTTGTCTTTGACTTATCTACCTAATACTCTTCAAGTTACATCAAGAATATTCATTTGAGGATGATTTTATCCTATTAGGACCATCAAATAATACCTATGGTTAATACATTTCAAGATTCACCGTAAAAAATTTTTATACGTGTCTAAAGTGATGTTTTTAATAAATATATGCTTTACATTCTCCAAAGCGCTGGATTAAGGAAGTAAATTTGTACGCAGTCACGCGAAGGGGTGCAAATTTATTCATACCAATGTTGAAATTACCCATGCAAAAAAAAATTTGGCTCCGACGCGATTTTAAAGAGAGTCTGAAATTTGCTTAGGAAAAGAAGTATTGGTGGTGTAAGTTGCAACAATGCAACATGCCTCTTGGATGCGGGGTCGGATTTAATCACAAACAGGTTATGAACTAGATCCAGGTCAATTATCAACAATGTGATGTACTTGATGTAATGTGATGTAACTAAGAAACAGTAATAAAATTACTGTTAACGATTAAATCTTTGGTATTTTTACCTGTAATCGATGGATTAAAAAATAATTGTTACTTATAAAACACTAATTCTTTTAATTGAGAATCAGGATAACTAGCGTCGTGAGAAGAAAGAAAGAAATCATCAGCAGAATAGCCCAAGCGAAGAGAGCATTCTACCAAGAAAGGGACCTGCTTACAGCGGGAAACTTAAATATTGAAGTAAAGATACAATTTATAACAACCTATACTTGGAGTTTGCTCCTATAAGGAAATGAGGCATGTACAATGACAGTAGCAGAGAAAGGAAGGATAGCGACCTTACTTAGAATCTCATTGATTACTTTGCATAGAGTACTTTTTAATTTTGATTAATTGAAAATTTGACAGTTTAATTTTAATTGAGCCCGATTACATTAAAAAATACTTTTCCCATCCCATTACAAGTAGAGTGCAGTCACGTACTCAAACAGCGTTCAGGAAATAAATTCATACTATTCCAGTTGTCGTGGTCAGTCGCCGAACTCAGCGATAAGAAACATTCGTATCTCAAACAGTTTAAGGACGAAATGGAAAAGCCATGCCGACATGAGAACAAAATCAAGGCATGAAGGGGCTTAAACCTGAAGAGACTTATGACAGGCCTTTCGTTTTCAACTGTGTCCGTTGTTTATGTTGCGTGAAGTGGACTCGTCAATTGCGAGTGAAATATCCAAGTCAGTTTGTGAGAGAGGGCTGTGCATTTTTTACCGAACCTTTCTGATCGAGTGGCACGAGTGGTTGGTTAGGGGAGGGAGGAGGCGAATGAGGGATTGATCCATAACTCACTCGTCGGCCTCTCGCCGTGGACAGAACACAAAATGGACGACCGATATATCGATCGAATGGGGCGTCCAATCAATCCTGTGGCCACTCCCCCATTTTCCTTTCCCCGGAACTACAAAAACCCCCAACCACCACCGGATGTCTCCAGCACACGTGCAGAAGCTTATTATACGTATACTCTGTTCATTTTATCTCTGCGGGTGAGCTGGTGTGGCCAAAGCAAGTGGAGATGAGGGGAGGGAAATTTTCCCGACATGTGACTTTGCCTTTGCCAATCAGCAGACAGTAGGTGTGGCCTTGAGTCGCTCTCAGAACTCCGCCGTGTCAACATCGTGAATCTGCTCGTGGAGCAGTGTTGCCAAACCTCACGCGTTTTCATTGTATGTGACTAAGTATGCCTTCCACCAACGGTGCCTCATTCAGCGCGGTAGCTGACAATGTCACGGGCTTCTGTGAAAGGATTATCCCCAATGCCTTCCAAATGAGTAGATATATTGTCTCGGCGCCGGGGCCAAAATACGTGTGGCCACCAATGACTCACACGTTTTCAGTGACAAATTAGGGCGGCTATGTACATTTGGCAACGTTATGTTCGCTCCTCCTCTCTCTCGGTACTACCCCTCCCCTATCAGCGAAGCCATCCGAGTGTCCGAGCTCTCACGACAGCTCACCCGCAGACATAAAGTGAATAGACTATAGCAGGGGCGCAGCTAAGAATTGAGGATAGGGGGGATTTAGGTGCAACTAATACCGGGGAGCATGCGGGGTATGGAATACCCACCAGGATAAGCGGTAGGTGCGAGATTAATAAATTGCGGGAATTTTAACATAAATGGTTCAAAATGGTGAGCTTATGAGTTTCTGAGTGATATTTTATTAATCCTTACACTATTATATTAGTAACATCAATTCAATTAAGTAAAATGGATTAAAATTTAAAACAATTCTGAGCTCTGGGGGGGTTTAATCCCCCTAAACCCCCCCACGCTGCGCCACTGATACCTAGGGATAATGAACGGCCATTTTTTCCTGGAAACGAGAGCGATATGCACTACAAAATTTGGGTGAACAAATAACAAGAATAATTCTTGCAGTGCCAACCTTCCTGTTCCACGGCCAGGTTGACTTTGCTGCGCTACCGGAATTAATTGTGCCTATCCACAGTTTGTCTCCCACTTTGTGGGCAGGCTGTTTTTGGTTCGTTTCTGCAAGTTATTTGCCCTCAACTTTACGCAATGTCACGTTACAGCCCTGGAACCGAGTCTAAAATGTGCGTGAAGAGATTCTGCGTCAAACACCCTAAACCCCATGCCTGCATCACTTGGTGAGACTGAGATAGATTCGAAAGTGTGACTGCGCAAAATACAGACGGACTGACACGCTACAACCTTAATATATATAGACGAGGAAGAGTATTAAAAGAGGGATCGGGTTCGTGTGGTGGCTAGAGTGTTGGCTTCCTACCCCGTGGACTCGGGTTCAAATCCCGGCGGAGGCAGAAAATTTTCAGAGGCTGCCCGATCCCTGCTTGAATGTTGAGTGGAGAACATTTCGAGCGCAACACTCCGTCCGTCGGATGGGACGTTAAGCCGTGGTCCCCTAGGCGCTTTTTGTTAAGAGCAGGCTAATGCCGACGCCGGGTTTCTCTCCACCCTTCCTTACTTATCATTCCCTCATGGCGCAAATGACCTAAGCTGTCGGTCGCCTCCTCCAAATACCATACCATACGAGTATAAAAAGTTGCCAGGTCACCCAAATTTTTGGGGAATGGCCAGAAAAAAATATTTTAATGGAGTTAGTACTTATACAGGCATTACGGCCAGGCCTAGAGGCGATTGAGTATAAGTCCTCGTCTGCTAATCCTAGGGTCGAGGATTCGAGTACCGTTTAAGTGGGTCAATTCCACCTCTAACGGAATGGCTGATGGTCGAGGGGTTGGTGGTCGGCCAATCGACAAGCGACCCACTCCATAAAACCGAATCCGCAGCACGAGTAGCAAGCGAAAATTCGATTATAATACATTACCACCATCTTCTGGTCTCATCCCCCTCCCCTCTGCCCAACTGTAAACCGCCGGTCAAGAGACACACAGGCGACACGGACGTTGGTCATTGCGGGGAGGCTATTCTGTTTTGGATGGTTCGACTTCCATCCCTCATCATTGATTCTACATGCAAAAGTACCATTTCCTCACAAGGTCAAACCAGAAGCATGCATGTTCATGCAGAGGACACATCACACCCGCTCCAGCGGACTCAAAACGAGAACTATTATTCGATTCGGCGAATGTAAAGCATAAATTTTTTAAAATGTGAACTTAGCTTCGTATATGAACTTTTGGCTAATGTAAATCTATAAATAAACTAGCTGACCCGACAGACTTCGTCCTGTCAAAAAAATTTGTAATGTGGCAGTGTTTTTGTTCCTACCTTTTTTATATTCTTTGCAAAAAATTATCCTGAACAGAACCGTCACCCTGGTAATAATTCGGTGTGAATTATTGGGATTATGCCTGAACGCCTCTAAGGCAGAATCCCCTCTAGCCGATGAGGCAACGGTGATTTGAGGAGGCCCGAGAGCCGGCAGGCTCGAGACACTTTTCTTGCTCTTAGTCGACGCGCCTTGCTTAGGGGTGCGTCGGCATCCGAGCCGACTTGCCGATCGGGGAAACCGGGGCTCCCGGGGCGTATCCAGCGCCGACGGGATGCCTCCCCCAAGCGGTCGAACATGGGTGACCGACTGAGGACGGCGTCGGGTCTCGGAATTGTCTGTAGACGACTTTGGTACCGAGCGGGGTGTTGTACTCGGTAGAGCAGCTGCCACGCTGCGATCTCTTGAGACTCAGCCCTAGCTTGGGGGATTCGTCTTGCTTTACTCGGCGAGACCCCCGCTTTCGAAAATTTTTCGAAGTCCCTCCGTCGTCTCAGGTCCGGCTTCGGACTTTGAAAAATGTCGTCCGAATTCCGTCGTCCCAGGTCCGGACTCTGGACTGAAATTTTTCGGCACTTCGAAAATCGTCAAAAAAATTTTCTTCCCTTCGAGCGCCTGCAGATTCGTAGGTCTATTCCGTAGTATGATCGTACTGGTGCCGTAGTCTGATCCCGCCGTGGGTTGATCTTTTTTCGAGATCCGAAATTCCGTCGTCCCAGGTCCCGACTCTGGACTTCGTCGTCCCAGGTCCCAGGTGTGAAAAAGAAAAGGGCTGTTTTTAGGGTTTCCCGGCAATTGTTTGATTTTTTCTCGCCGTAAGAACCATCCTTGGACTTCAACGAACATTTTAAAAAAAGAATTGGCCAAATTGGTCCACGCGTTGTTGAGTTATGCGCTTACCAACACATTTTGCGATTCATTTTTATATATAAGATTAACCGTAAGCATCATTTCCTGCTCGCAATGGGTTAATTTCTCCCTATAATGAGCACTCTTGATGATTGTTGAAAGGTATTAGGTAGATAAAGTAAGTACATGTAAAATAGAAACAAAAAATATTATTTGTGAAAGGATAGATTCAAAAATTCATTCTATCAAAGAAACAAAAGGTCACCACAATATGAAAAATGGTCCCTCATTAACAATGCAGTTATTTAGCTATTTTTTGTTGCAGCTACCGAATAATATGACAAGTATTACAAGTGCAAGTATTCGTACCTTTCGTACGTGCCCTAGTTATGATACATGCCTATGTGGACCTCAGTACTGTCTTAGGTATTGGAATGAATGATGAATACTGAGGGTGAACTAACCCCTGCCACGTAATTACACGCGAAATTGAGTTACCACCTAAAAGCAAGTGAGACCATGTTGAGGAGAATTGTTCACCTCCTCCCAAAAACTCAAGAGACGTCTTGCAGGGTAACGAGTGGATCATCATCATCATCATTAGTCAAAAATGCTAAGATTGGCATGACGCGTATCGCATCAAAATTCGTCCCTCATGATGACGTTTCCATCACGATAACGCGCCGGCTCATACGCTGATTGTGTCAGAGATTTTCGCCAAAACCATAAGTTATCCCGCAGCCAACCTACTCTCCATATGTGGCTCCTATAAACTTAGTTTTGTTTTCATAGTTAAAATCAATCTTGAAAGGGCACCAATTCAACTCTATTGCGGACATTAAAACTAATTGCACGGCGGACCTGATGAGGATCCCTAAGGCGGCTTAACAGGCAGCTTTCGAGAGCTGGGAGAAACGTTGACAAAGGTGTCTAGTGAGACAAGACATGTAATTTCAGGGTGACGAGTTCGATTAAGCTGTATCCGTCAAAAGAAAGAAGTTATAAAATCAGTCCAGTCTCTTATTGATCACACTTTGTATTTTATATTCGCTCTAGTGGGGAAACCCAGAGCACAAATGAACTTCATTCTTCAGTCTTCTTAGTCTTAAATTATTGGAAAGAAAATTTTCAATCGAAATAAACAACGTAAAACGGAAGCTATTGTTGTAATCGGACCTATCAGACCCATCACGAGATCTCCGATTTTACGGTTCCAATCTCGGTCGCTTGCGCCGAAACCGATTATCATCCCTCTTGTTCACACCGAGTCCGAAGCCCCTGCACCTTTCTTCCTGGTGAGGAGAGATTCGCCGTCACAAACGTCAAAAGGGTGGGAAGAGACGCGCTAAGTAACACGCCGCTTCTTCGACCAAAATATTCTCCTTCCTCTCTCTCTCTCTCTCTCCTCGGAATGAACAAGCGAAGGCCGCCGGGCGCGAAGAAAGAAATCGCCAAATCGAGCGTTTAATCCGCCGTGCCGGCCTTTCCAAAACAAACACACAGACTCCTCCCCCCACGGATACGGAAAACTCCCTTATAGTATGCATAACCCCCTATCCGATCCGACACGGGCGATTTCACGCTTGGTATTCCGAAGGGTGGCTATGGGGAGGGTGGAAACCCTTAGGGTCGGGGAGGGGTTTCCTGCCGCCTTCCAAAGTACCCTTCCTTGCAGTAATACGTGGTCGAGGCTGGGGAAGGCAGGGCGGATATTTCTCGCGTACACTAGGGACGCAACAATCGCAGATTAAGCCTATCAATCAGGGGATCAACGGAGCGTGGCCGGACCCCTCTCCTCCCCTGCATGGGTGAACCCTCCCCTCGAATATGTGTACCCCTACCACCCGCGTGCCAACCCTGGCCCCTCCAGTCAGACCCCTCTCCCGGCCCTTCACCTCACCCTCTAGACGTGGTCGTTTGCAGGTGGCCATGTCAAAGGAGAGGGTGGTTGGGGATCGCGTTCAGGGATGATTCGCCGACAAGGGGAGATATTGCGAAGGTTTTTGAGAGATACTGCGCCGGGGCAGCGTCGGACAGATCCCCATCCCCACGACCAAGGATTCGTCGTTCATATCCTGAGGAGCATTGTGCCAGGGAGGAGCAGAATGCGACGTTCGCACAAACAACGTAAAAACCAGGAGAGGCCAAAGCGCCTTATGGCTTATGCACCTGTGCAAGCGCTGGAGATCTAAAAGTCACACGTTTAAAGGGATAATCTCGAAATAGCCAGTAGTGAACACTTTCTATATCATCAACGCAATCAAAAGTGCACAAAAAATCACGAAATTCCGGAGGGAGTAAATAATTTACCTTGATAGATTCAAAAAGAAATTTTGTTATAATAAATACTGTGAGGAATATTACAATTTTTATTTTTTAATCTTTAATTCCACCATTCCACGGAGTGAACTCACGAATTGTTTATTTGAATTTACCTGAGCGAGCATACCAGTTACTATTTTCGAAGAAATTAGCGACCTCCGCTACGATTGGTGTATCGTCTTCCTGAGGGTAGCTAATGCTAGCTGCGGCTAACCTTTGGAAGCAAAGAATATATGCATTAAAAAAATTATTCATGAGCGTCATCTTAATTTTTCTGCTCGTCACGGATTTGGAAAAACCTGGAAAATTCTTTTGCTGTCTACATTTTTAACATTCTCCCCGATGAAGGAAGTCAGAAATTGAAGTGTACACGTTATCACACTACACCAATTTTATACTCCTTTTTCAATTTTTCATGCTATAAACCCGCTGTTCACCTCAACTTAAGGTGTTCCAGTAGGCAATTTTTGATCGAATGTTATATGGACACAGATTTGAACCACGAGCACATGCAAGGGCGGATCTTTAGGATCAGTACTTTTTTCTGGGGGGGGGGGTTTGACAAGGGTTTGACAGGCAAAGGATCCTCTTATATTTGAGATGAAAAATAGCATACAACAATTAATGTATGAAATGTTCTTGTTATTTGATGTGAAAGTTATAAAAGTTAAATTAAATGATTGAGGCTCCGTCATACACTAAGCAAAACGAACGTAATGAAAACTGTATTCAAAATTCAAAATTTTTCAACGCTGCCAGTGCCCCCCAGACCCACACCTAAATCCCCCTAAGACCACAAGTCATGAAATTACGACCGAAATGACCAGTTATCACAGCTGTTGTGAGATTTTGTGTTGGCCAATTACCTACCTGATCTAATTAGATTATATGGACGAAGAGTAAGATAAAAAGCTGATTATAATAAATGAACTAATTATAAATGATCATCAAATTCAGATTTCTGTCGAGACAAATTATCATCAACTTTAGATTTCTGTCGAGACAAATTTTAAGAGGTATTACAACCTACTATTACAAAGGGGACTGATAACCTCAAACTTTTGGTCTCCAAGATGATAAACTGACTCTCAAAATGGGAATCAATGCGTCCACACCAAATTCAACGGCCGGTAGAGAAACTTCTCGACGTTAGATACGAATAGGTAGGTATCTAGAGAAATGGGCAAGAAGGGGAGTGTAAAACATCATACCCCAGAAATGTATACCATGGTCATGTAAATGTTCATGTGAAGAAACGCAGTAATTACCTGGAAGCGTAATGGTGGGGAAAATTGAAGTGAAAGTCTCCGAAGGTAGGCCAATATACAAGCACACAGGACAGCATAAGGCTTGTCCGACCAGTCAGAATGAGATAAAACTGGTATCATCTCTTCAGGAGGTTAATACTTCTATGAAATCCATAGATTCGGCTTTCATTTGGTGAAATTCATACTGAATGAAGATAAACAACCATTGCAATTTTTACCTATTCTCTTTATAGCCTCTATCAACCCTATTAATAGCTCAAATTATCACACATTCCTAGATTTATTTCAGGTACTTCCACAAAAGATAATTTAGTGGAGTTACTAGGAATTACCTTTGAAACTGTTACAGCTTTATTAGTTGTTCCAGGCATGACTTTATGGAATCTACTTAACATAATGAAAAGTAAAGAAAACCAGACGATGACGTGAAACGTCGAAACATAGGTCTTACATTAAATATTTATGTGGAACTACAAAGTTTTCTTTACTTTTCATCATATTACAGTTTTCTTGTTGATGAAGTTTTTTTAGGGCTTCGTAACTCTTACAAGCATTCAACTCCATCAATTAGAGATCAATATCTGAAAAAGTAACGGTAAAACGTAATTTAACTATTTAACTACTGACCGGAAATCGACCTAATCATCTATCAGAAAACGAGGCTTTTAAAAGGCCTCAGGTAAGGGGTAGAATATGACAAGAGCTGTAAACTCCAGCCTAACTTCGAATCGACGCAAGTTATTCAGTTTCCAAAGTTAATTCAACTAAGCAAATGTTTAATTTTCTGACTAAATAAGATTATTATCCTTATAGTGGAGCATCATCAACAACCGATGACCAAGTTTTTTCTAAAAATACCAAAAACAACAAGTTGCTGGTTTATCTTTAAAATACGTGTCTGCGCCTAAGAGTCAAATCCAATACAAAGTAGTGATTTATTTTCGGAAGAGTAAAGTACGAATTAACTTTAAAATAACATTAAGTGTAACGATAGAACTCATAGAACTGTATTATATTTTCAATGATTCTTCACTCAACCCAATTTATGCAGTTGATTGTTAGAATAAATACTCAAAAACCTGGTTGCCGAGGGAAAAAAGTGAGTCTTTGTTCTGTGCTGGCATCGAGTGGAAAATCAAATGCACAACCAAGTATCTAATTGATCTCGTTTGTTTTCTATATCTAATTTCTGTACTTAACTCTGTATAGAAAAGAGAAATCACTAGTACCCCTTGGCTTCCAATCCACTCATACATCTTCTAGGAGTTACCGTAGTAACCAAATGAATTCCAAGTTAATCAAACTTCGGTAGTTATTAGATGGGGCTAATGCTAACATATTGCCACAAAATACTGAGAACGTAGTTTTTCCTGCATTTTATTTTGCTAAAAAGAATATAAATGTAATATTCGATACAAAAAGAATGGTTGGATACTTATTTTCGTATTTATTAACGCCACATACACATGTTGCTGGGTAACCGAAACTATCATCCCGGATAAGGAAGCGGTGCTTTTAAAAGCCCATGGGATATGAGCAGTGCGGCACTGGCTTTCGTCCACGCAAGGGTTTGGGCGGAGGAGAGGGTGGTTGTACGCTTGAGGGTTTCAGATATGGAAACTGCAACCCCCTCCTTCCGTATACTAATACATCGTCTTCTCCTCTCCGGAACTGAAAGCATTCCACGGAGGCATCGGCCGACGAATGCCTCGGCCGGCCGCATGCATATATATATCCCCCCGTCCCACAACGCTGAAGGGTACATACACATGCATACATGCAGAGGACGACTACTACTGGGCGAGGCGGGGCTCAGCCGCCAAAGGGAACCTCGGCCCATAGATCGCCTTAGCTTCCCACCTCTCTCTCTCTCTCTGTACGTATACCGACCGACATCAATCCAGCGCCCCCCAGGTTATGAGATGGGCTGCCCCCCCGGGACGTGGGTTTTCCGTCTTCACCCCATCTCCATCATGACCACCGCAAAAGGGCTACTCCCGATTACCCAGCATCCTCTGCGCACGAGACGCTTCGCAAGGTAGGTAAAGGCGGGGAGTATCGATCGGTCGTAGTGAAAAAAGCTGTGTTGTAGGTATTACTAGCGGGATACTCCCGGCGTTCGTAAACATTTTCACCAGCAAGACATGTTGAGATTTTAACGTGATTAAATACTTATGTTAAGGATGCTTACAATCTATACTTACATGAAGATAAGTATTGTTGTGTTGTTGATCTTTCTAAGAAATTCAATAGTATTAAATGGGGATCGATGCGAGAGCTATATCTTGTTACTTATCGGCCATCAGTCATAACAGATTTCTATGAAATAATACATAATTTCGAGTTTTAGCGAAAAATGCCGATTTTCTCATTCCGTGTTTGAAATTTTTGAATGCACAAGTGGTGCCATATTTTATGAGCTTTTGCGGTCACTCTGTACGTCCGTGATTAAGGGTTTGTTTATTTACTTTGTTGAAGTTACTTTTGGTTTATGGTTGATTTAATGCGAATTGAGATATTGAAGTCTAACTTTATTTTTTCGGACTAAACAACGGACGCTATTTCTTTCTGTTGCTCGAACGCTTCGTCTACTTTAATCCTAGGGATTGCCGATGTAATATTTTATTAAAACAACTATGACAATTAAACAAATTCATTCACTTTGTGTTGGCGCCATAATGTTTTTATTATGCTCCTTCGCATGCCATTTGGATGGCGAAGTTTTCGTTTGTGTTTTGTATTGTATTTTTTATCTATTGATGGTGGTAGCTAGGGAGTGCAGATTGTTGCAGACGGTCATGTGTCTTTGTCTAGTCAACTAGTACATTCAATTTGCATTTACAATAGTCTGCCAATTTTATCTGAAATTGTTTTTCCCTCAGTTTTTGCCTACTCTTTTAGTGCGAAAATACTTAGCATTTTTATATGGTTTTCATTTTTAAGCTCGCCGCAAAGCACACTTATGGAAGCCGTGATTAGGAGCTGAAGATATCATCTGATATAATAGGTAAATAAGGAATAGTACCTGCGAATTTTATCATACCACTTTCACACAATTTAAAAACAAAAATTGGCCAAATAGCAGGTTATAGACAACCACGGGGATAAGAAATCCTTATTACACAATTGAACACTGTCAAAATGCAACATTTATGGCTCTTCAGAAAAAAAGCTAAAAGAAATAATTGAACTATCAAATGGAAGTGAAGAAAAGAAGCGGCTGATCTATGCATTTCAATAGAATATGCATCCTTTCGTTTCGGAAAGAACAAAGTTGTAATAAACGATTTTAATTTCTCCTGGTGAATACTATTGATGAATTCTTCTCGGGTTCTCAGCTAGGTTGATTCTGTCGTATAAGCCGACGTTTCGAAAGACGACTTGTCTCCCATCTTCAAGGCCGTGTTACTCTTTGAAAGTCCAATTTCACACGTCGGCTTATACGACAGAATTAACCTGGCTGAGAACCCGAGAAGAATTCATCCATAAAGTTGTAAGTATGAACTCCATTTGCCGTCGGGATATTTAAGCATTGCTCACAAAATCCTGCATTTATTTCAAGACTATTTGATACACTGTGTGGCAGTGTAAAAATGCCGAAATCATTCCATGTGCCCCCAGATTATGAGATTAGCTGCCCACGGAGAGGGCATCCTCCCCTGCCAACCCCAGGAAAATTCCGTTCTCCAATTACCCAGCATTCTCTTCGAAAGAGACTGTTCGAAAGGTAAAGGCAAGCAAGTTAGCGGTATCGGATAATCTTAGCCAAAAAGGCGTCCAAAATCATCATTACCCGGACAATGCCAGCGGTAGTGTAATGAAGTTTTAAACATATTGAAAAACATAAAACGTGTAGGATTGCTGAATGTGATTTTTAATGACCTGTTAATATTTTACTTTTTTGCCTTTTTTGCCTTTTGGGCATTTTTTGCCTTTTTACCAGTAATTTTACCATCAGTTGGATAAGATGCTTATATTGCCTCCGTAAAAAATTCTGGGGATAAAATATCAATGCATGATGCATGATTCTTCCAATTTATTTTATCTTCTCTTCAAATACTCCATACTTATCCCGGTGAGGTAGAAATTGTTTATTGCTTCCTTATTTACCTATATGTGCCGGGGTATAAACCCTATTAATTTCCACGATTTTAGAATCTTAGATCTTAAAAAAATTAACTGACGACGACAATGATCTTCCCGAAATAGGGAATCATTGAAATTATTTTAATAGGCATGATGTCATACATTTTTATAAATATATACAACATGATAACTTTTCAGTTTTCACCTCATTCTTCTAATAATTATAAAAAATCACGAAATGTGTCAAAAAAAATGACAATGGCAGCCTAAACATTATATGCTCTTTCCGCTGATTTTAGGTTTTAATCAAGACTAGAAAGAATTATCTTTGATGGATTCATCGGTTTCCAGTTTCCCAAAGTTCACAGGAGGGTGAATGAATGCCTTCTCCGAGAAAAAAATTTATAGGCAATAAAAACACAAAAAAATTGAAATGTAGGTAAGCAGAATTTTCGGTACGGATCATTGCAAAGGGGAGCTATTCATGATAGCAAATATTTTTGTCAAAGGAAAATGCCGCAAAAATATTTTCCATGAAATATATTTCTAGGTAAAAAATTTAAAGCTGTTAATGGTTTTTACATAAACCTGATTCCCTAATGCTGGCTTTAGAATTGAACATTTATTTTCCCAGAACAATTTGACCCGTTTGGCGAGGTCTTTTCCGTATTTCAATATTCAAACGCGAAAGAGTTGCTGTGATGTCGCGTGATATTAAGCTCGCATCATTATCCCGTTTTCCAGGAATGAACGGTCCAATCAATTAATCAGCGACTAATGAACACGCTTTGCTCGTTTATTTTTTGTTTGGAATCACAGCAGGGCGCAAGCGCATGGGAGGTTGTTCACCCTTCAAAAGGGGACCGAGAGTTGCAGCGGTTTTTCAGTTGGGATCGACAAGTGCAGTTTGATCTTCTTTTGTTTAAGTGAACTCACGATCTCTGCTCAATAATTTCATTGAAATTTCCTATTTTTAAATTTAAAGAATCAATGGTTATTATAAATATACGAATTAAGGCAAGGGAAGACGATTATTTTGGCGACAATCAATCTAGTTTAAGAGAGGGGAAGTCTATCTGTGAAGCGATACCGATAATTAGATTGACCGTTGCGTGAATAATCTACAATGTATCCAGGACTTGTGCGTGTACTTAGTATATTTTGAAAAACCATTTAACTGAGTGAACCGATGAAAGCTAACGGAAATTCTAATGAAAATAGGAGTAGCTGGCGGAGAAAGGCGATTTATTTTTAATCTTCATATGGCTCAGGTTTCACAAGTAAGGATGGCCGTCTATGCAAAGCAGGCCGAATACTTGATTTTTAAACTGGCTTCGAGAAAACACATTTTGGAAAAGAAAAATCTTTGCCAAATCCTTTCATTGTTGTTGAGAAATAAGCAGAGCAGATTTACTTGAGTCGTGAAATTACGGATTTTATATTTAAACAGACATTTTTCCTCACCGATTCATTACCTGGGGTCAACGGGAGAATTTTTCACCTACGAAAATAATGCGAAATTCTTGGAGGTTTTCATCTTATTGTAGGACTTCATTTACGCTGAAAATGAAGAAAGATCATACTATATTATACATACTATATAAATGTCGAGGCGATATCACACTGTTGGATAATCAGAAGCATTCACTGGGGAAACATATTAAACTTTTATTTTCCTCAAATGTGTTTATCTCAACTAGTAGAAATGAGAAGTCGATTTACGCCATTTGGGATTTATATAAACAAAGCGACACTCTTTTTGAGTTTTTGACTCCGTATTACGCCAGTGAAGTTAAGCTTATGTTTTAAAAGTTATGCTTAACTTTTAAAACATGTATAGGAACTCTTCTAATTTTATTTTACCTATAAAGGTTATAAAAATGTAACTTTTCAAACTATATTTCATCATGAATAGTGCATTTTCACGTGCGAACATTTTAATTAGGCTCAGGTAGAAATGCTTACCCTTTGAGTAAAGGAAATTTAGTAAACAAAGTAAAAATACATACTCTTGGAGAAAAACTTGTACAATAACTTAACTATAATAAACAAACCTTAATCATATAAAATCAGGCACAATTGTAAACTGTGAATAACCAGTATAGGGAGCTTAAGGCAATTCAAAATAAGTATGGACTTACAGCGAATATATATAATGATAATATTCACCCACATTTACGATTCCAGAAATCATTTGAATGAAGAAATATGGCATTTTAACGAATAATTCCATGAAAACTGGAATGAGGTGCCTCTTTGGAGAGTAACTCCCATTGAGAGGTCATCAACTCAGATATTTTCATCGGATTACAGGAAAAAAATAAAGAAAATGCTTTCACAAGCTAAAAAAAGCAAATACATAAAAACTGGAAAATTTGGAAAATACAAATTCAATTACGAAATATTAACATTACAATAAACGGAAATACAGATTATTAAATAATGTATAGACACCGCTTTAGTTAGCTCGAACAGATAGAATATTATGCTTTAGGCATATTTTTCTTCAAAGCACTGCATAATACAATAACTTCGTTCGCAGTCACGCTTATGGGTGCGAAATTATAAACGTCTACGATGGAATTAGTCATGAAAAAAATATTAGGCTCAGCCAGGGCTCGAACCCCGACCCCCCGATTCGAACCCAAATCTTCCGATTCGAACCCGGATCTTCCGATTCGAACCCGAACCATCCGATTCGAACCCGGATATCCCGATTCGAATCCAGATCTCCCGATTTGAACCCGGGTCTCGTATTCTTAATATTTCCTAGTCCAACATTTTTTCATGCAAATTTCATCCTTGTTGCATACTTCCCTCACTCTGATCCGTCTCAACTCAGAGGCTCAACCCGACGGTCGATACGGTTTGGTGAGGGAACAAGGCTTCTCTCCCCTTCCTCGGAAGCCGTTCGCATGGTATTCGGAGGAGGCGACCGACAGTTGAGATCATTTGCGCCATGAGGGAAGGGTATGGAGCGAAGAGTGGAGGGAAACTCGGCGTCGGCATTAGCCTGCTCTTAACGAAAGGCGCCAACGGGACCACGGCTTAACGTCCCATTCGACGGACGGAGTGTTGCGCTTGAAATGTCCTCCACATATAGCATTCTAGCAGGGATCGGACAGTCTCTGACAATTCTCTGCCACCGCCGGGATTTGAACCCGAGTCCACGGGGTGGGAAGCCAACAATCTAGCCACCTCACCGACTCGATTCCCAAGCCGTTCGTGCACGTCTTTGTTCCACGACGAGTCATGGAATGGGTTTCCCTCACAGTTTGAAGTTGCGGAGGCTGGGGGTGGAAAGAGAAATACAGAGAAGGAAGAAGGGGTAGGGGTGGAGCGAGGGGTGAAAAAGAGTGTGGGAGTGAAAAGAGGGGTGTTGAAGCGCGCTCTCTCCCCCCCCCTCCTCTTTTTTGTCCCGCCAATCAGGGCCTCTCATCCTCGGCTTATTGATTCAGATGCGCGGCGACGTGTCTTGTGCGCCGCGGCGGCTTTCCAAAGCTCTCGAAAAGTTCCCCACCCCCTTCTTCACCCTCCCCATTCCACTGCATCTCTTCGCCCTCTTTATTTCCCCACACCCCCAAAGTTCGTTCCGCCCACCCCTTCAGCTCTTTCCATTTTTAGCCACCAGGAGAGGCTGCCGTCGCTCAACTGGTCGACCCTTGTGTGTTTGGATCCTGCCTCGGCTTGGCTTCCATCGCTTTCCGGAAGAGACTCACGGAAGAGTAATTACCGTGATATCCCATCGTATTCGCGGTGAATATTTAATGATGTTCGATCTTATCGGTGAGTTGAATGTAAGAATTAAAATTTAGGATTCTGCCTTTGCTTCGCTTCCATTGCTTTCCGGAAGAGATTCATGTGAGATCTACCTTGATGTCCTATCGTATTCACGGTGAACAGTAAATGATTTTAGATCTTATCGGTGAATTGAATGTAAAAATTAAGACATTTATGCTAGTGGTTAGCGTACTTTAATCCACATCAAAAAGCCGATGATTCGGGCGCCCAAAGAGGAATAACAATAAGGAACAATAATAAAGGATAATTAAGGACTTCAATAAATGCTAGGTAAAACTTTGAGAGACAGTGGCGCAGCCAGAAATTTCGTTCGGAAAAGCAAAAAAAAAAATTATTTCGGGGTTCCAAAATCGGGGGGGGGGGGGGGTGGATTTTTTAAAAAAAGGGTACTAAATAATGGGTTTAAAAATATTTTGAACTCTTTTTATGATCGAAAAACTTCATTCGTTTAAGAAATATTTTTTAATTCATGATTTTTCAATATTTTGTTTTCTTTTATGAAGGAAAATAATTATGTTTTTATATTTGTCCGGACCCCCCAGGCCCCTCTCCATGGCTTTTACGCTACTGTTGTGAGAGCATTTATTTTCATTTGTATTCGGTTGGTCTCCTTACACCCCCACTATATGCCTATTGAATTGGCTAGAGGTTAGTATTATGTTGTAGATGAAAAATGATAATCGAAAATAGAAGCACAACGCTTTTACAAAGAGAGTTATAAAATATTAGGCAAAAGACCGGAAAACTGAAAATTCTGTCACTTTAAAACTCAATCGGATTTATAAATTACATACTCGGGTACATACGTATAGAGGCGAGAGACCACACGTAATCAGGGAAAAATCAAAATAGGGCAAAAATCATAGGCTTCATATCATTCTCTGTCTTAATGTGAAAAGAATTATCATTCTTTCACGATTGAGAGTAACTTTAAGAAGAAGACGGAAAAACCTAATCGGCCATATTTACAAGCATATTGACCTCAGGACGGCATCTTCAAGGGAAAAATGGATGGCAAGAATAGAAAAGGAAGACCTCAAATAAAATATATGGAACAGTTAAAGAAGGATGTGAAAGACAATAAGTGCTTAGGTGCGAAAAGGTTAACTGATAGGAGAATTGAGTGGAGAGCTGCGTCAAAGCAATGGATTGGTTATCAGTGATGGTGATGAATTTGTTTCCCGACGCCTATACAAAGCAAAACCTGGTTCGGTGCTTCAGAATCATTTTGACATATTCTCAGTGGTTTATTCTTTTCTGAAACCAGTGTATGTTATACGAGTTGGAGGAGAATAGAAACCCAGTTGGTATATCGATTGACTACTGATCAAAGGGTCCCCGGTTTAAACCCCAGGTGAAACCTTTGGACATCCTAAAAACATACTCGAAGCACAAGGGAGAACAGGGAAAGGAACTTGTTGCTCCATTATGAGTGACTGAACGTTACGTTGAATTTATAAATTTGAATTTTTTTCAGTTAACCCGATGAAGAAATTTTTGATACATGAGCTTTCTTTCCGGCATTTTTGTATTCTCCGTCGCTATTCATGTGAAAACATGTTTCTTTCTTACAACCGTGGTTTCGCCATCATTTCATAAATGTAAATGATTTTCAAATCATGGCCGTATGATGTTATTTCTACACATAGGCGGATCTAAGGGGGGGGGGGGGCACGGGGACACGTGCCCCCCGACCCTTAAAAAATATGCAAGATTTTTAATAAGGCCCCATTACCATAGCGCTCGTTTTGTATTAAGAGGTATCCTTGTGCCCCCCTCTCCCCCTCCGAGAAAGAAATCCTGGATCCGCCCCAGTTTCTACCCAAACTGTGTACTGCACCAAGCATGGAAAAATTATTCTCATACATAAATCCCTTAATGATTACGCTAAAACGATGAAATAATAACATCATATGGGGAAGTGCTGAAAGTTGAGCCCCCATTTTGTCATTAGTCTGGATGTTTGTCGGCCTGGCCTTAAGAAACCTATGTATAAGAAAACGCCAACCTGCTTACTTATAAGCTCCTTCCTTATTTTTTCCTAACAGGGGTGAACAGGGGTTTTGGCCAAATTATCTCAATTTATTACAATGTGCTTGGTGGGGTTATATCACGCAGGGAATACTTCTTAAAATATTCTGCTATGATCGGAGGCCTTTCTTCCACGATTTCGGGTTTACACCGCAGGCATCACCAGCAGTTATGGAGGGAAATAATGCTTTCCCGCTTTAAATTTGCATAACCAACCTTCCGAGCACTTGAAGCTCTCGATCCTCAATCTGTTTTAAGTTCGCAGTGACATCTACCATCACCTAGCCTCACCTATACGAACCATACTTCGCGTCTAATCACTATGGTGATAAGTGAAGTGACAAAATATGAGGGAGGCTAGATTCTGGATGAGAATGATGTTTAACTTATGTCAGACATAAGTTGAAAATTCGAGAACTTATAGGAAAAGCTCGGGACGTAATTGAAGATTTGGATCAGTGCCCGATACTACACCCTGAACAATGGATGATGAATGCTGTGTAGCGCCAACTATGATTGGAACTGGAGTGGCAGGTGTTGTAAATAACTTTCCAACTCCCTTTCCGTGAGAACGATAAGAACTTCAATCTTTCTGGATGATAGATTTTGTTACTGAATCTGAATGAATATGCCTAATTAACCATTATTGTCTCGTTCAATTAAAAATGAAAACAAAGGCTTACGAATAGAATAAAGCAGGCACCAATATCATAAAAACAACATGCTTTTTCCTGCGTTGAATTTCAAATGATACCAATAAAGCTATCCTTATTCCATGGATAATATTCTTATTTCCAACGATGATTGCCCTTCAATAGCATTTATGTAGAGATTGCAAATGTAAGATAAAACCAATTGCTGAAATCAGAGTCGCTTCGCGTGGAGATAGTGGTAAGACCCCCGCCCCGTGCTGAACTCGGTCTAAATCACCCAGTTCATTCACTTCCCATGTCACGTCGGAACAACAAGGTCCCCTTACGAGCTTTACGCCAGCGCCCCCGTTTAACGGCGTCGAGCCCGCACCCAATTTGACGATAATGCCGCTCTGCGCAGCCAGAGAGGGCGCGCGGCGGCATACAAACGAAGCCAAGACACTGCTCTAGAGCCGTCTTGGAAACCTCGTCGTCCCGGGGAAAACCGCAAAGGAAGCCGACGAAGAGGCATTGTGTGTGTGTGGGAGGGGCGTCATCAATCTGGCGGTGCGAGGTACGAACCTTGCGGGACCCTCCTCCTTATCCGACGCTCGGCGGGAACCGCAGGAACTCCCCGCCGCCCCTCACTCTGAAATGCCTTATCGATCGAAAAGGGGCTCTCTACTTCTCGCCACCCACTCCCTCTTTAAGGAGGCTGCTGGAGCAGCGGCCCTGGATGAAGGGCCAATGTCCCCTCGGCCCTCCCCCCTCTTGAGGGCCAGGTGAAGGACGGGAGGATGGTGGGTGAAAAAGGGGTCGGGCTATTCCTCGCGAGACAAGGCAGGCTGGGATATTGAGTGGATGGTTAGAAGAAGAGAAGGGACTCAATTAAGAACGCCCGCAAGACTCTGCTTACGCTGAGGAGAGGCAGTGTGTGCGTAGGAGGCAGGGGAGGAGATCATAATGAGGATTCGAGGCAGCTCTCTTAAGGGTTGTGTTTACCACAGAAATGATGAAAGTCTGATGAATAAAATATTCTCTGAATTAATCGTGGCATGTTTTAATCACAACCTAATTACTGGAACTCGTGATAAAATATTCTTGTGAAATTAAAGAGGGTGTAATGCCGATCACGTTTTAACTTCTTTGGACAAAATTTATTTCCTCTATTTAGTATAACGAAAAATGTTCCAAAAGAATGGCGTTCCATCTCTTTTTAACAATCCCCTCGTTAATCTCCGCTAAACCTTAGCAACACAGCATGCACAAGTTGTTTTGATTAGAACGCAACCCAACCAACACACCAAAAATATCAGTATGAAAGAGCTTTATGTCAGGCATTACAATGGAGAAAAATACTATTAATATAGACCAAGAAATGATTATATATCCTCTCATTATTTCAGAGAGGATAATATTCACATTAGGTAGGTAATTTTCTCCGGCCAACCTTTAAAGCCGTGATCACAGAAAGCAACCTGATAGCATCACAGAAAAATTACTCGTTCAAACTTTCATAAATAATGAAGCATTAAAAATGTAGAGGGACATAATGCCTTTCGTATTTTTTCCACAAATGGTGGCCTTGAAGAATGGCCGTATGAATGGTTAGCCCTGCGATGATAAAAGGAAGGAGAGAGAATGATGAAATTGGACAGAAGAAAATAACACTGACTAAAAAAACCTATTATTACAGTATTCATTCGCAGAAAGCTTTCATTCCCTAATTACAATGCACTTTCTCCTTACTATAATCGTTTGTTTCATTAGTAAAAATTCTTGAATAGTCCGACGAACTAGGTAACATATTACCTCAGGAAGTGGATTTCTATTGAGAAGTTAGTAATTTGACTCAACGCGAAAAAGTTGATCTCATTGTTTGTTAGCTGGCGAAAGAAAAACTTATATCAAAGAGCCACTTAATAGTTAATATCACAATCTTTTCTATTTTTCAGAAAGTACGACGGGGCTACCGTCGTACCTTATTTTGCTTGGAGGGGTGAAGAGTTGCCACCCCAGGCAATCGAATCCCTCCCAACGCATATTCCTAGCTACGCCACTAGTGCTAATAAAACCGAACGGGCATGCTTCCTTCTAGTAGGAAACGTTGAGTGCAGTACCTGTTAACAACTTAAAGAAAAATCTTCAAACTTGGACTTGATGCTTTTCTACAGTTAGCGATTCATGTACGTTTGCCGGTTTTCTAAACGGATTTTATTGCCTCTTAAGGTATTCTATCCCTGTTATTTGTTATAATGTTCAATGGACATCGAAATATTAGGAAAGAATACTGCGGTACAAGTATGAATACAGGCCGCCACGTTAATGGTACCACCACCATTCCCTGTTAACGAGTAATCCAAAATGATGTAAAATGTATTTCCAGGCATGTCATGTCATTTTTCAAACATTTTACCAGATTTTGCCTGGGAGGGGAGGGGTCACCACCCAAGGCCATCCCATCCCCCCAAAGGCACAATATTCCTAGTTACGCCATTGCTCCGAGGTGTTTATTAATCTACCGCAGAGGGGCACCAAAGTGGCTCACATCCCCCACCGTCGAATGACCCGCCGTATCAGTCGAATGCCTCGTATCAAGTGGCGATGATTTCGGGATATGTAGCTGCAGAGAGCGGCTCCAGCGGGAGAAGACTCATGGAATGGTTGGGGAGGATAGGACTGCAAGTGAAGAGAGAGGGTGTGGTTCCATAGGGGATGATTAGGAGATCATGCCGCGTAAACCTCCCCCCATCGCCCTTCTTCCCACCACAGAGGCACCTGATGTACGCAGGCAAGTGGCTTGTAGGTATTCATCAATGACTTTAGATGGGTCGTCCCGTTGTTGTCGTGCTGAAGGGGTTGTCGCCACGCAGGGAGCAAATCCAGAGTCGGATTCCCTAACACACACAGACTCATTCACATAGGCTGCTGTCTCTCTCTCTCTCTCTATCGCTGCCGGGAGTGCATTTCACACTGCGGCTGCCTACCTAACCATTTGTCAGACGCCAGACGTGAATGGCGTCGTTCCCTCTTCCCCTCCCCTCCACACACATATATATCTGCCGGCTGAAATGGCACGTGGCATCGCCTCTCTCAATTCGCGAAATCCCAACGTGTCACTGTAGGCCCATTTATAGGGTTATCAGGATGTAGCGCGAGTTATTGAAGTTTATACAGCTTTTGGCGCGTTAGGTGGCTATATTAAAATTATACAATACATGATAAACGATATTAATTTTTCCTTGGGAATAATATTCAGGAATTTTTCTCGGGCTCTTCAGCAAGTTATTCAGTCGTAATGGGCGACGTTGACTGAGCGTGAATTTGGACATTCAGTCGTCCTCAAATATAAATAAATGTGTTGATTTCCCTTAACTTAACGCGAGCTTTCGTTGTTCAGTGGTTATCACATCCGCCTAACTCGCGGAAAGTCCCAGGTTCGATCCCTGGCGGAAATATTTTTTATAACACTTTCAATTTTTTCATCTAGGAAATTGAGTACATTAATAACTCTCTTCCCTATCTACATTGATGTTAAAGCGTTACATATGCTGATAACATGATATGCAGAAACCTGGGTCGAAACCATTCGAAATAAAGTGTGGAATATAACAAAGTATTTTTATTTTTTAGCGTTACATAGCTTCCATTTACTTCCACAATCTATCAAGTCACTTGAATTGTGATCGCAGTTCACAAGTATATCAGGGATAAAATTAAAGCAAAACTTGCAAATTTTACCATGGAATTTCCAAGTGAGCATTTTTCTGATAAAAAAATAGTGCATATTTCATGATGAAGATCAAGAAATAATTGGCCAGCAACATACGATTCTAATGTTTCTTAAACCTGAAAAAATGTGATGCTTTCCCGGTTTTATTATACCGGTAGTGAAAGCTGCTCGGGTGCTCCACCGGGTAATATCCTCCGTGGCTGCCGACGTTTCGAGGCACGAGATGTTTTAGTCCATCCTCAGGTATGAATGAGCCCGAAAAATGGAGCATGGCTCGTACCCCGAAACGTCGGGAGATATGGAGTAGGTTACCCGATGGAGCACCCGAGCAGCCTTTCTTGAGACTACTGTGCTACATTTTATTTTCATCGTCGTAAGGAGACGTTAACATATTATGCTACGCGAGAGGAGGAAAAACCTTCGACGAAAGCGATTGTGGCACCACTCAACAAAAGGAGGAAACTATTTTCTTTTCTAACATCGTACCTTTCCTTGCATGTAAGGTGGCATCCATTAATTGAGAGAGATATCGTGAGATTTGACTGGACCTCCTCCCACTAATCTCACGTGACATTGTTCAAAATGGGTATTTTCAGTGTAAGTGCGTTCGTTTATGCTTCATAACGTTGTATTTATAAAAAAACATTTTGTTTAATTATTTTTATTTGACATTAGCTCAGACTAGTATTTAAGATTGCTAAGAGCATACTCTAGAATCACTGTGAAAAAGGAAAAAGAAGAAACTATGTACTTTCACATGAAACTGAGCTTTTGTCATGTGAAAGCAAAAAGTTTCTTCTTTTCAATTTTTCATAATGAATCGCCTCCACAAAGTTACGCCTCAAAATACCAATTTTGTCTAGAATCACTTTTTACACTGCTTATCGCGGAAAAAAAATTACGCGATACTTGTCACGACCCCCCACTTCCCCACGTGAGATTAGGAGAGATTAGGGTTGACCTTCTCACAATCTTTTTTGTAGCATCGTACCTTTCCTTACACGTATTCCACTCTAGAAAGAGACAACCGTTAATTACGTGAGGCGTTTAGAGGGGGAGGGGGCACCCGATTCTCACCCAAACTCACGAGGGAGGGAGGGGGTTTCCGGCAAGTATCGCGTCATTTTTTTCCGCTATAAGCAGAGTAAAATGTGATTCTAGAATATGATCTTAGTGATGTTAAATACTAGTCTTAACTAATATCAAATAAAAAAATAAACAGAATGTTTTATTTTAATAAATACCTACACCGCAATGAAGCTTGAATTAACGCGCTTACATAGAAAATACGCATTTTGAACAATCTCACGTGAGATTGGTGGGAGGGGGTCCAGTTAAATCTCGCGAGATCTCACAAAGGGGGAAATTGAGGGGGGGTCCAAAAATATCGCCTCACGTAATTAATGGACGTCCCCTAAGCAGATCAACATGAACTCGTTGAGCGTGAAGAGTGACATCGTTCTCTCAAAATGGTCGGCAGAGGGCGGTCGAAGGGCTGCTCTGCTGAAGGGAGTGGGTGGGCAGAGGGGAGGAGGATGAGGTTGGAGGGTCGACACGACTGATAAATCATTCGACCCGACAAAGTTTAATTCAGCCGCAGCGCAGAAAACTGCTGCTCCATTGGTCGATTGCTCCATTTCGTTAAATTACTCACACCCGCCTCCATTCCCCCGACACAGCGATCGATCGATGCTCTTCTCTTTCTCTTTCGCATTTCGCCACTCGTCCGTCTCTTGTTTGTTCGCAACGCCGCCACCGCGCAACAATATAATTTACGACGACGTCACATAACCCCCCTCCCCCACCTCCTCTTCCCACGCGTTCACTGGCCCGGACCGAAATGAGGGTAGAAAAAAAGAAAGAACAGTGATAACGAATGGAAATATTTTCTTTCATAATCTTCCGACCATAAAAGCGAGACAGAATTAATTGCACCCGGAATGCACGGGATAGAGCCATCCGCCGCCGCCAATGCGGTTTCGGTCGCTTCAATTGTTTTTGTGCAAGCGCGGGCGTGCTCGCTCTTTTTTTTATTTATTTTTTGGGCCATTTTTCTTGCCATTGCCGTTTGTTAGGGATCCGCTCGCCCTTGTAACTTTGCCAATAATTAACTTATATTTACCGTTTTTCCGATGATTCATTTCCGAGATTTGGAGGCTGCAGTTTTTAATGAATATCGACGATGAGTCGCTCCCGCCTGAAACTAGTAAATCAGGGATTTAAAAAATACATTCTCTGTGAACGATTATGAGGAAAACAAGCGCCAGAGCCCCTTGAAAAATAGGGTATGATATTTTAAATCTATACACGAATTCAGATGTCATCATAGATGCCAAGAAGTCCCGCTCTTTGATGGGAAAAAGAGTTGCGTGACTTCTGTTGTAATTCTGTTTATTTGTTCATGCAATTAGTGAACAATCAAAATATGTAATGAGAAAAAGAGATGCGCATACATTGACTGTTTTTTGATTCAATTTCCATTTAATAATCAACCTTGTTTAGGCTTTCTTTGAAAGAAAAAACAGGTTAATTCGCATTGTGTCACACTGAATATGGAGCTAAAGAAGAATTATGAGGAGCAAATGGGTCGACCGAGTTAGTAATGAAGAAACTTTAATGAGAGTGGGAGAGGAGAAAAGCCTCATGCAAACCTCAATAAGAAGACGAAACAACCTTATAGGTCAAACCTTGAAACATGATGGCTTGATGAAGGTTATCGTCGAGGGGTAAGTAGATGGCAAGAACGGATAAGGAATTCCAATAATAAAATGTACAGGACATGTAAAGCAGGATGTGAGAGAGAAGAAATATGTAGGTGGGAAGAGATTAACCAATATGAGAATTGAGTGGAGAGCTGCGCCAAATAAATCTTAGAATAGTCGACAAGTGATGTTGACCACCTATGTTATTCTAACATCATGTAACCACATCTAGAAAAAATACTGCAGCGATCGACAGGCCAGAACGGAAATTATTTTCAGAATAACCCTCGTGATATAACGAAAAATTCCGCAAATGTTAATGAATTCCCACTCACCCAAATGCAGTCCATTCTTCGGGAGCCCTACACAAGATATCAGAACGCGACATTTTTGTATCTGTTATCACGATTGCCGTTCCAACGCAGAGAATTCAGAGCGCCGACAATGACCGCAATTAATCAAGACATCGAACGTGCGGAATCCGTTGTCTGTGCGTGTCAAGCGATGTGTTGGTGGCGGTATATGGTGCTCAATTCACCGCCGTAGCTGGCACGCGAGCCTCGGGCGATCTGTGATCATTCCGGAGGGTAGAGGGGGCTGATGGGAATTCGCCCAATCACTCAATAAACCGCGACCTCTCCGCAGCTAACGGACACCCACTCAGTCAGGCAGTCGCCTCAGGCGGTGGCATTGTGAGGACGCTGGCCGACCGCACTTCTCTTTAAGTGGGGCGTCGCGTCGTGACGTCGTAAAGCGACCAATGAGCGTAATGTGTGGAGGAGACGCCGACGCTCTTGATTGAACCGATCGAGTAAGATGCTACCGGAGATCACGTGGTCACTGCACGGAACCAGCGAGTAACTTTCCCACATGTCTGCGAAAGAGGAAAGAGAATTGCAATATATCAGGCGATTGCCTTGCTGTTGATGGCTCGACAAGCAGGCCGGGAACTTTTTTTGCAAGACTTTCAGCCTTGTGTTGGAAGTACTTTTCTTTTCCTTCAGCACGCTGTAGAGGGCTACCTTGTAGCCGAAATACGTCTGGTTCCTCGTCCCCTTTCCGATCCTTGACCACGCTCTCTTTGGAGCTGTTTTTTTCTCCCGGAAGTGTGAAGCCATCTGTGGGTGAGTGAATGTGTGTGTGACTGGTCATTGAGTGCATGTGTTTCCGCAAACCACTGGTTATCCTAAGCAGGCCTTTCGGGTGAAGATTCCCAGTTTTTTTGGAATAAGAAGCCTTAGTGGACGTCCCTGCAACCCTCACAAAGGATCTTGTTTTGTGTGTTTGTTCTGAGTTAATGTGTGCGTGATTTTGGGCTATTCGGGTTGAGAGGCTTGGGTTTGCTCCCTGCGGTGAATCTCTCCCCTTCCCGCACACCAACCCAGTGTCAATTTTTACTTGCAAGGTGGACGACCTGCGGGAGAATTATTCTGCCATTTGAGTATCTTCCTTTTCTACATCTTTGAGGCCGTAGAGCTTAATTCCTCCCGTTTTGCAAAATTTTACAAGCAAAAAAAAATTTCCATAGTTGATACAAATAATAAAATTTTTCGGGTCTTACCGCCTGGTTTAGGTTTTATCTCGACGCTTCGCGACCCCTGCTGGTCGCTTCTTCAGAAGTGATTGGGCTCCTCCCGTTGTGGGTGGAATATATAGTCTTCAAGTTGGTGGGTTGGGTGTGGTAACTCTCCCCCATTTCACCTACACGTACGAACGGGAGTAGAAAATATATAATCAATATATTAAATGAAGACACTTAAAACCGACATTACCCCCTCCAGATAATCCAAAAAAAACTTTCCTATCAACGGTAACTACGTATATATTCAATCCTGATGATGCTGCAATGCAGCGAAACATGTTAAATCGCAAAAATTGTTATAAATTCAGTGTATTTTGCAAAATTTCATTGATTTCCATTTATAATAATGGAATTTCGCAAAGCGACGGCCGATGCACCAATTTTCATCCTGTTAGATATGTTCAGTTAATGAATATGAGGAACTTAAGAGGAAAAAGAGCAGACTAAATGGGACGTATAGGATAGCCAGCAAGAGAGTAGCATGGTAAGAACTTGAAAAGGGAATAACAAATTGAAAATTAATAAGAAAAAATAATCACCGGTCCAAGAGAAAGTGCAGTCACAAAGGACTACTGAAAAAGTTTTATAACTTTAATAAGACAATAACCTAACTGGAACGATTCACCAGTAAACATTTACGAACCCTTTCCAAAATAAATGAAATATTTTTAAGAAGAGGTTAAGCGAGTAGGTAAGTATTTATAATAATATTTCGTATTTTGAATGCGAATTTTTTAATATAACCAGGCGATTTGCTCAATTTTAACCATTGTTATGAATAAATCTTCATTGGAGAATATTAGACCTAGTTTTTAAATACAGATTTTAAAAATAATTCATTCTAGGAGGAGGCTCGCAGCTATAAACACGACGGTGCTTTTATTTCAGACTAGGTTTAGAAGGATTTGAGATAGGAGAGTGACGGGCTGCCTTTAAAGTCATGCGCATAGTCTCGCGCGAGATACCACTAAATAAAAACCTGATATACTTTTTATATAAAAAGGGAGGTGAAGGGGTTGTGTTGCTTGGGTAGCCGGGTGACCTGCGATGGACTAAGCAAGAAGACATTAGTCAGTAGAATTGCCCAAACGAAAGGGTGTTCCTTAAATAAAGTGTCTGTTAAAATTTGGAAAAAAACCTTGAAGTAAGAAAGTAATTAATCCAATTCTTCTCCATGGGGCCAGAGAAGGAAAATATCATCTATATAGCGAAGCCAAAGTGAGGGTTGAAGTGGGTAGGATGATAGGAAGGATTCTTCAAGGAGACCAAGAAATAAATGGTTTAACCACCACCTCACTCAACCTACGGATTAACAACCATCGAGCTTCTTGCAAACCCACTTCCCAATCTGCTTCGCTTCCTGTCCCTACCCACGCCTTTTCCCACAATTTAGAATTTGATGACTGCTTTAACATAGGAATACTTGCCTCTCTCCCACCCTCCGCCTCACCGCTAGAATTAAAAACTCTTGAATTGTCTTCCATTTGGCTATACCAAGCATTCAACCCGCCTGGCCTTAACAGGGCCCACTGATCTTCATAGCCTTCTCCTCTTTCCCATCCCCCATTCCCCATCCTCTCCCTTCCCCTATCTTATCCTAATCTCCTCAGCCTTTAGGCATCCTCTGTCCTCCTCCTCAGTCTCTTCTTGCCTCCTTCCCGACGAAGACCAAAACGTGTGAGTTCTCTTTTATGTGTGTGTATGTTTTTGTGGCCTATCATGGCATTTATTTATATATATATATATATATAATATATAAATAGTTCAAGTTAATATCGATAAACACAGAGACACAAAAAAGAAACACTCACATTGAATAAATAAACTCGTCGAAGCTATCGAAGCACTTCAGGCTTCTTCGTCAGCTACTTCAGCTGACGAAGAAGCCTGAAGTGCTTCGATAGCTTCGACGAGTTTATTTATTCAATGTGAGTGTTTCTTTTGATGTGTGTTAATGTGTTTTCTTTGTTTTCTTTTATGTGTTTGTGGAGCATGAATGTTGAGAGGAGAGGGAGATGAATTGGAAGTTTACAGGCATGCCGCAGGACTGCAGCGAAGAGATTGGTCTTCTCTGAGGGCAGTCTTGAGGAAGATCGCCACTTTACTTCCGCGGCTGACCACGGCGGAGTAACTTGGACGACGGGCGGCCAGCGGTCCAACTGCGATGCCAGTTTAAAGACCCGCGCGTATGGAGAAGAGCGCGCGCGGGCCGAGCAGACGACAAATTGTGTCGTCTGCTACGCGGTGTTGAGAAAAACGGCAACACTGTGGGTGCTAGGTAGTCGACGAGGTCTGCAATCTTCCCGCTGGACGCACCTAACTTGAACTCTCCTGACGTGAATTAATTCTCAGAGTTGAAGCATGGACTTCGGAGTATGTGGGTTGTATGATTGTGTGTGTGTTAGCGTAAGGTATGTGGCTGTTGGTTTTATTTTGGTTTAAAGGGGAAAGATCAATTTATTGTTGTAATTTTGGGGGCACCCATATTTGGGACTATTCAGTGGACATTTGTCTCCAATTTATTTATTCATGTGTGTGAGGTTCGTCGAGTGCAGGGGTATTTGTGATGTTTTGGGGGTCAGTGGATTGGAGTCGTTAGTGTGGATCAGGGAAAATCTTATTTTGTTTAATGGAATTGTTATTTTGTAGAAAACCCAAAAGGTGCAATTGTCAAATAAATGCCCAAGTTGTGGTACGATTTGTTTTATAGAAATGATTCTCTTTTTTTTTTGTTTATTGATCCCTTGCGTGAGGTGTCCCGGACGAATCCTCGTGGTTCTTTTAGTTTTAATTAAATGCTTTCTCCACTGCTAGCTAGTCGCGAGCAAATTTATGTAACGCGGAACTACCCTCGTCTTTTGGGTTCTGAGATTTAGCATGGGTAGTTGTAAGAGGGTTACAAATGGCGTTACAATTCTTATTGAGAGTAGCAAGCGATGGAGGTTGAAAGCAGCAGCGATATCAAGGCGTGAAGCTTCCGAAGTAAGGTGTTTGTATGATGATGATCGAATGGATAGATCGTGTGAGTAAAGTCTAAGTTCTAAGAAGAGTAGGAGGGAAGGGTTTAATAAGTATTTTGAAACAATTGTGTTGAAGGCGGAACAATTTTATCGGTCACGTCATGATACACGATGGCCTGGTTAAAACCATCGTTAAAGGACAGGGGGAAGTGGAAAACAGCAAAAGTAGGCCTTATATGATGTACTTATAGGGAGCAGGTGTTCATTTGCAAAACAGAAAACTATGTCAGAATTAAAGACTACCTGATAAGAGAATTCACTGGAGAACTGCGTCAATCTAATCTTCGAAATGATGGCTCATTAGGATGACTGTTAAGATTGTATTTTAATGATTCAACTGTTTGTATAAATAACTTGTTCATTGTTGTTGTTTTCGCTTCTGAGTTACTTGACGGATTGAATGAAAAGCTCAATACTTGAATGGGTAGGAAGTTCTTTTTGATCTTGAAGTCCATAAAATCTCCAATGACGAAAAGAAGACCGCTTTAAAGAAGATAGTGTTGAGTTTGACTTGGTATTTTGAGGTTGAGCCGCGTCACAACTTGGCGGTGCCACTGGGATGGAGATTTTCAAATATTTTGTTGTCTCAATTCAATTGTTGAATGAATGGCGGTGGTTGCGTGTGTTAAGCCAATATACCCGAGCACACAGAGTGATCTGAATCACGACATCGGGAGACACCAGGGGGATATTGTGTAAAGGAAAATGACCACATTCGAAGAATTGTTGTATCTTTAAAGGAGCCGTTCAATGATTCACTAATTTCTCGAGGCATTGACGCATAAAAGAATTGAACTGATTCCGAGGGATTTTGCCCTTTTAGTGAGCTATAATTCGGCATACCCATCAGGCCGTTTTACACGGGGCACCGAATTGCGCAGGTTAGAACTGCATTAATTTCTAAAATGGCGTGGAATTGCGCAAATGCATGAACGAAATTAGAACAGGGGCTATTTTTTCCATCTCACGTCCGCGCACGCTCGCATGAGTTCTAGCAATTCACCGTTTTACACGACGCAATTTTGACTGCGCCTTCGTACACACGTCAGATTGTGCAAGTACGTGCCCGTAAGTAAAACGGCCTTTAGCCGTAGTAAGACACGCATTCGAATCCAGTCAAATGTGAGGCGTCAATCTGAATTTGAGCTAAAATTTTAAAAATAGAGCCCCCGAAGGCTCCTAGAGACCCGTTCAGAGGCATACGCCCAATTATTGCTTGTCGTCAGTGGCTCAACCTTGATTATGAAAACTACAATATGATAAATTACAGTCCAGAATGTATGACCACGGGAAATGATGAGATGACCTGGAGAAGTTTCTCTAGATATTTCCAAATAGCAGTCAGCATTTCGTCTGCGGTGAGCCGAGGGAGAGATTGCCGGGTCGTGCGATGCTACTAATTACTGGACGGCCCTACCCCTGAGGTCAGCCTCCCAGCGGGAGGCGGATGGAACTTTAAAAAAGTTCCCTTGTGATGTCGGCAAACCGCGGGCCGCTCGCGCGTACTGTTTTTTTTTTCATCCCGAGGCAAAAAAAAAAAACAAATGACGGGGGAGCGAAATGAATGCTGGTACTCGTAAAGGCATCCTCCGGCCACCGAGGGAAATCGAACCGCAATCCACGGATAGGAGGACTGACGGACATTCTGGCTTGACGGCGGATTAAAACAAATGAACGCCAAACAGCGCAACAAAAGATGAAAAGGACGGATGGCAAAAATGACGCAGCCCCGTGACGTCATTCCCTCCCTCCCTACCGTTCTTTTTTTATTCTTTTAATTGGATTTTCCGACTGCGGTCGCGGTACAGCGGGAGAGAAGCGTAATTATCCACTTCCGTGGAACTTTACCAGGGCAGCAAGAGTGGATGTGAACTAGATGAGATTTGGGAATGGCATCTCTGTTCCACGCCCCGTTTCAACCCGCAAAGGACTTTTTTTTCATAGTTTTAAGTTTTTTTAATTGTACAAAGGTCGCAAATAAACACGCCCGTCTTGGGTCAGAAAGGTTAATTTTTAATGTATTCATTACATTTCCCCGATTTCGCTTCTTTCCTTTATGTTCCTCTAACCGCCTTCCATCCTCGACTGGTCAAGGACGAAGATGATCCGACAGCTGGCAAAAAAATAAATGCGGCCTAGCTACACAATAATATAAATTATCTACCATCATACATTTCTTTACTGATGACTGTATTCCTTCATTTCCGTATCTATAATCTTGTAAAGAGAGCCCTGGTTCAGAGGAAGAGGGGGCCGTATTGTGGCCTCATCTGGGCCAGGTAAAAGAAATAAATTAATACGGAGGCTTCCGCGGTGAGTTGATTGGTGATAGTTTTCCGGGTTTACACCGCGTTGATTCATGTTTTTGCGGACGACAGTTTCGGGCGCGTTCCAGCTCCCGAAATTTTCATTCATTCACTGTTCATTTGGACCCGAATACGGGAGCTGGAACGCGCCCGAAACTGTCGTCCGCAAAAACATGAATCAACGCGGTGTAAACCCGGAAAACTATCACCAGAAATAAATTAAATTAAATCAAATCAAATCGCTCGTGGTGCGTGGTAACGAACTTCTCTATACAATGCATCCTCCAGCAATTTATACCATAGATAACCTTGGCACATGAGTCACAGACAACCACAACAATTTTTGTTGAAGTTAATAGTAATTGTTTTAACGAAATGTTAATTTAAATCAACAAGGGAAAGTGATGAAGTTTACAAATAAGCAAAGGGTTGTCAAGGGTAAAAAGTTGTTGACAAGTTACCAGAGCAAAACGTTAAAAGCAAAAAGTTAAAAAGAGACAACAACATCGTGTATAATTAAGAAGAGTAAAGTTACATTAATTTTGAATATGATAATGCTTTGTGTATTCTACAGATTTTTATTCAACAGCGACCGCGGTTTCAACGACTAAGCATCATACCCATGGTCCGAAAACTTAGCGAAAAATGTGGCTTCTAATATACAAAATACCAGGAACTAGGTAACGGGCAACCTCGATACCTAATCCCCAAAAAACTTCAATCCCATTTATGTAACTTCAGTCCCATTATACTATGCTGTAACTAATTTCCTTCCCCTGGAATTTTGTATTTGTGTCTACATTTTTCGGTAGTTAATGCCCATAATTTTTCAGACCATGACTATGCCGCTCGGTCGTTGATACCGCGTTTGGCGTTGAATAAAAATCAGAGCAAAGAAAGGAGTGCAAAGAATTGCAAAATTTGATGTGAAATTTTTTCACTAAGTGACGTCTTTAGGAGTTTCAGGCAAACAATCATTTCTCCGTTTGCGATGAACGAAAATGTACATACTTTATCCTGCTTATTCATTAAAATATTGTTTCGTCATATATTTTTCTATAATCTGCCAAAAACTTTCCGTAGTTCAACTTCGTTAATTTGCAAAAAAAATTTGTGACTTGGAAAAGAATTATGGTAGCATATTGCTTCTGTCTTTTTTGCCCGCTTTTATAGCGATAATGTTGAAGTTGCGCATGATGAGGGTAAAATAACTGCCCTATTCGCGAAATTCTTTTTTCATGTTTTTAAGGCCATGAACTTGGCCAGAATTTATACATGTATCGCAGTTTAGGTATCTTCCCATGGGATGGCGCCGATTTTCGTCCTGAAAGGACTTATTAGTTTTCAGCACCTAAGTCTTGCTCAGCGCGACATGTATCTCTTGTGTATGTATGTGCAGCGCTAACTGTAGGAAGGTATCAAGTCCAAGTGGAACGATTTTTCTTTGAGTTCTTGCTAGATGCTAGACTCAACGTTTCCTACTAAAAGGAATCATGTGATAATCAATGGCATAACTATGGGGGGATAAGGGGATAGATTCCCCCCCCCCCCAAAGCCTCAGATAAATAAAAAATATTTGTAACTATCGACTAGTTTTGTCATATAATAACTGTATCAGCTAAACTGTATTTCCTGGCATGTCATTTTTCAAACACTTTACCATATTTTGCCTGGGGGGGGGTGAGGAGTTGCCACCCCAGGCCATCCAATCCCTCCCAACGCATATTCCTTGCTACGCCACTGGTGTTAATAACACCGTGCGGGCATGTTTCCTTCTAGTAGGAAACGTTGAGTCTTGTTCTTGGTAACAACTTAAAGAAAAAAAGGATAATCGTCCAACTTGGACTTGATGCCTTTCTGCAGTTTGCGATTCATGTACGTTTGCCGGTTTTCTAAACGGATTTTATTGCCTCTTAAGGTATTATATCCCTATAATTTGTTATAATGTTCAATGGACATCGAAATATTGGGAAAGAATACTGCGGTACAAGTATGAATACTGGCCGCCACGTATTGCCACCCATTTCGAAGTAAATTACAATCGAATTAATCCGTGTGCCGCGACAGTGACTGGAGGTACAATGTTAATTGTATTCACGATTTATTTTGTTGGATTTGAATTATTTGCAATTACTAATCATTGGTTTTCCCTCAAAAGAACAATCAAAATTCAATCAAGCGAAACACTTATTACGCAGACATAGACAGACGTAAACGAAATGGAGCGGATGACGGTAGTAGAAAAGAATTTTTTTGTTGAATTAATTATTAAAAATAAGGATAATTTAGAAAATAAAAGGACTGATGCTGTGACGCTGGCTTAGAAGGTATGATGCTGGAAGAATATTGAAGCAGAATTCAACGGGAATTCGCAAGTCGTAAAGGTAGGTAATACTAAAGTTATTACTGGTTGTGCGCATTAGTAATCTATTGTTATCACTAGTATTCTATTACAGTGCGTTGCTTTTGAAGGACATCAATACACCCGTCATCTTATTGAACTGCTGCTACCACGCCACGATATGTATTACGTTCAAATTAATTTTAATGGAAGCGGGAAGGATGCTTCTATGTATTAATTGGAAGTGCCTAGAGTAACAATAGGGTAGTTTCCTTCATCAAAGAAAACGAAAAGCATTGATGGTGATTCGTTACCCAACATTAGTGTATTCATAATATACAAATTATTTGGTTTTAGAAATCCCAGTTTAGACGAATGGCAATGGTCAATTTGAACCGCATTTGAAAAAGGCCAGATTGTCGCCCATGCGATGTCACTTCACGTGACGTCACAGGGACCTAGTTTCTATATGAGTAGATAGGAATTTTGCATCGTCTGAGATTACCAATGTATGCATGAGGCACATACTTCAGGGAAACATCTCTTAATAATCACCTGTTAAAACTGCCTATGGTCGGAAAGTTTCCTTCGCTTGATACTTTCCGCTTTACAGGTAGCGCTTGGCTTAAATAAGGATTATATAATCCTTATTATAAGGATCATATAATCCTTATTTAAGCCAAGCGCTCATTATTATATAATCCTTATTTAAGCCAAGCGCTACCTGCTAGCAACCTGCATCGCAGTGGCGCACTAATCATCGCCCCAAGGTCACCTCACGCGGCGGAAGCGGGAACCAGAATGACGTCACACGGGCTTTTCCCATCATTCATACTTAGCTGTCGCGTTTTCACACGCTTGAAGATTTTCAATTTTCATTTAATCGCGAAAAATAGATATCGTCATATCGTCATATTCGCCGGCCTCGGTGGCGGCGGGGTAAAGTCCTCGCCTGCCAAACAAGAGGTCGCGGGTTCGAGTCCCGCCTGGGTAGGTTTCCCCTGCCCAGGGCATGGTCGTTGGTGTACGTTTAATTGTTAAATTTGTTGAACACCCCGACGTAAAATGGCAGATGTGAGCTGTATTCGGTGGTTCGAAAAAAAAAATAAATAAAAAAAAAATATAAAAGCGTGAAATGCGTACTCCAGGAGTCTTTCTTTCGATTTAGGCATTAAAAACTAGTAGAAAACCACCCTATTGTGGTGTTAGGAAATTTGTGTGCATTAGTTATGGAGTGCCCCACGTACAATAAAATTTTCTATGCTAAAAGTATCATGCACAGTTTTATTCCATAAATCTTTCCATTTGGTTCAACCTGCGGGACAATATCCCAGTTTTTCCGTTTGAAAGACGAAAAAAATCGCCAGCGCATTCAACCAAGGCCCCTTTCTCATGCAGTTCATCACATAAGGAATTTCCACATTCAATTTTCATTACTCAGGTAGACGGCGAAATTAAAATTAATTACGCCTGTATAAGCGCACCCTAACGCCAATAGTAAAAACAAAATGAGGCCTGAGGCCATTTCCGACGATTTTGGTTTGCAAATGAGGAAACTGTCTCAAACAAACGACATATTAAAAACGACCGTGATGACAGATTAATGAAAAATTACAATTCTGGAGAAAAAATGGAAAGGTCACGCAGGGAAACGAAATATCATTTCGTAGGTGACGCGCGGAGCCGAAGATGAAAAAAAAGATAGGAAAAGCCGACGAAATGGTCTGTAAAGCCTTCATCTTTGCCTTTGCCCCCTCTCAGAAGTCATATTTTTTTCCATTCGTCGTTAGCTCGAATATTTTTTTGGAAAGCGGTTTCAACTCATTTCGCATTTCACATTTGTGGGTCGCATTCCTTTTAATGAAAATTGTAATTAATGCGAACACAGTGCTCTTTTTTTTTTCATTATTATCACCTTCCACGTTCACCAGGTCTGTCTCCCAAAGCAATAAAAGAGGAAAGGAGTAATTTTTTTGCGGGAAAAACCTTGGAAGGGAACAGAGTGGGTGAGAAAAAGACTTTTGATAACTCGAAGCAGCACTGAAAAAGAACATTTCTTTTGCAAAAAGGGGAGTTATTCATGTCTGCCTGCATCCTAAAATATGAATATGATGATACTCAAAGGATCGTATCACCCACAGTTACGCTGCAATTAACTTACTCCACAAATATCAATAGCACGCATGTTGGTAGGTAAATAGGCGGTACTTCCATAGAAATAAAATCATGTTTAAGTAGAATATACGTCTATTTAAACCAAGAGCATATGTGATTATAAAAACGGCTAAAAGATACATACAGGCAATGTGACGCCAAGTATTCACTAACATTTCTCACTAAAATTTCCTAAATCAATCGGCGAAGACGCTGATTTTCCTCGAAAGGAGCACTACGCTCCCGCTACGATGTGTCCTGCAGCATTCTGTTATCATCTGATAATCCCAATTTTTCTGGTATCGTTGGTCCATTATATCCTGATGGAACCTTTACGTCCAGTTTCAAACGCTAAGTGTGCATAATTTTTTTTCACATTAATCTAACGAATTTTCATCATTTCCAAACGTGAGCGATTTGTGCAACTTTAATTGAAGGGAGTTTTTTTAATGTCATTTTCTTATTTATAACGTCAAATTACGTAAATTTTATAGCGACATTTTTTTCGGAATCGGTTTAAATCGTGGTAATTCACCAACGTTTCAACGGACGAATCGTCCATCATCATCAGGGCGAATGAATAAGTGACCTGATTCTGGTTCAAATACTCGTTTAAGGTGAATATTTCACCAAGAAATGGAATCGCCCAATAGAGGTTAGTCAAAATCAATCCACGCGAGTCATATGCACACGCGACCGAGGAGTTGTTGGAAGGCGGTAAATAATTCGACTTAAGTTAGTGACGTCATTGACTCATCTCTCATTTCGTTACGGCCTCCGATTTTTCCCAAACCGAACATGAGTGACCGGATTGTTGTAATATTTTAAAGTTACATCTCAACGCTTTTTGCTCAGCCAAACTTATTCATTCATCCTGATGACGATGGACGAGTCGTCTGTTTAAAAATTGATGATGTACAACGATTTAAACTGGTGGAGAGCCCGAGAAGACTGAACTCAAATAATTCCCCGGGATAGAATTACATTATATTTTAGCATTGCAACAGCTTCTAACCCTGATACACCATAGTATATAATATTTCAACTGCAAGGGCATGGCGACCTCCTTTAAAATGTTCCCCGCGCCAGTTCCACATGTTTCCGTGGCATCTGCTGCCATGCGCCAAAGTGGCTGGTGGGGAATGCTCGTCGATGTGGATGAGGCGGAAGGCAGCTAATAACCTGCGCCGCTATATGGAGGCAGAGGGGGGATAAGTGGGGGGGACTGGAGGGGAGGGTGGACTGGAGTAAGGAGAGGGAGGAGACGACATATAGGGGTGGAGGGGTGCACGTCATGAGGAAATGTGGACAGGGGTGAGGGAGACTAGGGTGAGATTGAGTTTTCACCCCTTCCCTCCACCTGGATGCAGGAAGGCAGTGAGGAGCGCGGTATTGAGGCTTCCAGAGCGAGCGAGCGGAGATTCTGGGCCGCTAAAGATCCGGGGGGATGATTCTGTATTACCGAACTTAGCGCATTGCGTGCTATGGGCGTAATATTACTCCACGTGAAATCTTTCGATTTTTGCTTCGTGTGTAATATTACGCTAGCCAGTGGCGAGAATCAGAGGGGGGGTTAGGGGAATAGATCCCCCCTCCCAAATCCTCAGAAAAATAGAAAAATTATTTAAAACTATTATCTAATAGGGTAGTTTCCTTCATCAAAGAAAACGAAAGGCATTGATTGCGATTAGTTACCCACCATTAGTGTATTCATATTATACAAATTCTTTGGCATTAGAAATCCCAGTTTAGACGAATGGCATTGGTCCATTTTAACTGCATTTGATTAAGGCCAGATTGGCGCCCATGCGATGCCACTCCACGTGACCTCACGGAGACATAGTTTCTATACGAGTAGATAGGAGTTTTACATCGTCTGGGATTACCAAGGCATGCATGAGGCACAGAGCTCAGGGAAACATGTCTTAATAATCACCTATTAAAACTGCCTAAGGTCGGAAAGTTTCCTTCGCTTGATAAGGTATTAATAATCCTCATTTAAGCCAAGCGCTACCTGGTAGCAGGGTACAGCTACCTGCTAGCAGCCTGCATCGAAGCAGCGCACACACCCTCGCCCCAAGGACACCTCACACGGCGACAGCGGGAACCAGAATGACGTCACACGGGGTTTTCCCAGCATTCATACGTAGCCGTCGCGTTTTCGCGCGCTTGAAAATTTTCACTTTTCATTTAATCGCGAAAAATAGATATCGTCATTTAAAAATATAAGAGCGTGAAATCCGTACCCCAGGAGCAATAATCTTGCGATTTAGGCAATAAAAAAATAATAGGAAACCACCATATTTTGACTTATAACACATGTTGTGATGATTTCTCGCGGAATTAGGAGAGAAACCCAAATTTTAAGTGCCAAAATCATGTAAAATGGCCCCGGACCCCCCGATACCTGGGGGATCGCCCCCCTCTACCCACATCCCCCCATCTCTCCCCAAAGCATATTCCTAAGTACGCAACTGACGCTAACCATCTTTTGAAAAACCGTAGTTGGCCATTTTTTAACAAAGTGTTAAACCTCTAAATAAACAAGTGAAAAAAGTAAAATTCATTCTATAAAACGATAACAAACACCTATTCCTCGCATCAAAGGTTAGTTACTAAGAAATGACAAATAAGTATTGAAAATGGCCATCTTTCGGGTACAGAGCTACAGCACTAAGGTCAGCACGGGAAGTATTAAACCCAAATTTGAAAGACGACAAAGATGTAGCCAAATTAGGGTTATGCTTGAAAGTTCAACAAGTGTCCGCCTATGGTGCGCGAGTAATGGCTAATTAAAACGTCTCTATTCCCGGAAACGGTTCATTTTCCGTTGAGTTTTCGTTGTAGCCTGGAGCAATTAATAACTCATTGAACGATTCATCTGAAGATCCAACAGTCCTCCGAATGTGGTCTTTTTGATACAAAAATATGGATTAGCCTCCCTGGATGCTGGAAGGCAGTGGAGAGAGCGGCTTCCGTAGCTGGCGAGCAGGCGGGAATTCTGGACTGCTCGAGATCAAGGAGAAGAATCGGAATGGCGGACGGTTGAATAATATGACGAAATCGGAGAGAACCTGCGTATTTTTTGTAAAACATGAAGGAAGAATGTAAAAATGTTTACAAGGGTAGGTACCCAAATGTCACCACCACATCGCGGTCGCGTCTTTTTTCGAGAGCCCAATGTGCTTTAGTTATCTAGGTATTACACCAACACGGGCTGAGATTCCGCGGACATTTTCCAGGATGTATTATTTATTTACTGGTAGTCGAGGAAGATCTCGAGAAGGGTTATTTTTCGATTATATGTATTGCGATGTTTTCTTCATTGAAGATTACATAAACCTAGGCGGTTTACTGGAACTTTAGATCGATAATACCTAGATAACTAAAGCCCATTGTGCTCTCGAGAAAAGACGAGAACGCGATGCGGTGGATACATGGAAAATTTCATCAGAATCTCAGTCCGTGTTGGTAAACTTGGCCATCTCACTCGGCTTGCATATGAGCTTTCAGACGCATCTCAGCTCAATGAACTTCAGTTCGATTGGTTAACGTAGTAGTTATATCTTCATCTCCTAGCCGACAGAGCTCTTCTCTTGACACTTGCAAAGCAATTAGCACCATTTGAAAAGCATGTAGCACTTCTACTTTCAATCATGAGTTTTTCAGGCAATGAATGATATCATCAACCTGTATCCAGAACTCACTCAACAATCAATAGCCACCGATATGCACTTTAACCGTTATCGAATAGGTTTTAAATATTAACCCATGAATTACACTATGATATTGAGACTTTTTTATGAAATTTTATGCCAACCATTCCCAAAATGCGAAGTCAATGTTTAACCATGTGCCTAAATTTTCCATCATCGTCAATTGCTGCAAGATAAAAATAAAACCCTCCGCACATTACCATGCACAAAAACATATGTAGTCGGAATTGTTTATTTAACCCCTGTTCCATGTATTCGTATCAGATAGGTACCTAACTGCTGATTGACGGATCGCCGACATTGTGCACTTACACCATCGGCCGGAATAGCTCAGTTGGGAGAGCGTTAGACTGAAGATCTAAAGGTCCCTGGTTCAATCCCGGGTTCCGGCAGAATCAATTTTTTCGCGACGAGCTTCTTAAAATAAAAAGAATAATTTCTTTGCAACAGCACTGTTGCTCAGCTCACGGATCAAGTGAACGTTACCTTCACCATTTAGACCTCATCACAAATGTTTTTTAGCTTCTTAACTTTATACTCACCTAAATACTACCAACGTAAGATACAAAAATATGACCACACTTAAAATCCCTTTGTTCTTAACATCTAAGTGCATAGGTGGATTTAGCTGGAGGGGCAGACAAGATTTTAATAGGTATTCATTACATTCGTTTTTTTTATATTACGGAGCCTTATTCATAATTAATAACTTTCATAATAAAACAAAGAGAATGTTCGCATAGTGATTTTTGTATGTTGTTTTTAATCTCAAATATAATAAGACCGTTAGCCTGTCAGGGCCCCGTACCCCCCGTGAAAAAATTTCGGATCCAGCCTTGTTTAGGTCTAATATTACTGATACGAGATGGGATAAAATGGCTAGGAAGAAGTCCACAGCTTTTGAGGTTTGTGGCTGAGGAAGAATATTTAGGAAAAGTTGGGTGGAGCTTATTTAAAATTAAGAAGCCTTCAGAAGAGGAGGAGGAAGTGGACTATGCAACCTATGGACTATGCAATGTAATAAAGAATCTAAAAACAAGAAGAGAGCATGTAAAAGATCTCTTTGCGATTTATTTTCTACTTTTTAGTTCGAATAAAAGCGTGGGCTCTTTTAATTAACTTTGAGCCTTCATTACTTTTCTTAGTAGTACCTTTAACAGTAATTTTTACGAGTGTTTATTAAAAGAGAGTAGGTATACAATATATTTAAGAGTCCTAAAAATCACGTTTTCAACATCAAAAATCCCAACATTTTCCCCGGACTCCCTTTGCCCTGGGGTGTTTTCCATTTCCGAAAGGGCCCCGTAAACTCGGGTAAACCACCACCCCCCATTTCAAAATCCTGGCTACGCTACAGGATGTACTGACACGGGTCGGAATACAAGTACTACTAGTAGGAGCTTTTAGTAGGCGCGGTGCGGGATGGGTCGTGGAAATTGGGGCTCGGATGAGAGTTCCTCCTGGCTGTGGCCGATCCACACAAACTTGGGGAAATTTTCGTGGAAAGCTGCTGAAGAGGGAGGTCGGATGCATACGCGGTGCAGGCAGTAAGTGGGGGCATGGGATGAGGAGAGTTTGGGAACAGGAAAGAGATGAAATATTTGATTTAAGCCTCTTTCATTAATATAATCTCTAATTAATTGAACTATTCAAGTTATACGTGTTGAATTTTTAACCAAGCAGTTGACTTATTTAATCACTTGACCAGTATTGCCATAGGTTTCAGGACGCTAAACCAAGCTATTTTTTTACAATTTTGAAATTTTCACAAAACGAAAATTGAATTATTGGCCAAGATGCGGCGGTTTGGACTAGCATTCTAACATACGATTTTATGGAAAAAAATTTAGGCGCGATTATGTGGCTCAAATTTTACACACACAATTTTCTGGACTAGAAATTCAAGATGCAAATGAATGGAATGATTTTTTTAGATACTTCTTTACGTCCAGGAGCGTAAATGTTGATATGTAGATGTACTGAAACGGCACGGAATACAAGTGTGGGATGGGTAGTAGAGATCGGGGCTCTCGGAGGAGTGTTTCCCGGCTGCTGCCGATCGACACAAACCTGGGAAAAATTTCGTGTGAGGCTGCTGAAGAGGGAGGGTTGGATGTATGCGGTGCAGGCGGCAACTGGGAGTATGAAAGGAGGAGATTTTTGGAACAGGAGAGGGAGGAGGAGGATGGGCTTTCCGTTAGGGGAGTTATTGGGGCGGCGGTGGAGGCGAAATTGAGTGTTTCGGTGAGTAACACGAGGAGAATGAAATTGTGGGGGGACTACTTTGAACAATGCCCCCGGGATTCCCCGGCATGCACCGCGTGCCATCACCTCGGCCTTATCTGTGCCTCACCAGAGTCTAGACCAGCATCGCATTCACAAAGTAGGCCCAGGTGTGCTTTGAATCAAATCGTTCTACATCAAAAGAGAGCGGAAAACTTAAAAAAAATTCAATTTAACGATTACAAAATAAGTTTGCTTTTATTAAACGTGGAAATAATTAGATACAAACAGCTTTATTCATTTTTCACATTATCTTATTCTCTTTTAGCGAATAAAATAATGTGGAAAATTACTACAGTTGTTTGTATCTTATTCCGTACAATGAATTTCCCCAAAGAGAACTCGTCAAGAATCAATCTGAAACATTGAATTGGCTATTCCTGCACTGGCAGCAACTATTGTACTTACAACCCCTAAAAACAACATCCTGGCTAAAAGATGGCTTATTAAACAACGAGGCAAACACCGGAGACTCTCTCCACTTCTTTGACTATACTTTATTGAAAAGGACACCATTATTAAGTGTGTGAAGCTGAAATTGAAATGTATAATTTGAAAACGTACACTCTCAAATCACATCCTCGCAACGATTTTTGCATCATCGCTTGATGTTACATGAATTCACATATTCACCGATTGAAATCTTCAAGGGCATCAAAGACTACAACACGAAAAGTGATTTCAGTAAAGCAATTGTAACCTGCGGTTCGTAATTCATTCCGGAATTTATATAAAAACAATTAAGTCAGGTCTAAAGTTGAATGGCCATGAATTTAGCTACAATTTTCTCCATTGTAAAAATATTTGATTTTAAGCCTCTCTGAATCATAGAATCCCAGGGTAATTGAACAATTCAATTAATTTGTTTAACCAAGCAGTTCACTTAATCGCTTTATCAGGATTGTCTTGGGCTTCAGGACGTTAAACCAAGCTAAATTTTCGCAATGGGGAACTTGCATGAATTTTTTTTATTTCACAGGCGGACAGAAAATTATTTTCTGAATACAACAAAGAAAACCGCATGTAAATCTGAGTTTTCCTTCGCGAGATATTTAATGATAAATATAACGAATTTTAAAGCGCGGGAAAAACTCCCTCACCCCCCAAGCCACTACCGACGAAGCCTCGATGACGTCAAAGGTGCCTAAACATCACGCGAAGCTATTGTTGTGATTGTTTGTAATAGTTGCCAGCAGTTGTGAGAGCTTCGTTTGTTAGACGTGTTGATTATTTTATATTTAAAGATAAATATCCGACGATAGAGGCTTGGAAGCCCTCGTATTTTGCATTATTTATAATATTAATATCTAAGTAAGGGCGTAAAATATAAAACTGGAGCAGTTAAACCAAAAATTTTATAATACCTAAATAACATCGTTGTAGGAGTCTGAGCCACGGCCATTGGAAGGGGGATACGTTAATTGTAAGTTGATGTTATCGACGGCATATCATTCATTTAAGTATGTAATTAGAACGATTTTGATGTTTACTAATGTCCGCTTAGTTTTTATATACAATAACTTCATCCGTTTATTCGTAGGTACCGGAGAATTCGTCGTTTAGGACTGTATGTGCTTGTGTTATAGGGTGAATTCCAGTCAATGCAACTTTTGCTCGCTGATTGGAGACATCTAGGAACATTTTTATGCCAAAATAGTGTTATTTTCAACGTGACATCTCCCGTTAAGCTACTACTAATAATCACAGTGCCAGTGGTTGTAATGCACAAAGTTTGACAAGGTTGAAAAATATCGGCCAAGAGTTATCAGTGTTCCATCGTGATTGAATTGTAAAAAGTGCTATTACGCTATCGATAAATGTCTAACAGTAGTGTAAAAATTGTCAGTGGCGTGCTAATCTCCGTTGTTCACCGTAGATATGACATTTCACGATAACGCTATTGAAATAAAAACTGTGAGTGAAGTTTTTTATTCCATTATTTCAACGAATAGTAGTGAGAAAAGTCACCTGTGTGGGCTAATTTAAGGGTTTAAATCAGTGAATAAATAGTTGTTTTCATCATAACGAGTTCTGTTATTGTAAGTTGTACGTGATGAATATAAGAATGTGACAGTGACATCCAGTTTTTGATAAGAGTATTTGCCTATTTCCCACTATATTTTTATGGTATATGCTAGGATATTGTTTATGGATTTACCTATATTATTGAAATAGGTTATAGCTTGTGTGTGTGTTGGCAGCGGAACCGATTCGCGATCTCACATGTGGATTGTGTGCAGACTGTTTTGCTGTGAATTCGTACCGAAGGACGGATAGGACTACCTTCTCCGATAATTCGGTGTTGCGAAATTCAACAGCACAGCTTACTCTAATGTTAACAGCACAGCTTACGATCGTTATCCTCCAGTATTAAAATTTTCTTTTATAACTCGATTTGCCGCCGACGTATAGCAATAATTTGTCTTAACAAATTCCATGAGGGTCGTGGCATTAATTTTTGGTGTCCTAAAAAAAGGCTGGTGTCCTAACACCCCATGCCACACGCCTTTTAGGCGGCTTGCGGGGTATTACGTAGATGTAGATGAATTTCAGGTGTACTATTCGAACGAGTGGCAACGTTATCATCCATTTTTCCGATCACTAAAACATACGAAGTGAAACGCTTGTACTTCATCATCCCGATGCCGCATTATTAATATCCCAAGTAATAATCTAGGCACAATAGCAATAGGAATACTTGCCCAAGAATAACAGAACAAAATAAAGTGACGATGAGCGGCTAAATACTCCCTCAAAACAAATTTTACACCATGCGCTCAGCGTATTTCCCTACTCCCTACGGTTGTTTAGGCACCTATGACGTCACGCCTGGCCTCGGCAACGCTCGGGTGTCTTCGCGCAGTGGTCGGCTCAGAGAAATTTTTCTCGATTTTAAATGCAATTTTTTTATTTATTTTGATGTTGAATGGAGAAACTGAAGGTATTTTTGCGAGCTAATGTATCCATTTGACTTATTCAAAATAGTTTTTAGAGCAATCTACGACCCATGCAAGTTCCTCATTATAATGCTTGCTCAGTAGCCACAGGTTGCACCATTTCAGCCATTAGTAATATCCTATCCCTTTGCTTCTACATAGCATACTGATTTCAAGACTCATTATGCCTTCCTTTTCACGATGCAGACATTAATATCACACTGTCGTAGCAGTGGTTACAACCTAAGCTATCATCATATTCGACTAATTATTTACAAGCCATTAAGAGGTTGATTACTTTGTGATGGTAAAATTGCTTCGCAAAATATTATACAACCAAATCTTAAAAGGATTCATCTGTTTTAAGTGAGAGATTTAATATCACGCTGACGTTGTGGGTTAGGAGAGATAAAGGGAGCCATTACGAAAAGCAGTTTAGTACGCGAATGATATTAACGGCAAAGAAAAGCAGCGAACGACGATATTATACACGACACTAATCGTCCATTCGGGCCGCAATAATTGCGGCCCGAATGGACGATTAGTGTCGTGCGGCCGCCGCATACACAAAAGTCCTGAGGCGACAAAATTCAATAGCTTCATTAGGTTGACGAAGAGGGAGATAAAGAGTTTGGAAATAATGGGATTCGAATGAGCCGTAACTTTGCCCATATAATTATAAGACTGTATATATTAGGGATAAGTATATAAATATAAGTATAAAAATGGTTACATTGGTATAATTTTTTCCAACATTGTTTTCCTTACGATGGATTTGTCATTCATTCTGGAATGTATGTAACGGCGATAAAAGTAAGGACATTAATCGACATGTCTATTGCTAGAATTTCCTCGATCGCAAAGAATGCAAATTTGAAGCCTCTTTGCAAATAAATAATCCCTAAAATATATACGAGATACTCGTACAATTTTAACCAAATATTTGGGATGCTTATTTTTTTTTAAACAGAACTGCCTCTTTAACGGGCTCCATAACGATATGCAATTGGGCTTCATAACTATGACACTTCGTCTTAAGCTATAGGTTACATCCTTCCAGCCTTCTGCAATATCCTATCCCTACGCTTCTAGTATAGTAAATTTAAGACACCAATCCCCCTTAGCACGTGGCATACAAAATTATCACTCACGCAACAGCAAGAGTTACAGTGTAATCCATAGCATCCGAAAAAAAATCGCGAGCTATGGAGGGACTAGGAACTACGCGATGGTAAAGTAATTGATCTATTCGACCGGCGAGTTAGTACTCATCCAAAGCTTAAAACGATTCCATCAGTTTTAAGTGAGAGATCTAATAACGCGCTGACGACGCGATTTAGGAGAGATGTAAAAGAAGCCATAACGAAAAGCAGTTTGGTACGTGAATGATATTTACGGTGAGAGAAACCGCTTACGACGAGGCTGTAGACGGCGGAGAGAAAATTATGTCACAAATCATTCATTCGGGGCACGCAGCACAAAAGCTTTTGCGGCGACGACAAAATTCAATAGCTTCATTAGGTTGCCGAAGAGGGATATTGAGAGTCTAGAAGGTATGGGATTCGATTAGACCCCCTCAAATGAACCACGCAATATCCAAGGCAGTTTGAGAAAGTTTCAACAGTTATAGGAGGGTATAGGGGAGGGTACACCGTTACAAAAGGGTCAGGGGTGAGTTCTCTTCAGAGGCGATAGGGATGAAGGGGATAGAAGATACTGTCCCTGGACGTAAAAGGGAAACGTTCGCCATTCGGAATTCGATGGAAGAAGGTGAAGAATCCGACGGGAGACTGGCCAAGGGGGATGAGGATTGTATGGGGAGCTGAAACTTGTCCCTCTTATCCCTTTATCTCAGCTTTCCGACTCCTCTAATGCTTCCTCTCCTATCAAATGAGAACATCTCGTGTCAGCACAAAGCGGACATTCTCGCGAGATAGCCTCCGTGAATATCGAACGACCTTTCGAACCGTTTGAAGGTGCCAGTCCAAAAGCCCTCTATAGGGATTCGTGAAAGTGTCCGGAAGGGACATTGACGATCAACTGAAATTCAAGTAGACGGTATATTCAATATTGCCCTTTTTTGGTTCGTAATTTTTTAAACTAGAAATAACACAACACATACATTTAAGTGTTATATTTAAGTAATGGACATTATTTTTTTATGTATAAGAAAGACACGCTATTTAATCGTTGTGTGAATTCCATAATAATTATATCCGTCCATACTTCAAGAAAAAATATTTTACATACTCATCAGGTTTAATTCCCACGCTAAAACCATGAAAATGAGCAATTAAATTTGTCATGAAATAATTCATGGGGTAAGGAAAATTTTTAATTAATTTTCGATCGAGACATTTTTATTTTGAAAAAGAAATAGACCGACATTTCTCTCTAGCTCTTCGTGAAGTAAAACTGCATAAACCCTTTAAAAAATAAGTTTATGGCGTCACAAAATCATGCCGACCGTGTTACCGCTTCTCTGCTGCCGGTTTTGCATGGTATTTGGAGGAGGCGACCGACAGCTGAGGCCATTTGCGCCATTAGGGATAGGCAGGCAAGAAAAACTGGCGTCAGCATTAGCCTACTATTAGCGAAAGGCGCCACGTGGACCACAGTTTAACGTCCCAACGAACAGACGGAGTGCTGTACTTGAAATACCCTCCAATCAAACAAGGATCGAGTGACTTCTGAATAGTCTCTGCCACTCTCGGGATTTGAACACGGGATCACGGGGTGGAAAACCAACACTCTAGCCACCACACCAACCCCATTCCCAACTCCGTCACATCATATGCTTCGTTTTTGGGAGTAATTCCTTTCCTCCATGAAAGGTTCTCCTTTAGCGCGTAAATGCACCGGAATGACGTCATTAACTCGTGATTAGTGGGCGGCAACTTCTGCCTTTTCATTTTATTTAACATACGAACGAATGGCTGACTGGGAAAGATTCATTTTTCGCCATTACTTATTTTACCCTTCTACGAGAATCCACAAAATTCTGTAAGGGTCAATTTTATAAAAACTAGTAAAAATTTTGTAGAGCATTAAACCGGCTCGCGGCTGAGGTTAAAGCCACCGAGTGCGCCCACCGGGTTGTGGGTGGTGGGTCGATCTCTAGATATAGAGGTTAGCTGCGAGATAAGCGAGCTTACTCGTCGAATATGCAGTCGTGGGCAAAAAGCGAGGGCGTTCTGAGGGGGTGTTCATCTGTTCTTGGGTAAGGTAGGCCGTTTAAATGATACCTAAACCTGAGCAGATGCCACAACTTTGCGACTGGAGGCCGCCAACAATTATGCCTCTAATCACCTGGGGGAGAGGGCAGCAGCTATTCGTCATACCTTATCTAACGATTAGGTAACGTTAATCTAACGATTTGATCGTTGGATCATTCTTCCTCATAGAATGATTCTCCAAAGTTAGGTCCAAGGTTCTCCAAACATTAATAGCTTTGCTTGGTTTCGCTTATAGTAGGGCCCTCTTCGCTTCTACAGCATTGAGGTGTTTTCTCCGTCCCGTTCCTTCCGCTCCTATCCTACCCCAGAGGCGTCGATGGGCTCCTATCGCGGCGGCGCCTCTTTCCTTTTCCCTTCCTCTCCTCCCCCTCCCCGGGTGATCGGGCGTATAAGCCACGGGCTTGGTTTCCGGCCCCGGTGCGTTGTATCCTTGAAGGGTTCGCCCTGAACCCTCATACTTTTTTTATCGGCTGCAATACTGCGATGTGGGAGTCAAGGGAAATCGCCACATTATACACCCGAGGAGTCGCAGCTACTCCACTCACACAAAAACCGGAAAACAATAATTTCTTCATTCAAAGTAATGAGTTTCTCCAAAAGCTATTCTGAGCGACTTCGCTTTTCCGTAACTTTCAAATATTCTCGAATTTAATTTACGGCTTTTTCATGTTTCGGTTGACTCCAATCAGATAAAAAAATATATAAAACCGACCCTATGTGATCTTCGATTTCGGGTCTTAGTGGGCAATTTCATTCCTCAGAAGAACAAAACTGACTTGTCGATATATCGGTACGTGCTTCACTTATTTCTCACCACTTGCTATAGAAACCAGTATCCTTCCCCGCAGCTTATAATCCTTGGACCTTCACGTGGGACCCCACTTTCCAAGGGTACCCTCGGGCTTCCTCGTTGTAATAATGTACACGAGGTGCAGGATATTATGGGCCCACCCTCAGGACAGCTCCTGCCCTTTCATAAACGCGTCCGATCAAGGGGCTTTAAACGGGTACCGGCCCTGGTAAAAGCGCATCAACTTCCATGTTAATATCGGACAAGTGTTTGTCCGCCATATTGATGGACAGCCACCCTCTGCCACCGCAAACTCCTTTTCACTCGATCGTAACCATATCCCTAGGGGTGGGGCAGGAGATAGCTGTTCCCCGCCGCTGCCGGGGGTAGATACGTTAGAATAAATCGAAGGATAACATGGGCTACACACCTTAAAGTATTTGAGGGATCTTGTTGATTCTTCATTTCATGGCAGCGTTTTGGTTCTATCGTCAACTTTCCATATAAATGCGTTCCAACGTAGAGCCACATTAAATAATTTTAGAACGAAGTTTGTGGCACCACTTATGGTTCTTTACTTATAGTACTTCAAGTACGACGTACGGAAGGACATTTAGTTTCTCTTTCTATTTTTGCCAACCTTAATTACGCACCGCTAACATTTATTTTATGCGAAAATATCTATGTGTGCACTTTAATGGAGAAATTATTTCACTTTTGCAAATGTATCATTCTCTTTCGACTCATGTTGGATTGCTCCGGTTTTCAGCGCTAGTTTGTATTTTCCGTATTACAAGAGATGCTTTACAATGAGATGCGGTAGCTTACTAGAGAGTATGTGCTCTGCAGTGGGAGTGAAAATTATAGGATAGGGCCCTCGTCGCGCGGTACTTCTCTCTTAATTCTTTTTTCAGTTCGTTCACTCGTTTTACATGTATTTACAAGTCTCTAATAATAATACTTAATTCGCTGCTATTGCTTTTTCTACTTTATTTTAAGTATGGTAATGCGTCATTTAAATGTTAGGAGTTGGGAAAGGATTGACATGTTCCTTTAATGAATAGCTACATTTCGAAGGTTAGTGGTTGGTGAAAGAAGGTTACCCAAAAACATTTTAAGTGACTGAGCATAAAATCAAAGTTCAAGCCTTTCGCGTGGTACGTGTTCCGTACGACAAAATTCCAACACACATCTACAAACTACCCCGCAAGACCTCTGCATGGGCATGCAGAGGGGAGTTTTTATGTACCAGCCGTTCAAAAATAGAATAAAAAGAAAAAGAAAAGCTCGAAAAGAGTCCAAGCATTTATTTAAGACCTTCATTGGTCGTGAGAAAAAGATTTCCTATGCCTGTTTCTAAAATATAACTATAATTTAATCGTTTATCCCGGGTCTAGAAATATAGTGATGTTCTAAGATGATGTTCTCTGTATCGCTCAAAAAGATATCTGTTCTTAGTCCTTCAAGCGATCTAAGCCTTGTACAACGTAATGCAATGCCTTGTACGACGTACGACATGCCTTGTACGACAATGCACGTAGCCTCTAAAGCACGGAGACTCTAAATTATGCAATATTGGATCATTAAATGTGATCGTTGTTCTTTTTCCTTCGTGATGAACGGTTTTCAATCGAAATACATAACCATATCAATTCCTGCACTAAAATGTCGCATGTAACGAGTGACTTTGTTCACAGTCACACGGAATTCTACATAGTTATTTATACCAAGTGTGAAATTCCACCAATCTATATTCCTTTACGGCAGAATTCAGACCGAACAAGGTGTAAGCTTCTTCAGTCAACGCTGCGGCACAGGAGACGGAGGCCGTGCCTTGTTAGCGACTGTTGGAGGGAAAAGACTGCAGCGTGCCAATCCCAGAGTTGAAGTACTATAAATTAATACCTGTGTAAAACGGCCTTAGCTCTTAGATGGACTGCATTCGGCATGGCAAGTACTGAACCAAATGCCAGTTCGCTCCGTCAACCCTCTGCGTCCTTTCTCCCCATTTTGGCATTGTCCTCTGCCGCGTTTCTTCCCGTGCCTTTTAATAACACAGTTCCCCTCTCCCAAGATGCAAGGGAGTCCGTACCGTGTCCGACCCATGGCATTACACGCCCCATCACTTTGATGGAGGAAACCGGGGGTTGGGTATGTCAGAGCGCACGCAGCCAACAGCACGCCTACAGCCAGGGGAGGAGGAGGAGTAAGGGCCGTCATAACGTCCCCTCGAGTACGCAGACTCCAGGGGGGACGCGTGCGAATAGGGGGGAGTGGGGAAGACGGCGGATAGGTCAGACCATATCTGCGAAACCCCTGGGCAACAAATCCCACGCCCACTCAATCACAAACACAGAAAATACAAAGGAATGATTAGAAAATATAGCAAAGGAAAGCTTCGCGATTCTTCAAAAACTCCTTCGAGCGAACAGAAAGCGTCACCTGGTCACAATGGCGGATACGTATACGTATGGGAGAGCGGGGGAGCCAGCTCGCACCACTTGCGTGGCCTCCCGCATTCATAGCTTAACATTGTATAACCACAATTTTAATTTTTTTACATCTTAAGATGGCATTGTCTTGTACATACGTATTATACGTTTAAATAAAACGTTATTAAAGTTTTCCTGTGCCTTAATTATTTCCCATTAGTAAATAAGTAAAGTTAGCTCACGATATATTTTGCGGCCCCCACCTTAGAGTTTTTTTCTGTATCCGATACTGCCTGCTACATGAATTAGGCAGTGAACCGCCAGAGACTCGGAGGCTACTTGCGAGGCTAAGATTGCTTCAGCAAATGAGAAAAGATATCTTTCACTTATGCACTTAATAAAAGGTTAATGATCAGCAACCTAGGCAGGGCGAGTAATTTATTTCTTTAATCAGTGCACTAGAGAAAACGGGCCAATCAGGCGAAGTATCCCAAGAAAAGGAAAGTGTAAACAAAGGACACCTTTAGGAGTCAATTATTGGAGTAGTGCGCAGTAGAGTCAATTATTGGAGTTATGATACAACTTGTCCTTAAGTAAGAAGCTGTATTGCACTACCATTGGTGCCTTGATCCCAAATCGCTGATGCCGGCTTTATATCCACCTCTCCATACTTTAATTATCTCAGCTGTTGTAAATGTCATCTATTGACTTAATTTCATCGAAATTCAAACCGAAAAACTCAATGAAATATTTCCTCTTAGCCGTAAATATTTCAGTTTCCTAATTTATTCTACCTCTGGTGGGGTACCTCACGATTTCCAAACACCCAGATAATCACGCAGAAGACTGACAGAATATTTATTTTTGAGTAGAATTCATGAAAAATTGCTAAAGATTTAAGCATTTCAAAATACAAACTTTATCTCTATAAAGAAACATTTTTTGTAAGCATAAAATCTGAAGTATTCGCCTCATCGATATTACTCTCAAATCAGCGACCACTATGGTAAAACCAAGTATTACACGTTGCAATTAGTCATTTGAACAATAGTTCTACGGGTAATCTACAGTATATTAGAGTGAACTTTGTGATTAAAGTTGAAGAAAGCTATACGTTTTGAAAGAAATTCATTATTCTAGAAAGCTACATAGAAATAAAGGTATACTAAGACAATATTTTTGGAAAAAATCTCAGTAATCGTAACAAGTACTGTAAGTCAATCTCATTAGATATTCAGTTGTGTGCCCTAGGTTTTAATGAAAAACCCTATATTTCACAGCATCTTTTTCCTTTGCTTTCGTTGACAACTTTTGGAAACCAAAAATCAGTTTTTAAAAAGGCCGATTATTTGCAACATCTTTTCTGTTGTTATCAATCCCGTGTACTCTGCTTCTGATATTAATTTACAAAGCTACCCAGGCAGGCGAGATATGGTGGAATGACATTCTGATTACCAGAAAAAAAAGGAAATTTTCCACAAATTTGATTAACAAAGCACGACGCGTTTCGACCGTCAGGTCATTTTCAAGGACAATCAAAAGTTCTTATTCAAGAATTTGTATTGTACTTGAGAATGACCCGACAGTTGAAACGCGTCGTACTTTACAAAATAAATTTTTAGAAAATTGCCATCTCTCATTTTCATTAATGAATAATGTTCAACATTGATTAGTGTTTTGGAGTGTGGGTCTTGAAGAACTTAAATGCGAATTTTTGTCAAGGTTTCGGTATATTTATTCACCTTCATCAGAGCTATGAATTAATATGAGGAGATAAATTTAATACAAAAAGGCATAAAAGGTAATTACTATGTTATTATGATTATATAATAAAAAATAATAAAAATAATGCATTAGTAAATCAATTAAAAAAGAAGAGAATAGAATTTTGACATTAAATTGAATAGTACTCATATTCATTCACAGCCCTGACGAAGGTGTGTAATATATACTGAAACGTAGGCAAAAATTTGCATTAAAACTCTTCAAGACCTATACTCGAAGATGCTAATCAACGTTAAACTAAGAGGTCATGAAAACGAAAAAAAACTCAATTTAATAATATTCAACATTTTACCGGCAGGTTCCTTTTCTCCCCCGTCATCATCAGTGCATCATAAGCGATAGCACAGGATGACCATCATGGAAGACAAATTTTCTCCGGCCACGAACACCTCACCTTCTCCCTTCATCATTCGAGTCCTGTTTACCATCCCTCTCTTCATCCTGATGTCTTTTCACCGCTTGAGGAATGAGAGGACGTCGCCAATTAACGTCACCTGCTCTTCCTCATACTATAACGCCGCCATGTGACGCGCATCCATGACCGTGTAATTACGCGACGGAAAATTCATGAGCCCCGTCTCTCCCTCATTGTCACTTGTTCCACATATCCATTTAAGAGAGACACCCTTTACCCTGGCAGGGTGTCCCCTTTGGGATACCCTTCCCATTGGACGACCTGCAAAGAAAAACCCTTTTATTTTTTTTTCGGCTCCGTCCCCCAACTGGGGGAAGGGCCAGTCCCCGACTCTACGAATGATTGAAACGTCGCTCGCGCAGACTCTCTCAGGGGCGAGATCCTTTTTCAACCCCTTCACCACGCCACCACCCACCCCCTGTCAGCCTGCGTCGTACTCGGTGTCGTTCTACTCAAGGGCTACTTCGGGCGCTTAGCTCGTTTAATTTATGAAACCACTGCTGGCGATTTAATATTTTAAAAATGTCAAAATAAAATCCTTGCGTAGACTTTCGCGGTGTAGTGATGATTCGGAGAGCGGAGAGATTTGTGGGATTTACATAGTGTGCGACTGTCTTTGTAAAAAATAGCAATTTCACCGAAATTACAGCTAGCTTCTTCATTGACGTAAACCTGAAGAAGCCAGCTGCAGGTTGGAGAAACTGTTGTCTACGAATATGGACACACGCGATGCATATCCCCTAGAACTTGTTAGTGAAACTGACCTCTTAGATAAACTCGAATGGGAATCTATGTCAGACCGTAGATTGAAAAGGTAGACCAAAGATTTTAGATAAATTCAAGAGCAGTGTCTTTTCTGACGAAGTTAGCCATTTCTTACAAACACCAGCATGCTATGGAAGATCAGATCATATAAATAATATAAGAGTTACAGACTGTAGAACAGACAGATTCAGAATGTCTTTTTTTCCATGATCAATAAGAGATTATAACGCCAGCGTTAGAACTCACAAATAGACATTAGAACTCACTTGTAGTGTAGCCTACTAACTTATGTATAAATTAATGCATTTTTCTGAATTTTATTATTATTCACAAGTTTTCCCATCAATAAAAATGCAAGAGATCAGTAAACGAATTAATGAAATTATTACTTAATTTTAATTAAATGAGCATTTGTTATAATTTTTGTTCACCTGCCGGTAGCAGCAATTGGCTCATTCACTATTTTTTTTTAAATCAATGTCTAGTCGTATGGAGTTTGAATAGTAAATACAAGCTTATTTTTCCATTTCTCGATCCGCCGCCTAATTATTGAGCTATTCCCGACGATAAATCAATAGCCGTATCCTATTCGCACGTCACGTCACGAACTATGATACTCATGATATTCGATGCATATGCTTGAGCCACATCTTAACATATCGACAAGTGATATCGATATTACGCACAGCCCGTTGGTGTGGGTCTCCCTCTGGAATTCCCTCACTTTCCACGTTCAGTGGGAGATATTAACCTGTTATTTTTCTCTTGGTTCACCGTGGGTGCGAGGCCTTAGGGGTTGTTTTTTTGTTGTTTTGTTGCCAACACTCATGCGTTTTTTGTGCATTTCTCGAAATTTCTGCGAATAAATTGAAATTATAACTAACCGCAACTGATTATTTCTAAGATGCTATTACTATATTAAGGCTTATTAAATACAAAATCATTCCGATTCCCTTGAGTATGATTCCAAAATAATCACTTTATTAGTGAGAGTCTTTCCTTGAAGAGTCCATTGTATTTATTTGAAATCAAGGTCATGTATAGTAAAAATAATTACGTGATATCACAATGTTGGATTTTATTTTTTAGTTAATATTTAATAAATATCTTCATCGCCATTTTTGCAGTCAAATTACCGATAGTCAATTTCCGTTAACGCTTGTGCCACAATATCACATTTTGATATGCATCGATGCATGCGCTGAGCTATACCCCAACGTATGGCTCTTCATCCGGACCTTTCTCATCTCCCTCTTACGGCACGGCATAAAAATCTGCTCTTTGTCTTTTCCTTCACCATAGGGACGAGACGTGGGCGAATACGTAGTATCTCACCATCACTCAGTCCGCGATGTGACACCTATCCCTTGCTACTTCTATTTATTGCCTCTCTATGAATCAAACAACCGGAATTGTCTCCATTCAAAACAGAAGCTTTCTGAGATTACTAGATATCACATTCCTATATTACAAGGTTGACAAGATGTCAAATACTTTAAAATTATTATATGTCACATTACAATGATGATTATACACGCACTGATCCGTAAATTTTGATGCCGGAATAATCGCTTTATTGCGGAGAGTCTATCCTTGAAGAAGACATTGATTTAACTATAAATCAGAGTCACATAAAATAAATATAAAAAGATGGTATCCCAATATGGATTTTAATCATTTTGATCACTATATACATCAACTATTTTTACATTCCAATGATCGATATTCAACGTCTATCGATGATTGTGCTAAATTTTCACATTTCGATAAGCATCGATATGCCATTCGAGCGCTACCCCCACGTATGGGCCTTTCTCTGGACTTGACTCCCCTCCCACGCACGGCAGGGCATATAAATCTGCTCTGTGTCTCTTCCTAACCAAGAACGCGTGGGCCAAGGCGTTGATTTTCACACCTACACTCAGATCACGATACGTCGCCCATCCCCCGCTACTCCTATTTCTTGACTTCTCTAAGAAATAATCAACCGGAAGTGTCTGTGTACACAACTGAAGGTTTCTGAGCTGACAAGATGTCACATGCATTACAATTATTACGCGTTATATTAAAATATTATATTATATATAATAAATATATATTATGTTGATCATATGCACAGTGGCGTAGCCATTATTTTGAAATGGGGGAGTGGGTTTACCGGAGATTTCGGGGTCCTTCCAGGGGATCTGGAGGTTTATTGAGGCTATCTTACTCCTTTTTGGCCCCTATTTTAAAGATTCAAGGGGAAGGTTGTCACCCAAAAAACCACCCCTGGCCACTGTATATGCATAGTGACCCTTAACTTTTGATTTCTGAATAATCGCTTTATTAGGGAGAATCACTCCTCGAAGAAGTCATTGTTTTAACTCTAAATTAGGGTCATATAAAATAAGTATAAAAATGTGTAGACAAATTTTGGATTTAAGTTCCTATGATCATATCTATATGGTGGTATTTTTGCAGTCAAATGATTGATATTCACGTCCACGACATCATGATCGTGGTATATTTTCTCATTTCGATATGCATCGATATGCGGATCCCCCACCCTCACTACCTCCCAGCGCTACCCCTTCGTAAGGGTATTCTTCCAGACTTTTCTCGCCTCCCACACGCGGCAGGGCAAATGAATCTGCTCTTTGTCTCTTCCTGCACCATGGGGACGTGGTCCAAGGGGTTGTTTTTCACCGTCACCCAGACCGCGAGGTGGTGCGGCCAACACGTCAGCGCTCACAGCTACCTTGGCTCCCCGCGGCCCTCATCTGGACCCTTTCCTGAAGGGATTCCTCCTCCCACCGTCACGCCGTACCTTTTAATCCCCTTTCCTGTCCCCGTCCACCCCTCAAAACTACTCACCATAGCGACCCTTGCGATTTCTCTCGCTCGCGTGCGAATTAAAAACAAAATGACGCCAAAGGCCTTTGTCCTCTCCCGTCCGTCCTTCCCTCTCTCTCTCTCTGTGATGTGACCCAGCACACACGAATGTGTTGCGATCGTTTGTATCGCGTCGCGTCACAAACTGAGGATCTTTCAACCCCTTTCTCTCCCCCAAACTTCCCTGCTGTTGGACCGTCTCATCGTCCACGATTTTCGGATGGAAGGACCAAAGCACTCGAGGATACCACCACCACTGCCATGTTGTGGGTCCGCAAACGTGTGATTGGAATGTGGGCCCTTTTCATCATATCAAGTGCATTTCAGATCTTTCCGCAAGAACCGTCGCCACGGTACGGGAGGCGAAAGGAAGGTATTACGGGGGCGCACGTACCTTCCTCTCGACTTCTCGCAATTTGTCTTTTTTTATTGACTTCTTTGATTGTTTGAAACTATAATCTTAAAATTTTCGGAGTACATGCAACAATGAAAAGGAAGGGGTGGTTAAAGGCCGTCTCTTTTTTTTACACAGTATACCTACGCAATTAAGAAATACGTAAAAGAGTAGACGACGTACATTTACATATTATTAAACAATACTCTGGTGAAGTAAAAATTGGCATATTTGAACACCAAAAAAAAGGAATTGGGAAATTGGGAATTCTAACAAAAACCTTCCCACTTCAAACTAAAATAAGCAATAACAACTCTCGGATTCAAACCAATGGATTAATAATAAATCAGTACGTGTTATGTGGGTAACATGCCGCGCAAGCGGCGCCAATAATATTCATTGGAAAAAATTCCACTGGACCAGAATTCGAACCACTAAACTTAGACATTCCGGGCCACTGCGAGGGCCAAAATGCAATTCAAGCTCCTTGATTCCCACAGCAATCTATCTAGATTCATGGCGCTAGAAGTTTCAATCTAATATATTGCACCATGACCCTCAGTAAATTGAAATGGGGTTTAGTAACCCTCAAGATGACATTACATTCATAGTGCTTATTTTTTCTATCATTATAATTTACACGGAAGGAAAAATGGGTAATCATTAATAAAGCTCAAACCCGAGTATGAAAAACATTTGCCAATTCATCATCTGCCATAATTTAAACAAATGAACGATAAGATAAGAAATATGATGAAAATTATGCGTAAAATGGCATGAAAAATGCTAATTATTATATAAATGAATATGTTTTACACCTTTATTAACTAAGCATCAAAAACTCATAATCACATATATGTGGCAAACTTGTGTGACCATGCTTTTTTCATCACCCTATTTTTTCACTATGGCCACTGATGATTCTTCCAATGCGTTTAATCCTCCGTGGTTTCAAACATATAACTGATGAAAGTAATATCCACGTTCTATGGAACGAAAATAACTTCGCAACCTCTAAAAAAGAAGAAATGTGAACTACCCTACATTTTAACACATTAGTCAAAAATTTCTACGAAAATCATTCATTTCTACGAAACTGGGGACGACGCGTTGAAATGCATGGTATGATATTAGTGGGAGGAATTGACAACTCGGAGGAAATGTGTGCATAAATATATGTATGTAAATGCTCATGTCTACTGCTAATTTTACGATTTTAGATCTTATGCCAGATAGCTCATTTAAATGGTCAAATGAAAAAAAAGCCATGAAAATGTTTTAAAATGAATCACATTCAGACTTATATACGAGTATGTACATTATGCATTGATGTTTTTCAATGCAATTTTTTTAAGATTTTATTGAACTTTTTCGAAGGTAAATTTCTCTTCATTTTAAACATTAATTTATTATTAATTAAGATTAAACATTAATTGGTTATTATTAATTAGAATAACAATCCTGTAGATTTTTATCATTCCCAAGATTTAATACATTTCCGATAACAAACATTTTGGATTAAGGATGACAGTTAAAGAAACATAATGGACCTAAATAAATGATGCCGCGTGGTAGCTATTTAAACCCCAAACTACTGCAGGTATGAAAAAAACAAACCAAAAGGCGATATCATACCAATTAGAAAATTGGCTCGAACTAAAATTTTTAACTGTAATATTTTGATTGCATATAGCTTGGACTCTTATCATTAAAATCAAAGAGCAATTATTAAAGTTATAAAAGTCGTTTGTGAGTCTATTGACAGATTTCAGTAAAACCGATATCTCTCTAATCTCATTTCCATTATATTTTCAACTGTGGTTGAGATATATTCCATTACCCTTAGCGGATCGGCAAAGGGTCCCAAGGTTGTGTGTGGAGATTATTACGGCGCTTAAGAAAGTAAACGTTGGAGCAATTAGACGGCTAGTGATCTTCCTTTTGGCTCCCTAAAAAGCCAAAAGGACCCTGCTCGACTTCCAACTTCATCCTCACCCTTTAAAATCCCTCCGCGTCTAACTTATTTGGAGGGCCATCGCATTTAACATCCTCCCTCTCCCTTTCCCTCCATCAACCCTCCATCCCCTCTAATCATCCCCCTCCCCCGATTCTATTCAGTCTCCCCCTTCTCCACCCTTCCACCCCCTCCCCGCTCCGCCACAACCCTCCCCTCTTCCTATTCTCCGCATCACTCCTTTCAAGTCTTCCTCTCTCTTCACCTTTTCTACTTTCCTCCCTTAAGCCTAGATCACTAAACATGGCTCAGAGTCACGTGATCACTAAACCTTCGCCGTTTTGACGACGCCATTTTTTTACCTTCCAAGAAGGTTAGTTTTGAGCTATCAGCCAATTAATTTAAATTTTATCATTTTAAAAGTATATTTTAAAGTTTAAATCACGAGTCTTTCATTGAAAATATTTTTAAATAATTTGTTAAAATTTATTTACAACAAAGTTTGATGTAGGATGTTGAGAAAAATATAAAAAATACCATTAAATACGTATTTTTTTATAAAAGCATTTTTCCAAAACTTTGGTATTTTAATTTGGCGCTTCGTACATATTACGAAGATTTAGTGATCCAGGGTTAAGGCAGGCTGAACTCGCACACAAAAGAGGAGACCACGTACTTTGCTACGCATTTTTCAATGCTATAGTATTGGGGGGATTTGGATGCTAAAAGCATCTAATTTGGATACGTTCGGTATCTGAATTAATATGCCTTACGTAATCTTAACATAACAGCCCCCTTACCGCTATATGTGATGGTGTAGTGGTTAGCGCCGTTGCCTCTTACCACGTAGACCAGGGTTCGTGGATCTATCAAGGGAGTAGGTATACTTTATGTATTATCGTATGATATGATAATTTTTGCCCGGTCAATTAGGACAGGTAAAGGAGGATGTGATAGAGAAGATATACGTGGATGTGAACAGATTAGCTGATAAGAAAATTGAGTGGAGAGCTGCGTCAAACTAAGTATTGTTAAACATGATGATGATGATCTTCTACTGATGAGTATACTTTGAAAGATTCACCATATTATTTGCGTCATGGCTTGATTCAGCTGTCGGTATTGGTGGTACAAAGGCGAGGCACTCTGGCCCATAATCTATTTCTACAGGCTCTTAAATGTTACAGAAATGCCCACCTCGGTGGTGGCTGGATATACTTGTATTCCTCACCTGATAACCCCGAGGTCGCTGCCGCGAAGCTAATGTGGATTTTTCACCATTTAGTGATTGGTTGTACGTGCATTGCTCACACAACCAAGTGCGCAGCACATCAGTGGATCAGTGGCGTAGCGAGGGGGTACGGGGGTCCGGACCTTCCCCCCCGAAGTATAAAAGCACCCTTACTTTGCATCACAAAAGAAAACCAAATGTTGAAAAATCATGAATTCAAAAAAGATTTCTTTGAAAAATGAAGTTTTTTATCATGAAAATTGTTAACATTAGTTGAAAACCCTCTAATTAGTACCCTGTTTTTCAAAAATTTCCCCCCCGGGTTTGGACCCTTCACACAAAATTCCTAGATACGCCACTGTTGTGCATGCTCAAAAAATTAAATAATAGGGAGGATTACTTCGTCTTAATATCGCTCGATGAATAAAGGTATGAATATCCGACTGACGTCTCGTTTGGCAGTGAAATTAAGTCGTGGCTTTCAGCTCTGAAGGTTGAGGTTTCAAATTCCGCTTTATTAAAACTTTGAAAATAGGGGAAGTTTCCCGAATATATGGAATGGGCAGTTTGTGGCGTGAATTCGTGTAATTGCTTCCTGTTGAACAGAAAAAAGGTTTTATATTTCATATAGATACAAAGTTTTTTCAAATGCAAATCAGATTTTTCATATACAAATCTGCGAAGCTTTTCCAATTCAACATAGAAATAGGGTTAATTATAATACATGAGTAAATGCTTGTACTCCAACATGAACTTCGGGAAATGCCTGCTTATGTTATAAACAGCACCATCTTGTAAGAAAAAAAAACTATCTCACCTGCCATTATTTTCATTTTATCCGTATCAAGGAAAATGACTGACTTTTTCTCTCATTTTTTTCACTGCTAGTTCATTAAAAACTTCCACGCATTACACCCTGATTATATCGAATTTACAAGTCGTGAGGTGGAAGATATTTCCTGAATCTGACGCCATGCAGATTAAAAATTGGAAGGTGGGTCGTGCCAACCAGCTTACCCCATTGACTCGGCGCCGCAGACCGCCGTGAGCCGCTGCTTATATTACGCTGAGTCTCCGCATCTAAAATAAGCACATATTTTGTTTCGAGGACCAGGCAGCAATTGATTACCTCGCGGCATTCCATTCTCATTTCGGTAGAGGATTGGAAACGGTGCTGGAATGCATAGCGATGGAATTTCATTAGCTACAGAGTAACAATAATGATTATGAAGGTTCTATTTGAAATTCTCTATCTCCCCGCCAGGTGATTTCGACAAGCAAACTTAATGCGTTCCTGGTATGCAGACGGATTCAGCAAAAAGTGATGTTTGTTGCACGTGCCGGCATTTGTCCATGAAATATTCTATACGAAATTCCTATATCATTTGTTAAACATGGGTTTCAATCATATCATCCAAGCCTCGCAATAGAGCCAAAATATTCTAAATGAAGATGTGAAAATCACATTCGATATTACACTCATGTATCCTTAAAAATTGTAAAAAATAACGCTCGGGAGCACCAAGAACTCGACAATATAGCTATTGAATATATGGTTATTTAATTAATGCGATGATAAGAGAATTATATCTAAAATTATTACTCCAGAATGAATGAACCAAACCATTTACCAAACGATGGCATATTCAAGCTCATTGTCACTCTTCTCATTAAGAAAAGAGAAATAATATTGAAAGTACTTCATAATATGTATCGTGAAGTTTTTAAAATTGAATTTAGTATCAATTTCCGATTAGTGATACATCGATTGGATTTGATGATGTACATGGATATTTTTTCTAATAATGACTCAAGATAAATGATATACTTATCATGATTAACCGTAACTATTTACATGTTTATGATGATTATTGACTCTTAAATCTCCACTGTGCCGATATTAAGTCCAAAAATTACTATTTATTCAGTATCTTATTGCATTACTAATTATCAAGCCTGATTTAGTGCGGATACTAATGAAGCGCGTTGGTAATGCTATCATTCAGCACTAGCTGTCCGAATGAACTTAAATTATCATCCTTAAGTTTCAGCTAAACGCATTACTCTTTCCTTTCCATTCCATACGCCCGACATATTATTGACCATTCAAAGAGATATCACCAGAGATATCAAACTCCCATGGCTAATACGCCTGGTCAACTTATAGAAGATGGCGTTATCCTCTTCACCAAAGGAGACAAATTGCTGCGCCTCAAAATTTCCCAATCTATGAGCCATCCACTTCCCTGATCCAACCCCGCAGAGTCGTCCTTGAGCAAGTGGGACAAATTCTTCAACCTCACCAACATTCATCAACCCTAGCATTGTTTAGACGCAGCTCTCCGCTCAGTTTTACATCAGCTGATCCTTTAACACCTGCATAATTCTTCTGCTTTATCTTCTTCTTAAGCTTCTTCATCATCTGATCTGCGTATCTCATCTCGTATCGGCTGTCTTTCCACGATAATATTTATTTGACCCCCGTGTCACGCAACGATTTAATACCGTCTTCTACCCGCGGTTTTCAAATACTTCTCTCCTACTCTTCTAAGAACTTCTACAATATTATTATTACACATTGCTGCAAGTAGACTATTGCCTGGTGGTAGCATTAGATGTACATGAATAACAAATGTGTGCATAAAAAGTTTAAAAGACATCCATGGTAAAAAAATTACATTAATTCTAATCTTATACTGCTAAGAATTTAACATTGTCCCAATAAACCAATTTCAAACAATCCATTAAATACATTAATTCTAATATAATAAAACTAACAAATGAACACTGACCCAATTCACCCAATTTCACGCTCACCCTTTTAAACCACTATGTAATTAACCAATGAGTGATGAGCACTTCTTCCTAAAAATTATCACATTTGCAGAGAAGATCTTAAAAATAACTTCAGGAAGGTCATTCCACTCCTTTATTCCTCTGCGTGGGAAGGATTTTTTCAGAATGTCTGTTTTCTGTTTTTTTACTTAATTTTGAATTTATGATCTTTCCTTCCTATGTAGCAGGGTGAGTCCAGCTTCAGACCTATTTCTTTCCAATCCCGCTCATTTGTAAAGGCTTTGTACACCCCGCATAGCCTATTTATAGGTTTCCATCCTAAGCTCCCTAGCATAGCTGATACACTTTCCCCCTTCTATATTTCCCCCGAGTATACCTGGCTGCCTTTCGCTGAACTTTTTCAAGCTTTAAAGATTCATTTTTACATTAGGGATCCCACACAGAAGTTGCATATTCAATTACAGGTCGAACCATGGTACTCACACATAGTACTACAGTACTCACACGATCTATCCATTTGATCTTTAACATCTAAGTATCATATATCTACATATATAAAACAAAGGTAAAATAGCGTTACTTTCATCATTTATAACTTGAGAACGGCTGTACGGATTTTAATGATATTTGGTTTTTGGATTCTTCTCAGTTCCGGATTACAGTATACACATTAAATTATAGTAAAAAATGAAGAAAAAAATTAATCGTGAATTTATAGATATTTTTTAGGAGTTGGTAACTCTGTCAAGTTGGTTAAAACTAGATGATTTGTTTTGCTCTTACCAATTTAATGACTGAGCTTCGTAACAATATTAAAAATATTTTAATGGTAAAAACCTTGATAAAATTATTAGACTGTAAAAATTAATGGAATGAAAAAATTAATGGACTGTATTGTAATTGCGAATTATATATATAGCTTCTGCAACAATTAATTCTTCCTGGTCACCCCCAGCAATACACAAAGGAAACAAAACACAAACGAAAAGTTTTCTCCATTCAAAGGCATGCGAAGGAGCGTAATACAAACAGCTTGGTACCAACACGTGACAAATAATAGGAATTGAAATGGTGGCCAATAACCTCTTGCTGGCCATTTCTCTGAACTGGCCATACTCATAACTGTCATACCTTCCTCAAGAAAATCTCTCTTCTCTCTCCCTCCCATCCCCCCTTCAACCCTTCTAAGCAATCACTCCACACTTCTCGTATCTTCCCCAACATACTTCCCATTTTTTTAATCGGTCTCTGTCTTATCTCACCTCACAACTCTCTTCGTTTTCGAGTCACTGCCAACATTTGCCCCAGTTTGGTCAAGAAACAAATTACACGTCATTTTCTCGAAACTTTGAAAGCATGCTAAACCAATTGTACCTATGTACCTCAACTACTAACGCCAAAACTAGTGGGCTTTCTTTGGTGGTTGGCTATATTTACTTGAAATTTCATTTGAAATCCATATTTTTACGTTCTAAATATGTACGTGAGCAAGAAAACGTGGATATATAGGGAAATGAACAGGAAGTTTTACAGATACTTGTCTAAGTAGACGAAAACTGATGATTTATGCTAAAATACAATAATTACGTTGACGAAAAAAGATGCATTTTTTCTTTCCGTATTCCTCACGTATCCTTTCCGTATCCCTCACGTATCCTTTCCTTACCCCTCACGTTTCCTTTCCGTATCCCTTACGTATCCTCTTCGTTTCCCTTCCATTACCTTTTTACTATCCCTTCATCTCTTTCTTCCACATCCCCTCTGTGCTCCTGATTCCTCTTTTCGTGTCCTTCTTTTATCCCTTTCGTATCCCTTGCCCTTCCAACGCTCTCGCACCCTTCCTTTTCCTGCTTTTCGCCCCATCCCTCCTACCGATCCCTCTCCTTTGGAACAACCCCGTCCCTTCCTCCCACCCTCCCCTGGACCCCATAAAATCCTCTCTCACCACCCCACACCCCTGCAGACTCCTCCCGGACCGTTTCACTCTATGGAATGTCAGGCATTTCAATTAATCCACGAATCAAAAGAGGCGCAGGCGGTGCTTTGTGTGCACGTTCCCCTTCCTCTCCCTCCCCCCCAACCCACCAACCCTCACAGTTCCACATCCCCCTCTCCCTTCCCACCCCCTCCTAACACTATCCCCTCCTTCCCATATCTTGACTATTCTTTCTTCACCCTCCCCTCTTCACTCTCTTTTTCCCCCTTCCCTTTCTTCCCCCTCTCCTCCTCTTCGCCTTTTAACAGTCACAGCTCCCCCCACCACCTCCCCCCTCTGCTCTCCAGCATCAATCCGTGCCGAGGCCACGCTGCCGTGTGTCGCGACGATGGATCTTCTCCGCCCTCTCTCTCTTTCTTTCCATCCCCCTTTCTCGTATCCTCGGTGTCGCCGCAGAAAGCTTATGATGATGCTAGTTATATTCGCTCGAGTCATGCGCGGTTCCTCACAAGCATTCAAAATATGTTTTACAAGCAGGCCACCCGGCGTTGCACGGGAAGGGTAGTACCTACCTGGAGAGGTGAGAAACTTGGAATTCGTGGTCACATGGCAGAATGTTTAGGTAAATGAACAAAGCAGGTATGATGATAGTATACGTATGTAACTGCAAACGAACGATTTCCGCCTCCAACGCACGGGATCAGCTCACACCCAGGTCCACAATATTACTTCTTGTGGTTGTCCGTACGTGCGTAGACCTAAAACGTCATGTGAACACATACCCCAACAAAAAGATTTGCACCGAGAATATTAATTGTCAAGCGTGTAATCCTTTCGGTTACGTTTTCCTTTAGATCGTGTCAATATGTGTGCTTGCAGGATGTCCAACCAAGGAAGTTGTATGACGTGACGTAACAAAAATTAATGAGAAAATGATCATAAAGAATCGTGGAACATGACGAGAAGTAGCACTATTGTCTTTGGGAGCATTAGCTGCAATACGTACTAACTTTGTTTGCAATCCGTGCAGCCATATGCAAATGCATTAGGACAATACAAATGAATTCATAGGGTAGGAAATTAAGTGTTAGGAACATTATAATAGAATAAGGACGAGGAAAAGGTGCTTTTTCTGTTGTACAGGGCTACCATAAAAGAATGGCGCGGTTTTGAACATGGGTTAATTAAAAATCAGGATTGCTTTCAGTTTATGTTTTATTTTTTTCGAATTCGTAAAATAATAAATTTTAATACATGTGCGCCCTTTGTCGCTCGACAAGAGTGAAACCCGGCGTCGAAATTAGTCTACTCCTGACGAAAGGCGCGAAGGGGACCACGGCTCAGCGTCCCATCCGACGGACGGAGTGCAACACCTGAAGTGCACAACTCATCAAGGCACTCGTGCAGGGATCAGTCAGCCTCTGAAATATCTCTGCATGCCTATCCCTTCTTTCTTCCGATTTATTACTGATACCAAACTATTATTTTGTTATAACCCCTTATTCGTACTTTTTGTTACCTTTACATGATTAAATTAAAGTTTTTTTAATTAAAAGATTTATATACTATTTATAGACATTCAATATGCTCATTCTTTAAAACTGGATACATTTTACTTATTTTTACGGCTTATGATGTAAAATTCTACTGTAGTAAATATCTTCATAACTTTTCATTACATGTAAAATGTTTTGTAGGTAGTCCTCAGCTATGTTTACATGAGGCGGCTATTCAAAATATAATCAGGCAATAAAATTATTTTTTTGCCGTTGACAGTTTTAAAGCTTTTTTGCATGGAACAGCATTCGTTCTTCAGTGACCAATATTTTTCGTGGTAGCCTTCATTATTGTTATTGAAATAAAAAAATTACGGTATGGAGGTGATAGGAGGATAGGATAGGTAGTGATAGGTGATAACGCTGCTGGAAAGAATCTCAATAAGACATTTGGGGAAGGCTAAATGTTGATGGACTACTTTTACCTATTCGAAAAAGGCTATTCGGGCTTCCAGCCGGGTTGTCTCCCTCCATTCTGCCGACGTTTCGGAACACGAGTCAGGTTCCATCATCAGGGCTAAAGCATATTCGCCCGGAAAGTATCAGATTTTACTTTACTTTTACCGATGTTTCGTACGATTTTTCCGTAAATAATAATTGTTATTGATATTATGATTGATATGCTCGATTGCTTTCATTCACATCGCCCTGTTTTACTCTACTGATTGCCAATGCACTGAGGTGATTTGTAGCATTAATTAAGAAAAAATCGGGGTTGGCAAATGAAATAAAACGAAAATGTTTCGTTTCGACCCGGAAGGAAACGAAAATATGAGTCCAAGGTTTAGTTTCACTCCCGTAGAAAACTAAAGTCACCAAGGAGTTAAGATTCAACCCGGGACGGAACTTTACTCACGGGAACGAAGGTAAATCAATCGGAACTCCGCTGCTTACACTAGTTAAGTTTCGATCCCAGAAGTTGAGTGGCGGGGTTTAAGAGGGAATACTTTCGACCCATTTCATGACAGAATACAAAGGTGTTAAAGAATTGAGCTTAAAAATCGAATAGCCAGTTTGCGTTCACCGTTCTCATATGGTAAAATATGAGTGTCCCATGCATATAATTCCGGTAGGAAAAACCTCCACTTCATTCAACCATACTCCGTACTCGGCGTTTGGATCGAAACTAAACTGTTCGAAGGTGAAGCACGTGGTCCCTGCGGTGCGAAAAATAATCTGCGTTTTGTTTCGTCACAAAGTTTTAGTTTGGTTTCGACCCGAAGTAGTTTTGACTCCGATTTCGTTTCGACCCTGAATTTTGTTCCCCAAGTTTAAATCCATTTCGTTTCGTGTCTACATTTCGCCCTACGAAACTATTGAAATTTTACTGGTTTTGACTTTCGTTTTGTTTCACTTGCCAACCCAGAAAAATATATATATAACAGTTATATATTCTTCTCAACCACCTTTACATTATATGAATCTTTCAGAGGTTTGGTTCAGGCTGAATTTAAATCTTGAGCTCATCCGATAAATTTATTGACATTTTAATGGCCTGACAAACGCATACGTCTCAAGATAAAAATCATAAGTGACAATACAACAAAACAGAGAGAGAAAATATAAATAACTTACTTGCATTTTTATTACAGCATAAAATGTTACCCTGTAACGAAACCATGGTCGGAAAAAATAAATCACCACGTAGAAAAAGCAAAGTTGTTATTCTATCAACTCCTACGATAAAAGATTCCCTCCTAGTCACGCCCGCCTCTATTTCTAACTTAACCGGTAAAATACTTCGATGATAACACACCAATTTCTGGGATTAAACCGTTATTTTAGGTCGAGTTAACGACCCCGTCGGCTCCTATTTGGACCTCAGGAACTTATAACGAAGCCATACGAACACTAAGACAGGTCGCCGCTACGACTATCCTTCCGCGGCGCAAGAATAAAGGGGGTTGGATGAAGGGGAACACGGAATATCCTCATGCGGTCAATAAGAAACTCTCATCTTATCGTCTATTAAGCTATCAGCGGAGAAATAAACCCATGATTTCTCTCGGCTGCCCTTTCCTTGATCGCCCGAAAACCTCATAAACCACCCTCCAAAGCCTTTTGCGCCACGAACCACCCCTATTTCTCCCCCTCACCCCCAAACGCCTCACCTTTCCCTTCCCCCAACCGTACTCCTCTCCCCTACGCCCACCCCCTCGCGCCTCTCCGCCAATAATAATGCTCTCTCCCCTCCACGGAGACCCTCCCGTCCTCCCCCTCCACTTCCCCTCTCCATCCAAATACCCACCCCCTCACTTACGAAGACCGCACCCACGCCACAAGGATTGCGCAATCCACGACTCCAATCCACGTGCGGTTCCCGATTCCAATTACGCCCTCCCAAGACCCGGCTGCTGATCTTCTTCGCTCTTACCCTACCGCACAGATAAATCGACGCTGTCCTTGCACGAAACTAATTGCCCTAATATTGGATATTTATTATTATTATAGTATTCTACCGATTAAGGTAAGTTTCCATCGAATACTAAAGAAGTGATTTGGGAGCCTCCCTTTCCTTCCAGTACTGCCTTCTTCAATGCACTGTTAGGCCGACTCCCTTTCAATCTATCTCAAATTCCTATTCTTTTCTTTCCCTCCATCGTTTCCCTAACATTCTACCCTCTAATACCATTTTCAACATCCCCTCCCCGCTTAGCACTCTCTCCATCCATACATTCTGTCTTCTCCGTACCTCATCTAAAAGCTGCCTCTCCTCAGGTAAAAAATATGGCTTCTACTACTCACAACCCTACAAGGAAGATCAGATATTATTTTTTAGCTACTTAGAGTGAGTACGGTTAAATGGTGGTATGATATTCTTCTTTATTGCCTCAAGAGACTTGATTGCCTTAAGTTAATATAATCGATGACTTCTGGAAGAATATTTTTGCATTCTTCCTTCCATTCATACAGAGCAAATTATTTCACTGCATCCTTAAAGCATGTCAGGTTTTTTCTCTCAGCTATGCAGCTTCAACGCGTAATTAACGTATATGACTTATAGTAATAACATAATAAGCGTTCAATTCTTACCATGTTCGTCGCTATGTAAAAATTATATAGCAATGGTTTTTATAGTGTTATTCACAGCTTCATAAGTAAAAATTTAATATGAAATTATTAATTATTTTTTTTCTAAATATAACGGTAACTTCTGTAAAAATAATACTTTGTACCTAACCCCCACTTTTTTTTATTTTGTGTGACATAAACATTTTATGAATTTATATTTAAATTAGTGAACTATTCATTGTTAATCAACCACTTTAATGGTTTTGAATGTGGTAACTGTGCTGAGTTGCGAGTATATTCACACATTCACCCTCAAAACTTTGTCATCGTCACTTTCTTAAGAGAGCTGCTTTAATCGCATCAGCAAATCTGATGAAAAAATCTCATGAATCCTTTCTGGCAAAACTTTGGCTATCAATGTTATAGATTACGAATATTTAAGATTTTGATCAGCAAATTGGCACCCTCCGATTGATGATTACGCTTGGGCATCTTCATCTAGGCCAGTTGGGTTTTCAGAATATCCTTGGAGTATTCTTGTCTCTCTTGATACTACATAAGGCTCAAATTTGTTCAAGGCTCATGTAGTTAGTTCAAACACCCTAGTGAATTAAAATGGATTCATAGATTCTGCGCAGGACTTACTATTTATCCGCCTCCTGCATCCCTATGATAATGTCTACGCTAATGAACGCTGCGTTGCTGGAGAGCGGCGTGATACGACGTCATTACGATACAAAGGCTAAAGCATAATTTGAAGGGTAAAAGCCCTCAATTCACTGTCCAATTTAATTCACGGCTCTCCACCGAGCTACGCAATATTGCGATCGATATTCGTAAACGAGTATTCTTGGAAAGGTTAATTACGCACGTCTATCGTCCCGGTTGATATTAATGCCATTTACGACTCATCCCTAACCCTCCCTATATTTCCCCTTTCACTCGAATGCTTTATCAACAAAAATTGGTCCATATCAATCGAGAAAACCTCCTGAAAGATCCTATTAAAAACCGCAGAAATATTCTTCGTTAAAACTTTCGCGGGTAATCGTCATTATGATTAAAAACTTTTGGGCTATGTCGCCGCGTCAATGCTTTGGGTGGCCCCAACGTTTCCCGACCGATGCTGGTCGCTTTTCCCTTGAAAATCGACCCTGAATCCCTTAAAAAAGCGACCAGCATCGGTCGGGAAACGTTGGGGCCACCCAAAGCATTGACGCGGCGACATAGCCCAAAGGTTTTTAATCATAACGCAGAAATATTTTTACTATAAATTAAACTAGGTGACCCGTGGGAAAATGTCCCACTTTCACGCTACACTATCGGGGAATAAGAATGTTAAGGAAATGGTGTAATTGTGTTTTAAATAGAGAAGAAGGTGTATCATGAAGTACTTTCTTTATACCTGTTTCCTTGCAAAAATATGCAAAGCATACAGGACTATACATGCAATACATGGAGGGATGGCAATCGAAACTAAACAAAAGTCAAAACCAGTGAAATTTCAAGTTTTGTTCCCAAGGGCGAAATGTAGAAACGAAATGGATTTAAACCCGGGGAACTAAACTCAGGGTCGAAACGAAATCGGAGTCAAAACTACTACGGATCGAAACCAAACCAAAACTTTGAGACGAAACAAAACGCAGATTATTTTTCGCACCGGAGAGACCACGTGCTTCACCTTCGAACAGTTCAGTTTCGACCCATACACCGAGTACGAAGTATGGTTGAATGAAGTTGAGGCTCCGCCTATCGGCATTAGATGCATGGGGCACTCATATTTTTACCACAGACAGGAGGACGGTGGACGCAAACTGGCCATTCGATTTTAAGCTCAATTTTTAACTCCTCTATATTTTGTCATGAAATGGGTCGAAACTATTCCTTCTTAACCCCCGCCACTCAACTTCTGGGATCGAAACTTAACTAGTATGAGCAGCGGAGTTCCAATTGATTTAGTTCCGTTCCCGTGAGTAAAGTTCCGTCCCGGGTTGGATCTTAACACCTTGGTGACTTTAGTTTCCTACGGGAGCGCAACTAAACCCAGGCCTCGTATTTTCGTTTCCCTTCCGGTCGAAGCGAAACATTTTCGTTTCGTTTCACTTGCCATCCCTGGATACAGGGAAGAGAGTCTGTTACTAGTTGGAGCAATCGTGACGTCTGTTACTGAATGATAGCACAAAATTTACAAAATTTCTTTAGAGAAAATATTAGAAGTAACAATGTTTTCGTCTATAACTTTTTGGTTATGAGATTCTTTAATACAAACATTAATGAAATTGAATACTTTCAACACGGCATTTTATTCGTGATACACGTTATCTTTTAAATTCCTTACGCACGATGTCTCTTATAGAGACGGTTAACATAATTAATTTGTTCTTAGATTTAAATTTTAATGTTGTTTTGTTTTTAATGCACAATGGCCAGGGGAATTCAGGAACCTTGATAGCGTAGTGGTCTACGTACCTGCCGGTAAAGCCTTGTCACTCGGCAGAGTAGACCGTGGTTTCAATCCAGGGTATTTTTTCCTCACAACAATTCATCTAAATTTCACTGTCATTCAGTCAACAGGGAAATATTGCAAAACAATATAAAGGTTCATCGGGACGGATTGAGACCTTTCAGTGGCGTAGCCAGGGATTTCGTTCAGGGGGGGATCCAAAACCAGGGGGGAAAGTTTTGAAAAACAGGGTACTAAGTAACGGATTTTAAACTAATTTTAACACTTTTCATAATCGAAAAACTTCCTTTGTTAAAAAAAATAATTTTCAAATTCATGATTTTTTAATATTCTGTTTTCTTTTGTGAAGGAAAATAATTGTGTTTTTATATTTCGGGGAGAGGGGGCCGGACCTGCCCCACCCGGCTACGCCACTGCAGTCTCTTTTGTGCTGTCCCCTTGCTTTACCCTGACTCCTCATCATTCACTGGTGTCCTACACTCACGAATATTTCAAAAGAGTATCCCCAAGTAGGCCTATAAATGTGCTGGCAACCACCGCGCATTTCATTTGGTTTACAAAAGTCGCCACTCTCGTCGCTGACGGACAAATTGATCCGAGTTTCGCGGGGAAATAAGATATAATGAGGGGTATTAACCGAATATTAAACACATGATGATGTGATCTAAGAAATACGTAATAGCTCTATGCTCTTCCTGGCAATTACAAACATTGTATTGCAAAATATTGGAAAAGAGTGGATCACGTTGCAGTCATCACCGCGCCGCAGACATTTTTGCAAACCGATTTGAAAACCAACAGAAATCTGCTTTCTTTAAGATGGAATTGGGTCTACTCTATGCAGTCCCTTTGGGAGTCCCCTCGATCTACCCTGACTGCTCATCCTTCACTGGTGCCATACACCAATGCCTTCTTCCCTTCTCGCTCAAATAAATCACTTGGCCACGCATTTGAGAAAGAATGGGTCGAGGGAAGGCATATAATGGAACGTTTGGGAGACTAGGTTGAGCATGGGTTCATGACGACATATATTGGCTCATTCCGAATGCCTCTTTCACTCTGGGATCAAACTTTGAACGAGAGAACAGGGAACTCAGGACAATGATGAAGGCCAGACGGGCGGGGGGGGGGCAGTTGAGGGACAGGGGAAAGCAGGAAAGATTGTATTTTTGCTTTTCATTCGTCTCGGTCGGTCTTTCCATTAGTTACGGTTTATAGGCGGCACAATCAGCCATTTGGTATATTCATGCCTCAGAATGGCCGTCATTCAAACTTGCCGCAAAAATATGCCCTTTTGTAAACTGACTATTAATTCGGAGGATTGTTTCGCCCAGTACGCACAGTCTCAAGTACGCTAGTCATATGGTTGAGCCATGTAACAATTATTAAGATTTTTTTTCTTATTATAATTATTAAGGGTAGAGGTGGATGAATTCTGTTATTTGGGAAGCAGGATAACTAGCGACCCGACGGGAGAAGCAAGAAAGAAATTATCAGCAGAATAGCCCAAGCGAAGATAGCATTCTACCAAAAGAGAGACTTGCTTACAGCGGGTAACTTAAGCACAGAAGAAAAGAAACGATTTATAAGAACCTACGTTTGGAGTATGCTTCTATACGGAAGTGAAGCATGGACATTGTACAATGACAGCAGTAGACAGCAGTGGAGAAAGGATAGATGCTTTCGAAATGTGGTGCTATAGAAGAATGATGAGATTAAATGAATTGACCGAGTTATTAATGCGGAAGTCCTAAGAAGAGTAGGAGAGAAGAGAAGCCTCATGAAAACCTTAATATGAAAACGGAACAACTATATAGGCCATATCTTGAGACATGATGGCCTGATAAAGACAATCCTTGAGGGACAAGTGTATGGCAAGAATAAAATGGCAATGGCAAAAAGAAAAGGAAGACCTCGAACAAAGTACATGGAATAGGTAAAGAAGCATGTGAAAAGAAGAAATGTGTATGTGTGAAAAGATTAGCTGATAGGAGGTTCGAGCGGAGAGCTGCGTCTAACCAATCTTAGGATTTTTTGACCTGTGATGATGAGTACTTGGGTAAGTATTGGGTGTTAGGGTATAACTACAGAAGAGGCCTAAGGCTCCAGAATTTGGATATCTATGCAGTATTAGCTAACTTTAGCGCGTTAGCTATCGTGACACGTAGAGATAAATGAATGCAGCGGAATTGTATTGAAGACAAAAATAACACTACTCCGCCATAATATATATTGCGAGGTCAATAATGCAATAACTGGAGTGCACGGGAGCTTTCCCATGATTATAAAAAAACATCCAGCGGATTTTACTTCATTTGCGTCGAATAAAATAAAATCCTTCTTTGCAAACTAATAGCATGCTAAGTTTAAATATTATTGTATGTATCTACGTAAAGGATCATAGGAATTTTTTTTTCTATTTCATAAATAATCTCAAGGATTTTGACCACCAGGCTAATTAAATTCACAACGTCAAACTTCCTTTATAGAAGAATGCCTTCAGGATAATGAAGAGCCAGTTACTGCAGGTTAAGTAGCCTTTTTATAGTGGTAAATCTTGCTTCTCTCGCAATTGCGCGGTTTCCATAAATACGTTCCATTTAGCCCCTCTGATAGTTTGCTACCATCACAAAGGTTTAATTGAACACTTGATTTGACATCGCTGTCAAATAGGTTGTCAACCTCTCCCCGTTTTTCGACTTATTTGATGAAACACGTCAACTTGCGCGCCATTATGTATCGAAGGCAATAATATGGGTCCGGAAAACCGAAAGACCTGTTCCGATGATTTGAAAATTTTCAAAGGCTCCTCTTTTAGAATCCACCCCCCAAAAAAATAGCGTTCGACCAAGAACTCGCTCCCCAAGTTATCACCGTCAATGTCATGAAGCCTTTAAAAAAAATAACACATCGGTTCCCGTCCCAAAAAAACCCTCGAACAGGTATTTTCACGGAGCAATAATCCCGCAGAATATCAGCGGAGAAGGGAAAAAACACACCGCGTTATGTGTCATTTAACCGCCTCCCTCCCCGCCCCCCTACGGCCACTTTAATAACGGCCCGACGGAAAAGAGCATCGACAGTGTGTTACGACGACAGAGAGATAGGTGGCGGGGGTGATTGAGCGCGAGATTTTTTTCACAGATTTTACGTTTCCTCCTCCTCACCACAACGATTATCGCAAGAGAAGATTCTCCAGTCGGCAGCTTGACGTATTGTCACCCTCCGTGCATTTTAATGGAATTTTAAAAAGTCACCGCTCATGTCCCTTACGGTGGAGCGATCCTAGTTTTACGAGACATTTCAAGCTATACTAAGGGCTGCTAGTAGAGTAGTATTTATATTTGAGGTGATGTAATCGATCGAAGTTCGTAACTTTATTCATTCTATATGTTGAACTATCACCCTCCGTTGGTCGCGTGGCGTCTACCAGACGCCATGCTATTTTCTTATCTTTGCCCACATCGTATTTTCATAGTTAGGAAACTAGTATTCCTTATCTTATCATTTTATGTTTCTGAAATAGTCACCTATATGATAATATGTTTTGTCACATTTATAGGAAAATTCTTGATATTTTGTTGTTTTTGGAGTCTGGTAGACGAGACGCGACAAATTGAGTTAACCCTCTATGCCCCAGGGTGACTTTGAGGTAACATACCGCATTTATGCACTTTTAGTTATTTTTTCATTTCTTGGCCTCTGTATACCATTGTGACTTCAAAGTAACAGTTAGCCTACCCAATCCCCTCTCATGTATTACTTTTAGTTTGTTTTTTCCCCTCCTGAGGGCGTTCTCTGTCAGATCTCTGCACATGCACATGTAAAAAATTGGGGCATAGAGGGTTAAAATACGTTACATGCTAATTAATAGCTTCGTGATATTCATCACAAATTTTTTAAATACATTTATAAGTTAAAATAACAACTGTTTAAAGCATTTCGTATATGCGTCTTATTGCTCCAATTTTTTTATTGTAATTAATTTAACACTTGAATAAAACAATTATTACGAAGAATTTACTATGGTTCTCACATTATTCGAGTGAACTTTGGCGTATAATACACCGTTTTTCCCTCTGTTCCATACGTTTATGGTGGCTTACTATATTGATTTGGATGCATAACACTAACCGTAAACATACTCATAACAATTTTGAGGCTATTTCTTATAATATCTTTCCGATCTGATAGGAGATATTTTGCTTCAAGTTCAACTGAACGTGCTATCAATACAAAAAGTCTCAAAAAATCAATATTTCCCCCCGTAGTTAAATTTGTCATATTCGTTGGGGTACCAGAAAAATCCGTACTGTGTAACTGTGAAAAATATATTTGCGTTTACTGTCCAAATAAAACATGTTGATAAAATTTCGATGAAAGAAAAACTGTAAAAAACGTCAAAATAATTAGTGTTCACTCTTGCACTAACACAAATATCTCCATCATTATTATGCCCAAAAATGTTGTCTTCTTAAGAAATTAAGTATTCAATGAATGATTTATTGTAGTTAAAGTTATTTCTACTTTAATGCATTTTGTTTAACCATTCCAAATTGGTATCTCTGAGACGCCGTGCGACTAATAGCGATCCAAAATGTGACGCGCCTGAAGGAGGGTTAAGGAAATAATTACTCACAATTACGTTAATTACGGAACTTGTTGATCGAAGTTGTAGATGCGTTGATTGAATAGAACAGCAGAAAATATTGCTCATCGCAAAACATGTTCATGCACGAGTTCACAGATTCTTTTTGTATTCCCATGCCACACAAATAAATACACATTGGCGTCTTACATCGGGGTTTTTCGACAAGTTACGAATTACTAATGCACGAACAACCATGCTATAGATAGGGGCAATCTACGCAGGCGGGACTCGAAACCATGACCATTTTTTCAGTTTCATCGCAGCGTTATGTCAAATGCAAAATTTTCATATTTGAGGCACAGAAAAAGACAAAATGTGAGCAATAGATCGGGAGTATTGAATATCCTGGACTGAGGCCCTAAGAATGAGTAATACTTCGCTGACATGCTTTCTTCAAATCTGAGCTTTGATAAAGCAGCGGGTTACAGCTATCTAATTGACTTTCATAACTCACCGATTTTTTGATGAGGCATTTCTTCATCCTAAGGCTAGCCTTGAAATACATTTCCCACGCGGAACGAAGAGCCCACGCTTGATTCACCATTAAGAGTCGCCAACGACGCAAGATTTAGAGTTACGCCCAATCCTCTTCTTCTTAGGTATGGTACCTATCGGATGATCTTCAATTCACCACAGCATACCTAAATATTGTAAAATAAAACCGAATGCCCAGAAGTGCCCAGTCAAACAGCCAATCACAGTGCAGCTCCCATCCAGCCTACGGTATATAAGCGAGGCAGAAACCGACAGCCGACACCTTCGACCTGAAGACGCTGGCAGGATAGCCGGCGAAACTGTTGTCTACAAACAAGCTGACGCGGAAGGAAACCCGGAAGAAAAGCAGAGATCAAACCATCGCCGCGGAAACCTACGTTCTAACATTGGTCAACTGAAGTTGTCATTTCAGAACAAAAGATAATGTGAATAATTAAGATTCTCGTATCGTAATGCATTTAGAGGGACTTCAAGCACTGTGTTTAGACATATATTTTTATTAATTATTTGTTTATTTTCATCGCCCCGAAAACAGGTCAATTAAGGCCTTTGACATCGGAGGAAATAACATGGAACAACTACTATCACACACAACCATTCCCTGGGTAGGGGCAACCTACCCAAGCGGGACTCGAACCCGCGACCTTCGGTTTGGCAGGTGAGGACTTAACCCCGTCGCCGTCGACTTAAATAAAGTAGAAGATTTTGCTTGTAACGTAAAAAATCCACTGAAATGACATTAATTTGGTCAGAGTGGTAATTGCTCCTTAAGCTATTAAAAAGTTAAGACCGAGATGAGGAAGGCAAGTGTTGGCGAGAAGCAATATGCATTTAATGAGGAAATTTGTTGACAATATTATAGGAAAATCCTTAATGATATACCAAGATTCAGGTACTCAGAAAACACTTAAGCCGCCTCATTTAATGAGGCATTTGATTTTAGCTTGTTATTATAAAATCTGCGTAGAATGAAATGCGAATGTTTGACTTATCATCCAAAAACCAAAATTCTGCCCCCAATGTAAACTTTGACGTTCGAGATAAAATCACTTCGGCAATATTTGCATCCGAAGTTCTGTAATCAGAGCAACAACATGAAATAAAAATAAGATGACGATGAAAGTTTATGAACATGGGTAAAACATGGAAATGTAGGGAAGAAATATTAATTTGCACGTGAAATTTATTTCCACCATCGCGTTAAGACAACACACACACTTTTTATGATAGCCTTGGATGAAATTACGTGAGTGTAACATAAGAATGAAAAAAAAATCTCACCACTTTCCTGAGATTATTCAGCTTGCCACAACTTCTTACGGGAATCAGAACGCTATTAAGAGGCGAACTGTACCTCTGAACACAAGTTACCTTCCTGGCGCGTTTTGTTGATAGGCGCAAAATAACGCCCTCTAAATAGAATGAGAAAAGGAATGCTACCGCAGTCGACAGTTTCCTTTGAACGGGGCACTAACTTCAAGGCACGTAAATGCGGATCTAGACACATTTGAAACGCAAGGAATGAGTCAGCACTCCAGCTTTCATACCACGCGGGTTCTAGAGCGTAGTAAGAAAATACGACGGCACCTTGACGAATGCAATCTATGGGAAAATCATCAGTATTTTCCTAAAGTAATAAGCTCTTATAAAAAATTTTTTTTTTTAAACCAGCCTTTATATTTAGATTACAGGGGATGAGCAACGTTTATATATGACACAAAGCAAAAAAACTCAGTGACCCCGAAAAACCAAAAGTGACGTATTAAAAAAGTCACTATATTTATTACTACGAATCTGCAGGCGCTCGAAGGGAAGAAAATTTTTTTGACGATTTTCGAAAAAAATCTAAGTGCCGAAAAATTTCAGTCCAGAGTCCGGACCTGGGACGACGGAATTCGGACGAAATTTTTCCAAGTCCGAAGCCGGACCCGAGACGACGCGACGGAGGGACTTTGAAAATTTTTCGAAAGCGGGGGTCTCGCCGAGTAAAGCAAGACGAATCCCCCAAGCTAGGGCTGAGTCGATGGGAAATTTTATGGTGGATAACTTTTACTGTGGTCGCAAAACACGAAAATCGACCATTTGGAACTTCTTTGATCAAAAACATGTTTTGGGGGGCTATAGGTTGACTGGGGGGTGGTTAAAGGGGGGTTGGAGAGAAAAAGTTATATTTTCATGTATTGTCATCGGAAATGAAGAAGTGTGCAAAATTTCAGCGTTTTTGCTTCACAGGAAGTGAGTCAAATTTCAGTTACAAGATTTGTACCAGACAAACAGACAGGTTGGTGAGTTGATATAAAGACTGTAAAAAAGGCATCAACAACCTTCCACGATGTGAACGGCTGATGCGCCCAAAAATATTGGTTTCAACAACTACAATTTTCAAGAGAAGCCGGCATGGGCGTTTATTTTTGTGAACCACGAGTGCAGCGTTTCCAATATGTTACGCTAGTTAGGACAGAAATCTTTACAGGAGCGTAGATCGAAGTATAGGCTAAATTTACTTAGTAAACTCGGAGAAGATATTTTCTCAGACGACGTGGAACACCCTACGTTCACCGTCGTACTATGGTAGTACGTGATCACGAGTAATATCGTACGTGATCACGGGAAGAAAATTAAAGAAGTACACAGCAAATAAGAGACTTATAATGTCATTCTTTCATACTATTAAAGATAGCAACGGTGCCTCAATTAAAAGAATTAATGGCGTCACTAGCTAGGACGATTCATTGCATGTTTTTTTTTCCTTCGATTGTTCTCACCTTGCATGGATTTGCTGTAGGAATTTCTAATCATTGACAAGTTTTATCTTTGCATGAATATGCACGTGCATTTTGCTATTCTGCTAAATATTACTATAACCGTGCGGTGTGCCTGAGGAGGTCCTCTAGCATGTTTCATGCTGGTGATTGATCACCTCCTGCCAAAAACCCAAGAGGTGGCTGGCAGGGTATTACGTCGGTGGGGTATGTGTAACACGATGCATGAGTCGCTCATGCTGCACCCGAAACAAACAGCTTACAATCATATCCAGAAAGGGCTTCTCAGGAAAAAATATAAACAGCCTGACGTCAGTGATCACGGTTGATATTTCGGACCAACTGCTTCAACATTGAAGAGTGCGAAGGAGCGCATGATTTCATTGACAAGATCAAAGGCGGCACCGAACAAGAATCCCCGAAAGATTAATCCGAGATCTAAACAAACTTTACTATTCAGAATTTAATCCTAAATGAGGGGATATTTTAAAGATAACTTTCCGGGCACTACCCTATTCAGGTTCCTCGACATCCTCTGGATTTTACCCGGATTGTGCAGTGGTCAGGGCAGTACCCAAAAGG